>NW_011494918.1:1058580-1084867 GCF_000754665.1 Bison bison bison | reverse complement strand
GTCTTTTCCAATGAGTCAACTCTTCGCATGAGGTGGCCAAAGTACTGGGGTTTCAGCTTCAGCATCATTTCTTCCAAAGAACACCCAGGACTGATCTCCTTCAGAATGGACTGGTTGGATCTCCTTGCAGTCCATGGGACTCTCAGGAGTCTTCTCCAACACCATAGTTCAAAAGCATCAATTCTTCAGCACTCAGCTTTCTTCACAGTCCAACTCTCACATCCATACATGACCACTGGAAAAACCATAGCCTTGACTAGACGGACCTTTGTTGGCAAAGTAATGTCTCTGCTTTTAATATGCTACCTAGGTTGGTAATAACTTTCCTTCCAAGGAGTAAGAATCTTTTAATTTCATGGCTGCAATCACCATCTGCAGTAATTTTGGAGCCCCAAAAAATAAAGTCTGACACTGTTTCCACTGTTTCCCCATCTATTTCCCATGAAGTGATGGGACCAGATGCCATAATCTTCGTTTTCTGAATGTTGAGCTTTAAGCCCACTTTTTCACTCTCCTCTTTCACTTTCATCAAGAGGCTTTTTAGTTCCTCTTCACTTTCTGCCATCAGAGAAGGCAATGGCACCCCACTCCAGTACTCTTGCCTGGAAAATCCCATGGACCGAGGAGCCTGGTGGGCTGCAGGTCATGGGGTTGCTAAGAGTCGGACACGACTGAGTGACTTCACTTTAACTTTTCACTTTCTGCCATAAGGGTGGTGTCATCTGCATATCTGAGGTTATTGATATTTCTCCTGGCAATCTTGATCAGCTTGTGCTTCTTCCAGCCCAGCATTTCTCACGATGGACTCTGCATCATAAGAAATAAGCAGGGTGACAATATATAGCCTTGACGAACTCCTTTGCGTATTTGGAACCAGTCTGTTGTTTCATGTCCAGTTCTAACTGTTGCTTCCTGACCTGCGCACAGATTTCTCAAGGGACAGGTCAGGTAGTCTGTTATTCCCATCTCTTTCAGAATTTTCCACAGTTTATTGTGATCCACACAGTCAAAAGCTTTGACATTGTCAATAAAACAGAAATAGATGTTTTTCTGGAACTCTCTTGCTTTTTCAATGATCCAGAGGATGTTGGCAATTTGATCTCTGCCTTTCTAAAACCAGCTCGAACATCAGGAAGTTCATGGTTCACATATTGCTGAAGCCTGGCTTGGAGAATTTTGAGCATTACTTTACTAGCGTGTGAGATGAGGGCAATTGTGCGGTAGTTTGAGCATTCTTTGGCATTGCCTTTCTTTGGGATTGGAATGAAAACTGACCTTTTCCAGTCCTGTGGTCACTGCTGAATTTTCCAAATTTGCTGGCATATTGAGTGCAGCACTTTCACAGCATCATCTTTCAGGATTTGAAATAGCTCAACTGGAATTCCATCACCTCCACTAGCTTTGTTCATATTGATGCTTTCTAAGGCCCACTTGACTTCACATTCCAGGATTTCTGGCTCTAGGTGAGTGATCACACCATCGTGATTATTTGGGTTGTGAAGATCTTTTTTGTACAGTTCTTCTGTGTATTCTTGCCACCTCTTCTTAATATCTTCTGCTTCTGTTAGGTTTATACCATTTCTGTCCTTTATGGAGCCCATCTTTGCATGAAATATTCCCTTGGTATCTCTAATTTTTCCCCCCTCCCCTTTACATTCTTTAGGATGATATAACAATAATGTATATAGTTTCTGGAAAAAAAAAAAAAAAACCTTCTGGCCAATCAGATAACAGGATTGGCCGGAAGGTTTTTTTTTTCCCCCAGAAACTGTATACATTATTGTTATATCATCCTAAGGAATGTAGAGGGAAACAACAACAACAACAACAATAAAAACATTTGTCCTTTCCTCCTCCTTGAGAATTCCAGACCCCTCTCTCCTTGGGGAGACCCAGACTTCTTATCAACCTGCCTAGGCATTGACTCTCTCACTATCAGGCAAACATATTCAATTAAATTGCACTTAACTCTACCAGGGAATCTTTCTACCTAGGGATCAAACCCGCGTCTCTTATATTTCCTGCATTGGCAGGTGGGTTCTCTAACACTAGTGCCACCTAGGAAGCCCTTTAACTCTACCATAACATTTCAAATCATCTATATAATTCTTTACTCTTGGAAATTATACTGCACATTGAAATTGGATTGACGTACATATTAGAATAACAGTGACATACTTTATTTTGGGGGGCTCCAAAATCACTGCAGATAGTGACTGCTGCCATGAAATTAAAAGACACTTGCTACTTGGAAGAAAAGCTATGACCAACCTAGACAGCATATTAAAAGCAGAGACATTACTTTGCCAACAAAAGTCTATCTAGTCAAAGCTGTGGTTCTTCCAGAAGTCATGTACGGATGTGAGAGTTGGTCTATAAAGAAAGCTGAGCACTGAGGAGTTGATGCTTTTCAACTGTGGTGTTGAAGAAGACTCTTGAGAGTTACTTGGACTGCAAGGAGGCCCAACCAGTCCATCCTAAAGGAGATCAGTCCTGAATATTCATTGGAAGGACTGATGTTGAAGGTGAAACTCCAATACTTTAGTCACTTGATGAGAAAAACTGACTCATTGGAAAAGACCCTGATGCTGGGAAAGATTGAACGTGGGAGGAGAAGGGGACAACAGAAGATGAGATGGTTGGATGGCATCACTGACTCAATGGATATGAGTTTGAGTAAACTCTGTGAGTTGGTGATGGACAGGGAGGCCTGGCATGCTGTTGTCCATGGTGTCGCAAAGAGTCAGACACAATTGAGTGAGGAACTGAACTGAACTGATATATTAGAATATATATACAGGTTTCCCGGGTCGCACAGTGGTAAAGAATCTCCTTGCCAATGCAGGAGACACAAGAGACACAGGGTTCCATCCCTGGGTCAGGAAGATCACCTGGAGTAGGGAATGGCAACTGACTCCAGTGTTCTTTCCTGGAAAATTCCATGCACAGAGGAGCCTGGTGGGCTACAGTCCATGAGGCCTCAAGGAGTCGGACATGACTGAGTGCACACATACACACTTTTTTTTTTTCTTTCTGGAAAAATGGCCACTCCATCTTGACTGATCCCCCTGTATATTGCACAGAGTTCGTTTACAGTACCACCAACACATTATTGCTCCTGAGGGGAAGGCAACAACTAATATTTATTCATCTTTTAATCCTACTCTTAGAGCCTAGCACAAAGCTAGCCCATGGTAGAGGATCAACAGATGTTTACTCTTTCAGTCAATTAATACATTTTCTCAGTTTCCGTTCCATCACTAACTTGCTCTGTGATGTTGATCATTTCTCTGGGTAATGCCTCTGTTTCCTCCATGGAAAAGCAAAGAATTAAATCTTGGAAATTCTAAAATTTTATGAAAACAGGGGAACAGAATGAAAAGAGATGTTGAATACAATACATTTATCCCTAGGGGCACTCACAGATATGTGAGCAGGACAATCCTGGTGCTCAGCTTTCTAGATCTCATTTTTTTTCCTACCTATATCACTCCCTCAGGAAAGAGAGTGACAGTGTTAGTAAGAGCAGAGATAAAATCACTTTCTTTATTAGATCTGGGTGAGGCCAACAGGCCCCCAAAACATGTAGATAGTCAGATCTGCCCTGGCTTTAATATGATTAGAGAGCATTATTGGACCTTACCCTCTAATTTTTTAATGAACTGATTACTGGACCCAGGGATCAAAGACTCCTGTGATTTATCTTTACTCTTTTAATTTAATGACTTCTGACACTCAATCAGGGTGTCCTAAAGACCAGATGGAGGGTTTTTTTTATTTTTTTAAAAATTTTATTTTATTTAACTTTACAATATTGTGTTGGTTTTGCCATATAGCAAAATGAATCTGCCACAGGTACACATGTGTTCCCCATCCTGAACCCTCCTCCCTCCTCCCTCCCATACCATCCCTCTGGGTCATCCCAGTGCACCAGCCCCGAGCATCCAGTATCGTACATCGAACCTGGAGTGGTGATGATAGGAGACTCACCGGGCTCTGTCATGTCCTACTATGAACCTAAAGGTGGGGTGGAGGGGGAATGAAGAATAGCATTACCCTTGCTCCCCAGAGTTGTCCATAATCCTTATTTTATGGATACGGAACCTGAGACTGACAGACAAATTTCTTTTACTGAGCACTGGGAAAGCATTTTCCTGGAAAAACACTGCTTGATGAACACAAGTCTTTTATTTCTATCCCCACTGATGATCCTCTTGGAACCCCAGGTGCTAGTAATGCTTTCTCTCCTTAAGATTATATTAATAACAGGTATAGAGAGATAAAAGCTGAAAAGAACCAGCTTTATTGGTGGTTGTTCAGTAAAACACAAAATAGAGAACTTTTTGAGAAGCTGCATTTAAAAGTGTGGCTAGGGTCTTGGGCCAAGCTAGGACCATGTTAACACTTGGCCCTAAATGTAGACATTTGTATCAGTGGGAAGAGTAGGGTTTGATTTACTCATTCCAATACCAAGGGGAAAAAAAACTGGAAAATGGTACATCTTCAACAAATGGAGGAACATCTGCCCTGTTTATCTGCTTCATTATGGGAGAAAGAGTTGAGAAAGACCTGCCCTCTCTTATAAAACAAGGGGCAGAAAGTACATGGGGAAGGAGAATGAGAACAGTTCTTACATTGAGGTTCAATTTAAAAAAACATATTGCAAGTGAAGCTACCTCCACTAAGCATAAGGTTCTCAAATTTCAAATCATCTATACAGGCTCCCTGAGCTTGAACAAAAATGAGTGGAAAGAGACAAGAAATGTTCACTACAATAATCTACTTTATGAGGAATAGAGAAAAAGTGTCTCTTCTATGAAAATGTAAGAAAGAAAGAATCCAATTCCTCCTTCTGGAAGCTTTTAATTTAGGTCTTCATCTCTCTTCTCTTCCATGACAATATATCTCTTAGCATGTTTATCATGATTCTTCTAATTTATGTTTTTCATAGCATGAGGGAAGGTATTTTTAGAAGTCTAAATAATGTCTCCAACTTTCTATCAAACCTTCAATATTTCCTTGAGAAAGTCATCCACTCTTTCCTTGGTTTCTTATTAAATGACGAATGATGGTAATTGCTATGCAGTTTTTGTGAAGGTTAAATGACTTAATAATGAATTAATCACTAGTTGCTACTGCTAAGTTGCTTCAGTTGTGTCCAACTCTTAGCGACCCCATGGACTGCAGCCTACCAGGCTCCTCCGTCCATGGGATTTTCCAGGCAAGAGTACTGGAGTGGGGTGCCATTGCCTTCTCCAATCACTAGTAAGTACTAGTTATTAGTCTTATCATTATATTTACCTTCCACTGCCTTCTCTCAGCTACCCATAGTTTAGTACACAGTACTCCAATCAGTAGGTACAATACTGCCACAGTTTCCTAGGAAATATGGGCTTGAGCCCAGAAGTACTTAGCTTATTCATTTAATTTAACAACATCTTAAAGATTTTGGCTGACCCAGGACAAAAGGCCCCAAAGAGGTCCACTAGGTTACCCAGCTGAGTCCTAGGTCTTTCTGCAAATGTGGCTTAGGCTATGGTGTTGCAGAGCTAAATGTTGAACACCTAGAACTCAAGTACTAAGACGGCATGACTAAACACAGTTGTGAATTTAATTTTTCACTATAGCCATGAGCTTATCTTAAATTGAGTGCAAAGAAAAAAATAAAGTCAGATAAATATGTAAATAATATCTATATTTAGGACAATGACTTTTAACCATCTATGTCTCTTGAACCAATCATGAATATTACCTAAAGCATTTTCATAGTAAATTTAAGAAGTGGTTAGGGTGAGTCATCATAGTATCAAGATTATATGGCTTGTCCAAAGTCACACAGTGAGCTAGTGGCATAGCTACAAATAGTATCTAGGTTTCCTAAACCCCTGCTAAAGAAAAGATGCTAAAGTCAGGTGTGGGGAGTCTAGAGAAAGCCTTACTGTGGCTGATGCTAGGGTGAACTTTCAAGATTTGGTGTTGGGAGAGGAAATGCCTTTCCCTGCTTACCTCACCACTTTTAAGTTCTTGGCAGAAAGAAACAAAACATAGAAAATATTATTAGTGTTAGAAAAGTGCCAATCTCAGCTAAGCTCTGTTTAGTTAGTAATTCAATGTAAGAGGATTGGTAGAGAGGGTAAGAATAAATAACTTCTAAGGTTCTCTGAACATTTGAATTTATGATCTATAAAACTTCATCCATATAAGGGAAAAAAATTTGGACATGTAAAATTATCAACAAGTTCTGCCCAGGGCTTAGTCATTAGCAAGGGAGTTTTGCATAAATATAAGGTTGAGGGTGTTTATGTGTTTTAAAGAGGCCTAAAATGGTTCAAATATTATTGAAATTTACTAAGTGAAAAGGTACTGTGCAAAGAACTTAACAGGTACTATCCCTCACCTTATGAAACTTAGAATCTAGAGGAGAAAAAAATTCAATCCTGAAAGTCATCCAGTAATATATTCAGATTTTTTTCTTTTTTTCTCGTTATATTTATGTAAGACAACACAACATATACCAGAGAAATTCAATCCTCAGTCATGACTATTAAACATCTTAGCCAATATATATCTTGATTTAACAAGTTCTTTGAGAAGAATGTTGGTTCCCTGAGCAAGCAATAGATTTTTCTGTCTTTAAGGAGTTTACCATCATATCAAAAAGTTTTACTTGTACTTTTTTCATTTATTTATTAAAAAAATTTTTTTTTACAATGCTGTGTTGGTTCCTGCCATACAATGAGCTCAGTCATGATGGCAGTTTAGTCGCTAAGTCATGTCCAACTCTTGTGATCCCATAGACTATAGCCCACCCTCCTCTGTCCATAGGATTCTCCAGGCAAGAATACTGGAATGGGTTGCCATTTACATCTCCAAGGGATCTCTATAATTTGGTAATTTTGAGAATGTTATTTTAAAAGTTTTATACAGTATGCAACCTTTTGAGATTAGATTTTTTTATTCAGTATAATTCTCTTGAAATCCATTCAAGTTGCTACAGGTATCAATTGTCCATTCATTTTCTCATTATGTATGCACCACAGTTTATTTAAACATTTACCTATTGAAAGCTATTTGAATTATTTATAACTTGTGGCCATTACAAATAAAGTTTACAAATAATTATCTATGAATGCTCATATACATTTTTGTGTGAACATTTCATTTTTCTGTGATATACTCTCAAGAATGTGATTGATGAATTATATGCTAAGTGTATATTTATTTTTCTAAGGCACTGCCAAATTATTTCCAGAGTAGCCATGCCATTTTACATTCCCATCAGCAATGTATGAGAGACCTAGTTTCTCCACATCCTTGTCAACACCTGGTATTGTTGTCTGTTTGATTATAGCCAATCTAGTGAGTGTATAGTGGTATCTAGTAATGTTTTTTTCTTTATTCAATGACTAATGATGTTGAACACCTTTTCATGCATTTATTAGCCATCTCTATATTCTTCCTGATGAAGTTTTTATGTCTTTTGGCCATTAAACATTTTTTTATGCATTGTTCCTTAGTTGCGGCATGCAGGATCTAGTTCCCTGATCAGGAAATTGAACTGCTCCCAATGCCCCCTGCATTGGGAGCATGGAGTCTTAACCACTGGACTATCAGGGAGTCCCTCTTTTACCCATATTCCAGTTGTATTCTTTTGGGAGTTCTTTATATATACTAGATAAATATTTTGTCAAATATGTGGTTTGCAAGTATTTTCTGCTTGTAGCATGTGTTTTGGATCTGTTTACAGAGTGTTTTGCAGAGTAAAAGTTAAAATCTCATTTAACTGTGTTTATTTGGCAATGCCAAAGAATGCTCAAATACTGCACAATTGCACTCATTTCACATGCTAATAAAGTAATGCTCAAAATTCTCCAAGCCAGGCTTCAGCAATATGTGAACCATGAACTTCCTGATGTTCGAGCTGGTTTTAGAAAAGGCAGAGGAACCAGAGATCAAATTGCCAACATCCGCTGGATTATGGAAAAAGCAAGAGAGTTCCAGAAAAATATCTATTTCTGCTTATTGACTATGCCAAAGCCCTTGACTGTGTGGATCACAATAAACTGTGGGAAATTCTGAAAGAGATGGGAATACCAGACCACCTGATCTGCCTCTTGAGAAATCTGTATGCAGGTCAGGAAGCAACAGTTAGAACTGGACATGGAATAACAGACTGGTTCCAAATAGGAAAAGGAGTACATCAAGGCTGTATATTGTCACCCTGCTTATTTAACTTATATGCAGAGTACATCATGAGAAACGCTGGGCTGAAAGAAGCACAAGCTGGAATCAAGATTGCCAGAAGAAATAGCAATAACCTCAGATATGCAGATGACACCACCCTTGTGGCAGAAAGTGAAGAGGAACTCAAAAGCCTCTTGATGAAAGTGAAAGTGGAGAGTGAAAAAGTTGGCTTAAAGCTCAACATTCAGAAAACGAAGATCATGGCATCTGGTCCCATCACTTCATGGGAAATAGATGGGGAAACAGGGGAAACAGTGTCAGACTTTATTTTTCTGGGCTCCAAAATCACTGCAGATGGTGACTGAAGCCATGAAATTAAAAGATGCTTACTCCTTGGAAGGAAAGTTATGTCCAACCTAGATAGCATATTGAAAAGCAGAGACATTACTTTGCCAACAAAGGTTGGTCTAGTCAAGGCTATGGTTTTTCCTGTGGTCATGTATGGATGTGAGAGTTGGACTGTGAAGAAGGCTGAGCGCCGAAGAATTGATGCTTTTGAACTGTGGTGTTGGAGAAGACTCTTGAGAGTCTCTTGGACTGCAAGGAGATCCAACCAGTCCATTCTGAAGAAGATCAGCCCTGGGATTTCTTTGGAAGGAATGATGCAAAAGCTGAAACTCCAGTACTTTGGCCACCTCATGCGAAGAGTTGACTCATTGGAAAAGACTCTGATGCTGGGAGGAATTGGGGGCAGGAGGAGAAGGGGACGACAGAGGATGAGATGGCTGGATGGCATCACTGACTCAATGGACGTGAGTCTGAGTGAACTCCGGGAGTTGGTGATGGACAGGGAGGCCCAGCGTGCTGTGATTCATGGGGTCGCAAAGAGTCAGACATGACTGAGCTACTGAACTGAACTGATTTCACTGTTTCTCAATTGATTTTACCATGATTACCATCTTTGCCCATAATTAACATCTTAAGATTATAAGTATCTGCAAAAGAATATTTAGAAATGCTGTTTCAGCCATTCCTTACTTCCACCTCTAGCTTTCAAGTATACCTGTCACATAATGCCCCCAATTCTCCCAGGGTCCTACTTTCTGAAAGGGCCAGGAGCTAATCAGAAAACTGAAACTGAATTAATGGCAGTGAGTGCTATGAGAATGCACCATGTTCCCACGTACATATTGTACTCTGTCAGGGGTTTTCTAGAGGCAAACTTAAAACAAGTAAGAAGTGATTTTAAAGGTGGAAAGTTTTGTCTCCATGAAAGCTGATTGGGAAAAGACTTCAGATTGCTAAAAGAGAAACACTAGATGAGGATTCTCATCGTAGATTTGTCACTGTCTGTGAAACTTTAAATAAGCCACACCATTCTGGGTCTGAGTTTCTTCATCTGCAAAAGTAAAAGGGCTAGAGCAAAGTTAAGTCCAGGTTCATTGCAGGATACAGGAAGCTTGGGGCTGGTGCACTGGGATGACCCGGAGGGATGGTATGGGGAGGGAGGTGGGAGGGGGGTTCAGGATGGGGAACGTGTGTACACCCGTGGTGGATGCATGTGGATGTTTGGCAAAACCAATACAATATTGTAAGGTAAAAAAAAAATAATAATAATAATAAAAATTTTAAAAAAACTTTTATAATTCTAAACTAAAGTAATATACAAGCTGATTGCAAATGTGAATCTCATCTGTAATGAGCTTATTATATAATTCTACTTGGAAACTCTTTAAAAGGGACAATTTGAGCATTGAGTGTGTTTAAATGTGCCCTTGGATTGCTCTGGGGTGAGCCCATTTTCTGGAGCACTTTTGTAATAGAGCTCTAATGTTTTCACTCTGTTTCTTCTAGAATCAGAGTGTTGAAGCAAGCCTCCACTTCTACAAATTTCCCTTGTCAAGATAATCTACACACTGGTTCTCTGATGTTTTGTTTCTAATATAAATCAACATTGAAAATCAGTGACCAGGAAAAAATTAGGACAGAATGAAACCATCTTTCCTAAAGGTAAATGGAGCTATCAGGAAAGAGAGAGGAGGAAGAGGAAATTGATGAAAAGACTAGGATGATGATTAACTAGCCATGAAGGCAGATACTCATCCATCCAATAAAAGTAGTATCAGTAAGATTGGTTTATAATTAATTGCAACAGCATCTTTGCTTAAAAGGAACTTCACACAAAGAGTACATCACCTAAGCAATTTGGAAATCAGTTTCAAAAGATGTTTTTTGCTCAATTTGTCATCCTAAGACAGGGGAACAAAGAATATTGTCCATGTATGGAGGGAAAAGAAGATGAAAGTAACTGTCAGTCTAAGCAATGCTGATATCCTGGTGCTAGAGGAGGGAGCTGAAACTCCAATCCTTTGGCCACCTGATGCAAAGAGCTGACTTCATTTGAAAAGACCCTGATGCTGGAAAAGACTGAAGGCAGGAGGAGAAGAGGACAACAGAGGATGAGATGGTTGTATGGCATCACCAACTCAATGGACAAGAGTTTGAGTAAACTCTGGGAGTTAGTGATGGACAGGGAAGCATGGCATGCTGCAGTCCATGGGGTCGCCAAGAGTCAGACACGACTGAGTGACTGAACTGAGTACTGAGAGGAGGGAGAGGCAGAAGTGTAAATGCAAGAAATAGGTACATCGAAGTTGAAGGAAACAGACAGGGTTGATGGGAAAGAATGTCATCCCAAAATCATGTTGATATTTAGAAAACTAACTGGTTAATTAGATCAATAAAAGTTTAACAATATCAGATTTGAAAGGATTTGGAAGGTATTGTTGCCAGCCATCTTTCCCTTTTTCCTGTGCTCTTTTTTTTTTTTTTCCCAACACAATCACTCATGCATTCTCCTATGCAGCACTTACTCTTCTTTTGAAGTCCTACTATGGGCCAAATGGGCTTCTCTGGAGGCTCAGACCATAAAGAATCTGTCTGCAATGCAAGAGACCCAGGTTCAACCCTTGAATCAAAAATATCTCCTGGAGAAGAGAATGGCAATCCACTCCAGTATTCTTGCCTGGAGAATCCCATGGACAGAGGAGCCTGGTGGGCTGCAGTCTATGGGGTGGCAAAGAGTTGGACACGGCTGAGCAGCTGACACTTGCATGGGCCAGATACTACCATGGATCCTGAGAACACTGAAGTGATTAAGACACAATTCTTTTCATCAAATCTTTTCTAGTACATTCTAGTACAGATTAGACAACCAAAGAAATAGTTATGAAATAATGTGATGTGTTTTTTGGCAATACTGATTGGGGGTTATTGAAAGCAAAAAGGAAGAATTCTGCCTGGGTGAGTGGGAAACGCCCAGGAAGGGGATTTGTTGTCTGGGACTGTAAGGGGAGAAAAGGCTTCTTAGTCAGGTTTTATTTAAATCTAGAATTCCCTTTGGGGATCTAACAGCATGAGTTTTGTTCTCTCTGAGGTATGCAACTGGTAAATGTGAGGTGGGAGATCTTTAAACTCCCAGCCTGCCATTAAATGGCAAAACATTGCTCTCCTATTTTTCTGCTCTTGAAAACAGCACTATAGAATTTTAGCACTAGAAAGTATCTCACAGAAAGTGACACATCCAGAAGGAAACTGAGATCCAGAGAAAGAGAGCAACACATGCATGGGAATATGCTAACACAGTTGTGACTAAGCTCCTAATCTGGTTCTCTTTCCATTGCCCCTCTCTCCTCTACCCCATCCCACCCCCTTTTTATTTTTCAAGCTACACATATAACCTCCCTAGGGTACTAGATAATACTTGTATATTCAGGCTATTTTCATCTTCACATAATTTTCCCACAAAGATTTTGTTATTTCCTCTTTCAGACATGACCCAAGACCTTAGGCTGGCCTCATTAACTGATCCTTATGGCACCTTAAAGGACAGTCCTCCCTAGGGAGATACATAGACTGGGATTGCTAGTCCCTCGTTAGTGCATTCCCACCAGTCCTGGCTCTTTCTGCAGAACTGAAATGCAAGCCACTTGCAGTCCATATTGAGGGAAATATTTATGCTGGTAGCCAGCTTGACTTCTTCCAATGTTGTTTACAACCTTTGTGGTTTGAATCTGTTCATAGAAGAATTAATTAATGCTTTTGAATGTTATTAGGGAAAAAAACCCAACTAGTTTCTCAGGATATTCATCCGGGAAATTCTCAGCTTCAGGAAAAATGGTCAGATGGCCCCCAAAAAATAACTTGACAAATTAATGCCTTTTATAGAGTTAGTTGTGAACAGGTGGGAGACTTTAGGAAAGATGGAGTAAATAGAGATGGCTTTATAATGGAAAGGGCTTCCCAGGTGGCACAGTGATAAAGAATCTGCTTGCCAATGCAGGAGACAGAAGACATGGGTTCAAGCCCTAGGTGGGGAAGATTCCTTGCAAGAGGAAATGGCAACCCACTCCAGTGTTCTTGGCTGGAGAATTCCGAGGACAGAGGAGCCTGGCAGGACATGACTGAGCATGCACACACACATAATAATAGCAAAGTCCTTTCTCCTTCTGTTTCTTTGCCTTTCTACAGTGACATTTGAAATCCTAAAGCCCAAACCCATTTTACATAGAGGCAGAAAAATGTAGCTATATTTACATGAGATTTAGGAAAGCTAAAAGTCCTCATCTGCTAAATCTTTCTCCACTGGCCCTCCCTCTGGTTTGACCCAATATGTTTCTCTTCTAGGTGCTCAAACTTTAAGTTATTTAACCCAAACTCACAGCCTTATCTTCAGAAGGAGAATACTAAAATGTACATTTTACTACATATAAAATCATTAACATCATGCTCGGCATGGAGTCAAAGTGTTACATGCATATTAAATAATGATGATGGATTATTCCTTCATTGGCTGAAATGAAGCTGAACTACCGGTTTATATCCAGCACTGTGGCAAAAAAGATAAACAAAAACTGTTTCAGCCTTAAAGTGCTTACAGCCCTTGAGGAGAGAGAGAGCTATAAACAGATGATTGCAATAGAGTGCAGCAAGTAATTATGATGGAGGGAACCACAAGTATGATGAAAGAACATTGATACAGATGGAGACAAGGAAGGGCATGTGATACTTGACTCCTAAAAGCCAGTGGGAGTTATTACTGTGTGAATCACGGGGATTGCAGAAGTTCTTCATCATTCATAGAATTATAGGCTAGAAAGGGAGAGGGAACATGGACATGGAATCAGCAGATTTGGAGTGGTCAGCAGAGGTAGGCAGGGTCTTACTTGGGGGAGGAGCCCTGAGCACTGATACTCAGGGTAATAGAATGACAGTATCCTCTGCCAGGAAAGGAAGACACCTAAATGAATGCTGGAGAATGGAGGTTAAGTGCAAATTCCAAAACAGAACTCTGAAGTCATCCTCTGGTTGCTTCAAAATATCCTTGTGTTCCATTCTGCTCATAAAGCAATGACATATTACCAGTGTACATTATTTCCATTCTCACTCCTATATGTCATCCACACCTATCTATGAGAGCCTACAAGGAAGGGAGCAAGAGAGGTTTTTGTTTTTTTTTTTTAAATAATTGTCATTTATTGGGTGCTTACAGTATCATAATATTTTACCATAACATTATCATGATTCTTTTAAATTATAATTTACTAAATATAATCTTCCCAACAGCAAATCAGTGAGTTTGGAATTACTAATCTGCTTTTATGTTATATGAAGACTGAAAAAAAATAAGTTAAGAAAAAGTTAAGCAATTTGCCTGGGGTAATTGAAACAGGAATTCAGATCCAAAGCCTCTGATTTTTTTTTCATGATGCCATAACACTTCACAACTTTTGAAATCAAGGATATTTTAATTTAAATTAGTTCTTTTAGGTCTTTGGTAAACATTTCTTGTATCTTCTCCATTCTTTTTCTAACATCTTGGATTATCTTCACTATCATTATTCTGAATTAGTTTTCTGAAAGTTTGCCTACGTCCACTTCACTTAGTTATTTTTCAGGGGATTTATCTTATTCCTTCACCTGGGACATAATCCTATTCCTTTTCATTCTGATTAGCTTTTGTGATTGTGGTTTTCATTCTGGAGGCTGTAGACTGTAATTTTTCTTGCTTCTTCAGTGTGCCCTCTTGCAGATGAGGATGAAAGGCTTGTGTAAGCTTCCTGATGGGAGGGACTGGCAGTGGGGAAAACTGAATCTTACTCTGGTGGACAGGGTGGTGCTCAGAAAAACTTTAATCCAATTGTCTACTGATGGGTGGGGCTCTGTTCCTTCCCTGTTTGTTGTTTGGCCTAAGGTGACCCAGCCCTGGAGTCAACGGGCTCTAGGTGACCTCCAAGAGGGCTTTCCAAAGGGCAACTCCCAGGACTGCTGCCGTCCCCAGGGCAAGCCACTGAGAACCCACACCTCTGCAGGAGACCCCCAGACACTCGCAGGCAGATTTGGCTTAGTGTCCTGTGGAGTCGCTGCTCCTTTCTCCTGGGCCCTGGCATGCACAAACAAACAGTTTTGTTTGTACCTTCCAAGAGTGGAGTCTCTGTCTCCCCCAGGCCTGTGAAAGTTCTGCAATCAAATCCTCTGGACTTCTAAGTCAGATTCCCTGGAGATTCCCAGTCCCTCTGTTGAGTCCCCAGACTGGGAAGCCTGATGTGGTGCCTAGAACCTTCACAGCAGTGTGAGAATTTCTTTGTATTACTGTTCTCCAGTTGTGGGTTGCCAGCCCGGCAGGTATGGGATTTCATTTTATCGTGATTACACCCTAGGATTTCCCTGGTGGCTCAGACAGTAAAGTGTATGCCTACAATGCAGGAGACCTGGGTTCAATCCCTGGGTGGGGAAGATCTCCTGGAAAAGGAAATGTATTCTTGCCATTCCAGTATTCTTTCCTGGAAAATCCCATGGATGAAGGACCCTGGTAGGCTACTGTCCATGGGGTTGCAAAGAGTCGGACACAACTGAGCAATTTCACCATCTTGTTGAGGTTTCTCCTTTGTCCTTTATACATAGGGTATCTTTAGGGGGTATCAGCATCCTCCTGTAGATGGTTGTTCAAGAGTTAATTGTGATTTTGGTGCTTTCAAAGGATAAGATGAGCACAAGTCCTTCTATTCTGCCATCCTGAACCTACCCCTTTTTCTGTTTTCCAACCTGTCTTGGACTCAGTCAGTGAGAGATGAATGATTGCCCATGAAAAAATTAAAGACACACTTTGTCCTTAGAGTCTAGGGCATCTGTCTTCTGTCCCTATAAGTTCTAGAACCAGATGGAAGGGATACAGAGGGCAAGGTATGAGGAGAGGGCTCGAGGCTTCTGCACCCTTTCCAGGCTGCCAATCTCCCCAGATATATCCCCGTGTTCACTATCCCTTGAATGTAAATTAGGAAAAATATATTTGTTCTTGTCTTCATGTGATTTTTTTACTGTCATTTCCCCTTTTCTTATGAATAAGGCCTTTGGTTGGTTTATTTGTGTATTGTATATAAATATTTGCTTCTTTCATTTGTGTATTTTGACTTTCTTGAGAAAATGTTAACACTCCAAATTATTGTCAGTGCTCCAAAAAGCATGAGTTCCAGTCTATTCAGTTTAACAGTTTCACTGGGCAAATGTAATGGATTCCAAACTAGTGAATATTCTTGATACCTCTCTTGCCCTGATCTATAATTTTCACTTCACTTATCACAGCTTAAATGTCATATTCATATGTTGTTCATTTGAATACTAGTCATCTCTTTTTTTCCCAGGCTATACAGATTGTTTTATTTTCTGCTTTAGAAATATTCCTTAACTTAATACATAGTATTTAATATGTGCCTTAATTCTCTTACACAATATGTGGTACACTTTCACCTATTAACAGACTATTGTTGCCATTTTTAATGTTTATATGCTTCACTAATTTTCATATCATCAGAAGCAGAACATCTGAGGACAGAAGAGATGAAGCAGCCTGGTTTTGAGCTCAGACCAGAAAAACTTCTGTGATTTTGAATCCTTGAATGGAATGGATCATACATCCTTCTGGGGATCTTCAGAATATTGTCCACTTCTTGCATAAGACTGTGAACTCCATGAATCCAGGAACATCCCCAGTTTTGTTCAAAGATGTACTCCTAGGAACTAAGCAGTCCAGGAAACTCATAGATTGAGTGGCCATTAAAATGCTCAAGGAAATATAATGCTCAAGGTGCATATTGGTGCACCTGATTGGGAACCCAAGACATAAATGCATGAAGTAGCCAACTAGCATAAGGGCAGTTTATCTATTGTAAATTGAGGCCTCGAATTCATATATGAAGTAAATTTAGGTTTTGTGCTTAATAACTCAACCTAAACTGGATTTCAAGCCTCTATTTTGCTTGTGTAGTAGAAACTTTATGTGTTTCCTATCCTTTCCCAGTTTGTGTCTAAGAGCTTGAAGGGCCAAGTCCCAAAGGTAAGGATGCTGTCTGGACTTCATTTTCTATGCACCTCATCATCATGATGACCTCTGGTCCTCTCTCTGCAGCTCCTCCAGGACTGGAGCTCTCTCTGTTCCTTTTTCATTGTGTGTAAATGCACAGCAATTCTTGTCTTGTTTTTCAGTCATCTCTTAATGACTATCTTTTGACCTCTGTGTATTCACACCCTCTCTGAGGTTTTGTCACCTTTCCTAGGCCCTGTCTACAAAACTGGGTCCATTTTCTGCTCTTGAAGGCACCAAAGCACTCAGACCACCTTCTGGGACTATGCCAAAGAAGAGAGGTACTGGGCCATTCTGCTAATGTCTATAGATTATGGATCAGTAGCCAAACTGGCCGACGTGATTAACACTGGAATTGAGAAGCCAAACTGCATTCTGGCAAAAGAAGGTAAGAACTCTGGGGTTAATTAGGTTTTACTCAAGTAGATTGGCTTCTCCTCACAAGGTATTTATTCCTCCTCAGAAAATAAATTAGTGTCAATTTTTTAGTAGTTATTTTAGAAATAGGATTTATGGAGGGATGATTTATGGAGGGATGGCATGTCATCGGTGTCTATTCTTGGTCTTAGACGCCATGTTTCTGGAAAGTCTAAGATGTTGTCTATTTAAATGGCTTTATGTAGGGCTAATTTGCTGGGGTTCTTTCCTTATTGTCAAGTAGTTGTTTCTGTGCTGCAGACATCATGGGGCTGGACTGGGAGGGCATGATCCTCAGATGGCAAACATACCGATCTATGCTGACATCACCATCACTTTCTGCATCCTCTACTGTGTGAGATATTCCCATCCCCCTTTGATTAGAGACTCCCCTGCCTCTTTATTCAGGTTCTCAATGACTGGGCCCACTGTACCTAGAAGAAGCCCTCTCTCTGAGTCACACTGATTGTTCAGCCTTTTTCCATCACTGCTACCAACATCAAAGTTCTTTCTCACCCTAGACATCTTCATAGTCTGGCAATTCCTGTGCCTTCTTGAGTAGGGGTGAATTCTTTGCTGGGAAGAAGGACTTAGTTTCACAAAGTGGTCTAGGTGGCATTCTATGCAACTCACCTCTCAGTTCAGCTTGTCTCCCACCACCCACTCACACCCACATCTTGTGTGGTAAAAACTTCAGGGATTTCATTACCTGGATTTTATAGCTCAAGCCTTTTCCATAAAGTCTCAACTGAAAATAGCTTTGCTTAACATTTCTATAATAACATTTCGATTTTCTTTTATCTTGCCATCTGCAGGCTCACTCCATTCAAATTCACACCAGTCTGCCCCTAGGCATTGTCCTAAAATAGGGGCCTTTCTTGAGTCCTCCAAATATTCAGTCTACAGTCTAGGAAGAGATTGCTTCTTCAGATTCTTGAATTCAGTTCTTCTTCCTTTCTAACCTCTTTAAAAATGGTTTTGGGTATTTCTCTCTCCCCTTGTCATTATGTTTTTTCTCCTGATGAACAATCTCCTGAGCTAGTTATTGGGCTAACTGTAAGTCAATTATCCTATCATGAGTGCCAGTCATATTCTAGGCATTATTATTGGGTAGGCAAGGAGCACGAAGGACTCCCCAAGATCTCATTCCTTCATGAATAAACCCTGGGTGCAAAAATCAAAGGAAACTATGAAAGAGGAATTAGTTCTTTTTTTCATTTTTAATTTCCTACCTTAATAGTCATGGTGAGTCAAACAGAAGAAATAAACGATCATAATGTTGTCTAAAAGTAAGAAATGTAATTATTGCTCCCAGAAAGTTGCGCATTTAAAAAACATTTTGTTTAAGTAATTATCAGCACTTTTATCTTTGAGAGGAAATGAGTCATTAGAGAAAGGCAATGGAGAAGGTGATGGCACCCTACTCCAGTTCTCTTGCCTGGAAAATCCCATGGACGGAGGACCTGGTAGGCTGCAGTCCATGGGGTCTCGAAGAGTTGGACATGACTGAGCGACTTCACTTTCACTTTTCACTTTCATGCATTGGAGAAGGAAATGGCAACCCACTCCAGTGTTCTTGCCTGGAGAATCCCAGGGATGGGGGAGCCTGATGGGCTGCTGTCTATGGGGTTGCACAGAGTCAGACACGACTGAAGTGACTTAGCAGCAGCAGTAGCAGCAGAGAGAGGCAAACAATGAGATCTGAGATATCCACTTTTTTATGTTGCTGTTTTGAAGCAGAAATTCTTTAAATAGCCTGGGTGCTCCATTCCTCAGTTCCTGACCACTTCATCTGACATTTTAAAGGTGTAGCAGTAGTAGTGTTAGTCACTCAGTTAGTCATTCTTTGTGACCCCGCCACTCCTCTGTCCATGGGATTCTCCAGGCAAGAATACTGGAGTGGATTGCCATTCCCTTCTCCAGGGGATCTTCCCAACCCAGGGATCAAAACCAGGTCTCCTGCATTGCAAGCAGATTCTTTAGCATCTGAGCTACAGGGAAGATGTAATCGAGGTGAGTTCACCGCCAAGCAGCTTTTGCGGTGTGTTGGAGGGGTCAGTCGTCTATGGTGTTGCACAGAGTCGGACACGACTGAAGTGACTTAGCAGCAGCAGCAGCAGCAGCAGCAGAGGGGTCAGTTCCACCCATGAACTCAAGCATCTAAGGGGGGCATCTATGCTTCACGTGTGTACATGAGAGTTTTTATTTCCTTGTTAAAAACTAGGAGAAACATTCTTCTCTTCAACCAGAAGCTTCTGGGAAACCATCTTTTACTTAAACCAGTGGGCTTTAAATTATATATTTGAGTGTTTTTTGTTTAGATTAAGGCATTATACCTTTAGAGTTCCTCTGTGAAATGTGTGCTTGGAGAGGTAAAATTTTATGCTAGTTAAGATAGCATGTTATCCTGGAAAGGAAAAAAAGCTGTGAAACCAAAAAATGTGGGCTTGAATTCTAGCTTTGTCACTTACTGGCTGAGTGGTTTTTGTTTGAGGGGTTCCAACTTAAATCTATATTTCTCTACAAAATGAGACAAATAGTCATGTCTGTATCATAGCTTGCTTAAGTAAAATAATATCTGTGAGTAATATGTTGTAAACGTTGAGTTGAATAACAGATTACTTGTTCATTATTTATTCTATGTTACATCCCACACCTCTCACCATTAAGCATTCTGGTATGACTCACCATTTTCATTTTGGCCCAACTTCTGCCAAGATCACCTATGATTGCATCATGAATATAACTGCCCATGCAACAACTTAGTCTTAAACTCCTTGATCCCTAAATTCTTCTTCCAATTCAATAACCCAAGCACAAGATTGAAGCAGGACCTTGGAATGTACTATCTCTGGACTGTTAAATTCTAGTTTTCTAAGATCTGACTATCCAGTTCTATCCTTATAGCCATTATATTCCCCTCTGTCAACCTATTCTTCAACTTTCTTGAGACTTTGTTCTTTGCATTTTTCCTTTTTGTTCTCAATTCATCATTTCCTTTAAGGTTTCTCTTCTTGTCCAATTTGATCTAGATCTCTAGTGAGTTTCTCAAACCACTCTCGCCAGCACTTCAGTATCCACAGACTCTTAGCCCTCGATATATCCTGTCAATTCATAGCCATGGATAAACCCAGACATGTGCTTTCATCACTCATACACTTGAACTGTTAAGCATTACAAAAGGCTATTACATATCTGTGTGTATTGTTACCACTAGAAACGTGTGTTCTCCATCTCAGTGGTAACCCCTGTATTGTGTGACAATTTTTTTACCTGTCTCTGCTCTCTCTTCCGGAGAAGGCAATGGCACCCCACTCCAGTACTCTTGCCTGGAAAATCCCATGGATGGAGGAGCCTGGTAGGCTGCAGTCCATGGGGTCGCTAGGAGTCGGACACGACTGAGTGACTTCACTTTCACTTTTCACTTTCATGCATTGGAGAAGGAAATGGCAACCCACTCCAGTGTTCTTGCCTGGAGAATCCCAGGGATGGGGGAGCCTGATGGGCTGCTGTCTATGGGGTCGCACAGAGTTGGACACGACTGAAGCGACTTAGCAGCAGTAGCAGCAGCTCTCTCTTCTGTCCCTCACAGAAGCTAGTTCATGCTTTCTTTACACTTCTTAGATCTTTACTCCCTTTCTTGCAACTTCAGCAGATTTATACAGGGAAAAAAATGAAGCTATAAGACACTAACTCCCTTACCATCTTACCTCTGACCTTACAAAACTGCAACTTATTTCAGTGTATATTCACCCTAGCTATTTCTGCTTCTATAACAAAGGAAGAGGTTTTTCTTCCCCAGTTCAGTGCTATTTTCTTCATGTTCTCTACCTCTTATCACCTGTTCCTATAATGGATGGAGCTTATACTTTCATAATCCTTTTCTATCCCGCATTTGCTGTCTTTTCTCTGTTTTGAACTTCTTTAAGGTAAGACGTGAACACGATTAAGTTTCTTTAACAATAATTTTTAAAACATATTCTCCTTAAACCTTGTTTCCTTTCTATCGTCATCCTATATGTATCCTTACTTTTGCAATTAAACTTATGGGAAGATGCAGTCATTTAACTGGGACTCAGAAACTTGCAGTCACAATAGTCTTCTCCCTTTCATTGATCCTCTCACATTTATTTACCCATTAAATTGTATGGCTATTCCTTATTTAATATTTCTTGTATTCATTTCCACATCCATCTCACTGCCATCATCATCTTATCATCTGTTTTTATTCTTACAGTTGTCACTTCTCTGTCTCACTATGGACTTGCATCTCTCAAATCACCAATGATGTTTCTAAAGCACAGTGGTTTTCTTAAGTGGTGCCTTTTACAGGCTAAAGTTCAAACTCTTCAGAAGGTGATAATGAGCTTTCAGTGATTTATCTCCACACTTTGCCTCAATATTCAATGTTCACACCTGTCAACTCTGCCTAACAAATGCTTATTCATTCTTGAAAGTGAAAAGTTAAAGTGAAGTCTGTCATATGCAACTCCTTGCGACCCCATGGACTATAGCCTACCAGGTTCCTCCGTCCATGGGATTTTCCAGGCAAGAATACTGGAGTGAGTTGCCATTTCCTTCTCCAGGAGATCTTCCCAACTCAGGGATTGAACCCGGGTCTCCTGCATTGTAGGCAGACGCTTTACCATCTGAGCCACCAGAGAAGTCATTCATTCTTGAAAATTCAGCTTAAAACTCTCTGTGAATTCTTACTCTACTCTTGACATACCACAGCTTTCTCATTTCCTTTTGGTAGAATGAATCTTTTTCTCTTTTGTACAACTAATTTTTTTTGTCTAGGGCTTTCTAGGTGGTGCAGTAAAGAATCCACCTGACAATGCAGGAGACACAAGAGTCGATCTCTGGGTTGGGAAGATCCCCTGGAGTAGGAAATGGCAACCCACTCCAGTATTCTTGCCTGAAAAACCCCATGGACAGAGGAGCCTGGTGGGCTACAGTCCATGGAGTTGCAGAGTCAGACACAACTGAGTATATACACACACACATTACAGGTTTATATCTCTGTATCTTTGACACTTTATTATATTTAGCATTTCTCTCATTTAATTGACTGCAAGGTGAGAGAAAGCAGGGACATACCTCATTTGTTGGTATATTTCCAATACCTACTACAGTTTCCAGAAAATGTCTAGTTCTTAAGTATTTTTAAAGAAATAAGTGGAGGAGTTGGAACCTTAAGTGGGCCTGGGAAAATGAGTAGAATAAAAAGATAAAGTAAAAAAATAAAGTTGAAAGATGCTCCAGAGAAAGAAAGAGGCAACAGTTATAAAAATTATGCACTTTATGATTTTGGGAAGTGCCATTCACATGGTGTTATGAACTAAATGTTTGTTTTCCCATAAAGATCATATGTTGAACCCTAATCCCCGATGTGTTAGTATTTGAAGGTGGGGCCTTTGGGAGGTAATTAGGTTAGATGAAGTCAGGAGGGTAGAACCCTCATAATGAGATTAGTGCCCTTGTAAAAAGAGACCCTACAGAGCTCTGTCTCTGAGTCTCTCTCTGTCTTTTTCTCTTTCTGTCTCTCAGGACACAGAACATAGCCACCTATAAGCCAGGAAGAGATCTCTCATCAAAAACTGAATTGACCAGCACCTCGACTGTGGACTTAGCAACTTTCAGAACTCTTAAGAAAATAACTGTCTGTTGTGTAAGGCAACAGTATAGTGGTATTTTGGTATTTTGTCATGCCAACTTGAACAGTCTAAGATACATGGTAATTTTTGTAAGTAAAGGACAGAAATGGTATGGACCTAACAGAAGCAGAAGATATTAAGAAGAGGTGGCAAGAATACACAGAAGAACTGTACAAAAAAGATCTTCACGACCAAGATAATCATGATGGTGTGATCACTCAGCTAGAGCCAGACATCTTGGAATGTGAACTCAAGTGGGTCTTAGAAAGCCTCACTACGAACAAAGCTAGTGGAGGTGATGGAATTCCAATTGAGCTATTCCAAATCCTGAAGGATGATGCTATGAAAGTGCTGCACTCAATATGCCAGCAAATTTGGAAAACTCAGCAGTGGCCACAGGACTGGAAAAGGTCAGTTTTCATTCCAATCCAAAACAAAGGCAATTCCAAAGAATGCTCAGACTACCGCACAATTGCACGCATCTCACACACTAGTAGAGTAATGCTCAAAATTCTCCAAGCCAGGCTTCTGCAATACGTGAACCATGAACTTCCAGATGTTCAAACTGGTTTAGAAAAGGCAGAGGAATCAGAGATCAAATTGCCAACATCCTCTGGATCATGGAAAAAGCAAGAGAGTTCCAGAAAAACATCTATTACTGTTTTATTGACTATGCCAAAGCCTTTGACTGTGTGGATCACAATCAACTGTGAATAATTCTGAAAGAGATGGGAATACCAGACCACCTGACCTGCCTCTTGAGAAACCTATATGCAGGTCAGGAAGCAACAGTTAGAACTGGACATGGAACAACAGACAGGTTCCAAATAGGAAAAGGAGTACATCAAGGCTGGATATTGTCACCCTGCTTATTTAACTTCTGTGCAGAGTACATCATGAGAAACACTGAGCTGGAAGAAGCACAAGCTGCAATGAAGATTGCCAGGAGAAATATCAATAACCTCAGATATGCAGATGACACCATCCTTATGGCAGAAAGTGAAGAGGAACTCAAAAGCCTCTTGATGAAAGTGAAAGAGGAGAGTTAAAACAGTTGGCTTAAAGCTCAATATTCAGAAAACGAAGATCATGGCATCTGGTCCCATCACTTCATGGGAAATAGATGGGGAAACAGTGGAAACAGTGTCAGACTTCATTTTTTGGGCTCCAAAATCACTGGAGATGGTGACTGCAGCTATGAAATTAAAAGAAGCTTGCTTCTTGGAAGAAAAGGTATGACCAACCTAGACAGCATATTAAAAAGCAGAGACATTACTTTGTCAACAAAGGCACATATAGTCAAGGCTATGGTTTTTCCAGTAGTCATGTATGGATATGAGAGTTGGACTATAAAGAAAGCTGAGCGCTGAAGAGTTGATGCTTTTGAACTGTGGTGTTGGAGAAGACTCTTGAGAGTCCCTTGGACTGCAAGGAGATCCAACCAGTCCATCCTAAAGGAGACCAGTCCTGGGTGTTCATTGGTAGGGCTGATGTTGAAGCTGAAACTCCAATACTTTGGCCACCTGATGTGAACAGCTGACTCATTTGAAAAGACCCTGATGTTGGGAAAGATTGAGGGCAGGAGGAGAAGGGGATGACAGAGGATGAGATGGTTGGATGCCATCACCGACTCAATGGACATGGGTTTGGGTGAACTCCGGGAGTTGGTGATGGACAGGGAGGCATGGCGTGCTGTGGTTCATGGGGTCACAAAGAGTCAGACGTGACTGAGCGACTGAACTGAACTATACCTTATCTGATTCAACTGGTCCTCACTGTTCTAGTAAATTTGAATGAGATTTGTCTAACACCTAAGGTTTCATGGTTTTACTAGATAACTCAAAATTTTATCTGCTCAGCTCCTATTAAGGAAAACAATGTGTAAATGAGACACAAAATGTTTCAGTGCTAGAGTTATTAGGCTTATTTTCTTTTCTAAAAGTACAGTTATTGAAACACAAACAATACCTTCTGCATGAAATAGAGCCACAGTTTGAACTATAGTTGTTATAGTTTGAACCATAGCCACAGTTTGAACTGAACTAGCATAAGAAGGAGCTTGAACTACCTTATGCAGAGCCAAGGGATTTTTTTTTTCCCTCATAGTCAGAGAATGTTAGAGAGAGATCAAGGCCACTTTATTCAATACTTTCATTTTACAGACAAGGAAACTGAGGTCTGAGAGTTGAAGCAACTCAAATAATGTCTGCATTGACTTTATTTTCTATATTTTTGATGCTCTTGCAATTGAAGCCTTGATATTGGAGTCACTGCCTCTCCTAGGGCTAGCTAATTCTTAGAGAGAGCATACGGCTCCCCTGTGTGTATGCTTTTGATACACAAACCAACAAACCCAGAGCCCCCATTTCCAACTCTCTCCTTTATCAAACTCTCTCACACCAAGATTCTCTCTATCTTAAATTACTCTGTGGTACAGGACAACTAGAAACCACCTTTCTAGTACAAGCTCTCTGAAATTATTTGAACTACCCAATCCTAAACTTAATTCACATGTTTATGCTGCCTCACTCATTCCTTCCTGTCAGTTCACTTCAGTTCACTCAGTCATGTCCGACTCTTTGTAACCCCATGGACTGGAGCATGCCAGGCCTCCCTGTCCATCACCAACTCCTGGAGTTTACTCAAACTCATATCCATAGAGTCAGTGATGCCATCCAACCATCTCATCCTCTGTCATCCCCTTCTCCTTCCGCCTTCAATCTTTCCCAACATCAGGGTCTTTTCCAATGAGTCAGCTCTTCGCATCAGGTGGCCAAAGTATTGGAGTTTCAAATCCCTTGGACTGCAAGGAGATCAAATCAGTCAATCCTAAAGGAAATTGGTCCCGAATATTCATTGGAAGGACTGATGCTGAAGCTGGAACTCCAATACTTCCTCCCTGTGAGAACCCCAATAAAGGCCCTGGGCTGTGCAATCTTCTAAGGCCTTTTAATTTGCCTCCCCCCAAACTGGGAACCTCCCTCTGCCTACTGCCAAAACTGGGAATTTCCCATGTGGCACAGCATGGTGTGCTATGCATCCTGTTTCTAAGAAACTTTGAGTGTCAACTTCTTCCTTCATGACAATCATTTCTGTGTCTGCTATATTATCCATATATGATGAAACAAATTTCAGGTGCGTTTTCATTGATAGAAGAAAGTCACATACATTAGTAGCAAAAG
The DNA here is from genome assembly GCF_000754665.1 of Bison bison bison. Lineage (NCBI taxonomy): Eukaryota > Metazoa > Chordata > Mammalia > Artiodactyla > Bovidae > Bison > Bison bison. Next base: position 1,059,008 of record NW_011494918.1, on the reverse strand, counting down.
ATTTGTGACTAGGACCAGAGTCTCCAGACTTCCAGAACTCTGTTCTTTGTACTCTGGAGCATCTCCTGCAGTTCTAAAAGGGATGAAGAAAAAGAAATGTATCTCTGGAGAGAACCAAAAGATGATATAGAGATAAATTACTCTTGGAAACTAAATGATTTTTAAAGTTCTATACAAATGTATGGTGTTACTACAGTTTCTGGGAATATTTAAAGTCTAGGAAATAGTTATGTGTGTGTATCCTTGTGGTTATATGTGGGAAAGGGTTACTATGAAATTGGGCTAGTACTGGAGAAGGGTATCTAAGTTCGCTCATTGTGTTTGTATCTATTCAAGTTCTATCCTCAGCATAGAGGTATATTAGATCAAGAAGTCCAATCCTTGCCGCCAGTTGCCTTCAGTCTGGATAATACATATATATATATATA
>NW_011494918.1:1056681-1058480 GCF_000754665.1 Bison bison bison | reverse complement strand
TTTTTTTTTTTTTTTTCAAAATATCAGGGCTAGAGGGATGTAAGAAAAAAAGGCGCTACAGGATTAGTCTGTTCTGGTAGGGATAATCCAAGAAGGTTCTCTGTCCATTCAAAGACTTCACATATTTCATATCAACAATGTCTATCATGTGACAAAGTCACATCCAAACTTACCCTAGAAATTAATTTGGCTGTCTTTTTTCCTTTGTTCAAACGTTTGAAATTGGAGGACAATTGCTTTATACCATTGTGTTAGTTTCTGCTGTACAACAACATGAATAAGCATTCAGTTCAGTTCAGTCGTTCAGTCGTGTCCAACTCTTTGCGATCCCATGAACCACAACACGCCAGGACTCCCTGTCCATCACCAACTCCTGGAGTCCACTCAAACCCATGTCCATTGAGTCGGTGATGCCATCCATCCTCTGTCATCCCCTTCTCCTCCCGCCTTCAACCTTTCCCAGCATCAGGGTCTTTTCAAATGAGTCAGCTCGTCACATCAGGTGGCCAAAGTATTGGAGTTTCAGCTTCAACATCAGTCCTTCCAATGAACACCCAGGACTGATCTCCTTTAGGATGGACTGGTTGGATCTCCTTGAAGTCCAAGGGACTCTCAAGAGTCTTCTCCAACACCACAGTTCAAAAGCATCAATTCTTTGACACTCAGCTTTCTTTATAGTCCAACTTTCACATTCATACATGACCACTGGAAAAACCATAGCCTTGACTAGATGGACCTTTGTTGACAAAGTAATGTCTCTGCTTTTTAATATGCTGTCTAGGTTGATCATAACTTTCCTTCCAAGGAGTAAGCATCTTTTAATTTCATGGCTGCAATCACCATCTGCAGTGATTTTGGCATTAAGCATACATGTATCCCATCCCTCCTGAGCCTCCCTCCCACTTACCCTCACCTCATCCCTTTAGGTCATCAGAGAGTACCAAGCTGAGCTCCCTGTTTTGTACACATTTGGGAATGAAAATATCCAAGTATCTACCTGCATATCTCGATATGCTTGGAATAAGGGACTTTTGAAGTGAACTTTGTGTGCTCCATGCCTGAGGAAATTAAAATACGCTGTGTATTTCTAACAGGCCCTGAAAAAGGACCTGACACCTATTAGAGATAAAGGACTAGGAAAAGCACTAAAAGGCTGTCTTTATGAAGAACACTGAAATTTGAGGCCCACAAAGTACTATTGGGGCCCAGGCAGCAATGTGATGCAGATATGGGAAAAACAATTACTCACTGCTCCAAAGAACTTGGCATGTTTCTCAGAACACCATGAAAACTAAAGGGGACTGAGTTTTCAAGCACATGAAGGGTTTGTAATGTTGAAAGCATGGGAAACTAGCAGTCAAGGCAATAGTGAGGGATCCCACACAAGTGCAGACAGTAAGAATGAGCTGAGGACAGAAAAAGATAAGTAAACTTATTCCTGAGGATTCATGAGAGTAAGATTCCTTGACTTGGGTTGGAGCTATATTGTCCTGAATCAGTTTGGGACTTCAAGGCAAGTAAATTTGGGTTATTAATATTAATATTACTTTATTTATATGCACCCTAGAGCTACAGGGACTGGAGACATGTTTGTTAATTTTGGTTACCTAGTAACTTTCTCATTTTATCATTAGAAGAGCAGCATACACTCTTTGGAGAAGGCAATGGCACCCCACTCCAGTACTCTTGCTTGGAAAGTCCCATGGATGGAGGAGCCTGTTAGGCTGCAATCCATGGGGTCTCGAAGAGTTGGACATGACTGAGCAACTTCACTTTCACTTTTCACTTTCATGCATTGG
>NW_011494918.1:1051706-1056581 GCF_000754665.1 Bison bison bison | reverse complement strand
ATCCCAGGGACGGGGGAGCCTGGTGGGCTGCTGTCTCTGGGGTCGCACAGAGTCAGACATGACTGAAGCGACTTAGCATAGCATAGAATAGCATACAACTCTCTTGTCCAGCTGCTCACTTAGACTCTTTGCGAGCCGCTTCGACTGTAGCCCGCCAGGCTCCTCTGTCCATGGAATTTTCCAGGCAAGAATACCGGAGCAGGATGCCATTTCCTACACCAGGGGATCTTCCTGATGGAAACCTCAACTTGCCTCTCTTGCATTGGCAGGCAGATTCCTTACCACAAGCACCACCTGTGAAGCCCCACCATACAACGATTATGTTATTATTAATTCCATTTAATATAAGAGAAAAAAGATAACTGAAGATTTTTAAATGCCAGAATCACAGTTATTTGTAAAAAAAAAAAAAAATGGAATACAGCCTCACAGTTTTCTGACTTCCCGTCTACCATTGACTTCTGTTTCATGTTTCTTTCTTTCTTCTTTTTCTAAGAACCACATCACTGTTTCTGTTTGGCTGCATGGGGTCTCAGTGGTGGCGCACAGAAATTTTGCTGAGGCATGCAACATCTTCCGTGCAGCGCCCGGCTCAGTAGCTGCAGTACACTGTGGCATGTGGGATCTCACTTCCCTGACCAGGAATCAAACCTGCATCCTCTGCACTGCAAGGCAGGTTTCTTAACCACTGGACCACCTTGATGCTCTTTCTGAACTATCATGGTCAGCCCTCTGAATCAGTGGACTCTGCACCTATGGATTCAGTCAACTATGGATCAAAAATATTTGGAGAAAAGTGTTTCCAGTCCCAAAGAGCAAAATTTGAATTTGCCTTGTATGGTCAACTATTTACACAGTACTTATGTTATATTTACAAATATTTAATATTCATGTATATGTTGAATTTACATTGTTTAAGGTATTATAATTAATATAGAGATGATTTAAAGTATATGGAGGAATCTGCATGGGTTAGAGGCAAATACTATGCCATTTTTTATAACTTGAACATCGATAAATTTTGGTGTCCATGGGTAGTCCTGAAAAGAATCCCCACTGGATACAGAGGGATAACTATATGTAGAAGATAAAAAATGTTATTTAAGCTCTAATCTTCATGCATACAAAACTGACTTGACTGCTTTACTTCCCTAGAATGACCTTTCTTTTCCCCTTAATGAATTGAGAGAATGAGCCACTTATTTTGACATATTTGACTCTGTCAAGTCTAACTGGAAAAGGGGACATAATCTCAAATAAAGCAAAAAAATAGGAGGCCTATATTATTAAACTCTAAAGAGTAACTATTTACCAATAAATTCTACTTACAATTTTGTCACTGCATAAAATTATCATGTATAGGCTTGGAGTTACTCCCCCTAACCACTCAGAGATCTTTGAATTCTTGACACAGTTCTATTTTCTTACCTAAACTGTTCACAAGGACATTATAGCCTGTTATAATTCTGTGTGCCCCCAAAATTTGTATCTTGAAGCCTTAATCCCCAATGTGATGGTATTTGGAGATGAGACTTTAGGGAGGTGGTTAAGTCATAAAAAAACCCCTCATGAATATAATTATTTCTCATATCAAGAGACACCAGATCAATGATATTTAGGATATAGCATATTAAGATATAGCAAAAGGTTGTTGTTCAGCTGCTACGTCATGTCTGACTCTGCAACCCCAAGAACTGCAGCACACCAAGCTTTCCTGCCCTTCACCATCTCCCAGAGTTTGCTCAAACTCATGTCCACTGAGTTGGTGATGCCATCTAACCATCTTATCCTCTGTTGCCTGCTTTTCCTCCTGCCCTCAGTCTTTTCCAGCATCAGGGTCTTTTCTAATGAATCAGCTCTTGGCATCAGGTGACCAAAATATTGGAGTTTCAGCTTCAGCGTCAAACCTCCAATGTATATGCAGAGTTGATTTCCTTTAGGATTGACTGGTTTGATCTCCTTGCTGTCCAAGGGGCTCTCAAGAGTCTTCTACAGCACCACAGTTCAAAAGCATCAATTCTTTGGTGCTCAGCTTTCTTTAAGGTCCAACTCTCACATCCATACATGACTACTGGAAAAAACATAGCTTTGACTCTGCAGAGCTTTGTTGGCAAAGTGATGTCTCTGCTTTTTAATATGCTGTGTAGGTTTGTCATAGATTTCCTTCCAAGGAGAAAGCATCTTTTAATTTCATGGCTACAGTCACCATCTCAGTGATTTTGAAACCCAAGAAATAAAATCGGCCACCGTTTTCATTTCTTCCCCATCTATTTGCCATGAAGTGATGGGACCAGATGCTGTGATCTTAGTGTTTTGAATGTTGAGTTTTAAGCCACATTTTCACTCTCCTCTTTCACCCTCAACAAGAGGTTCTTTAGATCCTCTTCACTTTCTGCCATTAGAGTGGTATCATCTGCATATCTGTGGAGTAGGAAATGGCAACCCACTCCAGTATTCTTGCCTGGAAAATCCCATGGACAGAGAAGCCTGATGGGCTACAGTCCATAGGGTTGCAAAGAGTCAGACATGACTGATCATGAGCACATCTGCGTATCTGAGGTTGTTGATATTTCTCCCTACAATCTTGATTCCAGCTCGGGATTCATCCTGCAAACTGGTGACAGGGTTCTCAGTAGGAACTGAATCTGTCAGCTCCTCGGTCTTGGACTTCCCAGCCTCTAGAAGAGTGGGAAATAAATGGTTTTGTGTAAACCACCCAGGAGTGTGTACATGCTCAATCACTTCAATCATGTCCCCACGGACTGGAGTCCACCACGTTCCTCTGTCCATGGATTCTCTAGGCAAGAATAGGGGAGTGTGTTGCCATTTCCTCTTCCAGGGAATCTTCCCAACCCAGAGATCAAACCCATGTCTCTTATGTCTCCTGCATTGGCAGGTAGATTCTTTATCACTAGCACCACCTGGGAAACCTCAGATATAGCAGCTCAAACTGGCTGAGACATAGTCCTATAGTTAATTTATTCTACGGGGGCTTCAGAAAGTGAACTTACTTGTTGAAAAGAGAGTTTATTGATCAAATAAACAGAACTATTGACAATCTGTCTTAAAATTTTAAAAAATTCTACAGTTTTCATCATTAATGAAACTGGTGCCTCTGTTATCTGGATGTTTCTCTTCTGAAGACAACAGAAAAGTCAAAAGTCCTCTAGGGAATTAAGGATCTAAATTTCCCATAAACTGTTACTATTGAAAGCAGAGTTAATCAACTCAGAAAAGAAGGAAAAATAATCATTATGCAGCTCAGTCTTTGTCTAAATATACAAAGTCAGACTTGCACAGAGACCTTGGACTTTGTCATTCCTCAAGGGTTTTTTAAACATTTTCTGGGATAGCTTTATTGGAGTATAATTTAAATGCTATGAAACTAGCCTACTAGTAAGTATACAGTTAGATAGTAAATTTATAGATTTTCAACCACCACCACAGCCTTAGAACTTTTTAAATCACACCCAAATTTTCCTGCAACGTCATTTGCAGTACTTCTGATCTACTCTTATTTGTTGAGAGGTTTTTATCGTCAATAAGTATTCAGTGTTGTCAAAGGATTTGTCTGCATTTATTGAGGTAATCTTGCATTTGGGGTCCTTAATTCTATTAATGTGTTATAACACATTGTTTTTTCTAATTCCACTTGGTCATGGTATATAGTGCATTTTATATGTTGCGAATTTGGTTTGCCAACATTTAATTAAAGACTTTTATGTCTTTGTTCATGAGATTTTTGGTATGTAGTTTTCTTTCCTCATGATATCTTTTTCTGGTTTCAGTATTATAGCAATAATCATTCATAGGTGAGCTGAAAAATGTTCCCTCTTACTGTTTTTTGAAAGAATTTATTATAGATTATATAATTTATTATACATTTCTTATTTAAACATTTGCTAGAGTGGAACAGAATAACCAGATATAAGTAATCTGGCTCTGAGTTTTACTTTGTGGGAAAAGTTTTAAGTATTAATTCAACTTCTTTACTTGGTAGAGATTAATTAAAATTTTCTGATTTATGCTTTTCTAGAAATGTCCATGTCATTTAGATTGTCTAATTTGTTGGCATGAAATTGTTTATGATAGTTCCTTACAATGTTTTAAATTTCTTTAGGATCAGACGTAATATCTCCTCTTTCACTCTTGATTTTGGTAAATTATGCTTCTCTTATTTTATGGTACAGTTTAGCTAAGAATTTGTCTTTTTTTTCTGAAAAATCTTTTATTTTTATTTCATTAATTACCTTTATTATTTTTTTCTATTTACTGATTTCTTCTCTGTCATTATTTCTTTTGAGTTAGATTCCACTTTCCTAATCTTTTAAAGGTAGAAGTTTAGTTTTTTAATGTGATACCTTGCTTCCCTTCTGATATGTCAAGAGCTATATACGTTCTCTTTCAGCATTACTTGAGCTGCATCCTAAAATTTTTGACGTCTTGGATTTTTGCTTTCACTCATGCAAAATTAAACCTTTTTATCTTTATGAAATAGCTTAGTAATATATTGACTATAGGATTTTCACTTGGTTCTTTTTTTTAATAAATTCGCTTTGTTGAAATTCTCTATTCATTGAATTATTGCTATCATATTTTCCATTAATACTTTAGACATGGTTTCCTTTAGTTCTGTGAACATACATATAATAGTTACTTTGAAGACTTGTCTGCTAAATCCAACAAATAGGGACATTCAGAGACAATTTATATTGATTGATATTTTTCCCAAAATATGGCCACAATTTCTTGTTTATTTTCAGCTCTTTCAATTTTATTGTTGTTGACTATTCAGTTCAGTTCAGTCGCTCAGTCGTGTCTGACTCTTTGCGACCCCATGAATCGCAGCACGCCAGGCCTCCCTGTCCATTACCA
>NW_011494918.1:1051050-1051421 GCF_000754665.1 Bison bison bison | reverse complement strand
TTTTTTTTTTTTTTTTTAAGTTTGTATTTCTAGTGGTCACCACTGTATCTGCATAACTCAGTGTTTAGCCAAAGATTAGTCATATTGTACTCAAACACTTCACTGCATAAAAGCATTCACTTGGGACTTCCCTGTAGTCCAGTTGTTAAGAATCTGCCCTCCCAATGTAGGGGACACAGTTTTGACCCCTGGTCAGGGAACTAAGACCCCACATGCCACAGCCCCAGCTAGAGAAGTCTGCACACCACAACTATTGAGCCCACGTGCTCTGGAGCCCATGCTTCACAATGAGAGAATCCCATGTGTGCCACAGCTAGAGAAAGCCTGGTTGCCACAACAAAGACCAGTGCAGACCAAAAAAAAAAAAAAAT
>NW_011494918.1:1046886-1050950 GCF_000754665.1 Bison bison bison | reverse complement strand
CAAACCAAAAAAAAAAAAAAGACAAAAAAGCATTCACTCTCTGCTGATGGACTGTGTGTGTGTTGGTGTCCATTTTCACTTTTTCCTCTGAGATAAATAGAAAATTAACATGGTTCACAGTGAAATTGTGTATGTCACATGTTACCTGAGGAGAGATTTACTGATTTTGGGTCACAGCTGCAAAGTGGTTGTTCTTTCCCTTCTCAACTGTACTCTGCCTCACCTCCAGGCAGTTTCTCTGTGTGGAAGGCTAGGTCAAAGAAAATTTAAGAATGGTTCCTCGTTCAGCTTTATTCTCTCTATAGTCTTCATCTGGACCTGGTCTTTATAGAAACATTCCCCAACCTCTACCTGTCTCCCCAACCCATACTTCTTGCTTATTACCCACACTACTTGGTCTCACTGGTTCAATCAAAGAACCATAGATGAGCTGTTAGGACAGTGCCATTTACTAGTTTATTCATACCCTGGCAGATGTTTAAAATAATGGTTATACACTGCTTCATGCGATTGGGTTATATGTTACAGCTGGTGACTACAAGTGTGAAATTTCTGAGAAGTTATTCCACCCACCGAGTTCTTCCACATGCCTTTCTGGACAGACAGGACATCAAGAACCTCTTTCATAGGATTCCTCCAATACATCTTCCAATGCATAAGCCTCAATATTTCCACCACAGCTTTCTCTTTAATTTGTCCAAATGTTACAAAATTGAATCGATTACCTACATATTTTAAGGCTTCCTTATGTCCTTTTTTCAGTTTATTAAAGATGGAGTTTTATTCTAAATTTTTGATTGCTTGTTACATTCACTGCTTTTCCTGAAGGCAGATCTTCAGTGTGTCATTGTACTTTGAAGTCCTCAAATCTATAATTAACCCTTTCTAAATATCCTGATAAATGAGCACTTTGTAACCCACAAAGTCAGAAAATATATTAAAGCTTTTCTTTAGAAATTATATTAATTTAAAAGCATAGAGTTTCTATAGAGACTTTTAAGCCCTCCCTTCTTTTTTTTTTTTTTCCAAGCAACAGACACAGTAGAACCTATACATTTAGGTCCAAGAAAGGACCTACTGACCCTATTAGCTCTTAGGTTATTTTAGAGTTCTGTATTTAAGCAAAAAAAAAAAAAAAATGCATAGCAAGAATAATAATCTGCAAATGAATTTTGATGAGAGAGAAAGAATTTAAAGTTTCACAATAATATTGTATAGTGGAAAGAGCTCTGGACTGGAAGTCAATGGAATCATTTGTTTTTCCACTGTATAATCTGATTTCCAATGCCAAGATTTTGGCAAAGATTACCAAATATGACCCTATGGCCAAATTCCATGATTCTTTTCAAGCCTTATCTGTCTAGCCCTCACTGCAACATTTGATATTGTTAACCACTCACTTCTCGAAATTCAACTCTCTCCGTTATCAGTCATAATCTATTCCATCAAGTCTCCCTTTTTCTTCTCTGGTCATTTCTCATAGCTGTGTTTACGTTTTCCAGATTTTTAAACAGGGTCAGACATTCTTCATTATTTATGTGCTCTCTTTACTTATCTCATCCACAATAATAATATTAACTAAGATCTCTAGGTTGATGACTCTCAAATCAGTTCAGTTCAGTTCAGTTGCTCAGTCATGTCTGACTCTCTGTGACCCCATGGACTGCAGCACATCAGGCCTCCCTGTCCATCACCAACTCCTGAAGCTTGCTAAAACTCATGTCCATTGAGTCAGTGATGCCATCCAACCATCCCATCCTGTGTTCAATCTTCCCCAGCATCAAGGTCTTTTCCAATGAGTCAGTTCTTCTCATCAGGTGGCCAATGATTATCATGAACTACAGATTCACATATCCTTTTACACATCAATTGGATGTCCCACAAGCACCTCACACTCTTTCAAAACTGAATTCATTTTTTAATTCCAAACAAACTTCTCCTATTCCAGTACTTAGGCACCATCATCTCTGCAGCCACTCAAGTTGGAAACCTGAAAGCAGTCATAAACTCCTCACCCTTGACAATACTACCTCCTCGTATTTCTTGAACTGCTTCTCTTTGGCATTTCTAGGTTGGCATATTCCAGTTTTATCACCTTGGTATATTACAGTTTCATCACTGTGCTAGATCATGGCCTCATCACTACTTGCTCAGACTGCTCCAAACACTTCCTAATTGGTTGCTTTTCTTTGATACTACAACCAGAAGATCACATAAATTCACATTCAAGATATTCTCAGGCTTAAAACTCTCTGAAAGCCCCATATTGCTGTTCCAAAGATTAAGCTCCCAAGTTCTGCCAATGTTGCCCTATAAGACCTTGTCCCTACTTAACAGAGCTCTTGCCACCTGCCTCCACACTTTTCTGCTCATTATTTCCTGTACATGCAATACCCTCTCCCTTTGCTCCTGTAGTTTACTTTTCCCTGGAATGCCCTTCCTGTCATCCTTGGTTTGACTGATCTGTGTGTCATCTTCTCCAGAAACTCCATATCAGGTACTGTTCACCTCTATCATAGTACGTACAATAATACCATGCTCAATATTTAAATCTAGGGAATGCATAGATTGCATTGCTCTCCAATCAGATAGTAGATAATCAAGTCAAAGAAAGGATTTTTTTTTAACCTTTGTAAGTGCTTAATATAACTATGTTACATTAAACTTAATTGTGCTATTGACTCAGACCTTGGAAAAGTCCATCTTTCTGAATTTTATATTTTATACTTTGAAACGTAAACTTTTAGACATCTTCCTGATCTAAAATGCTGATTACATAATTCTATTATCTTCTGGTTCAGTGCTAGTGTATCCCTTTCATATTTAACCTTACAAACAACATCTGACCAGTATCTCCTTCTGTAAAACTCTAAAATACTGAATAAAATTTATTCACTGTTTACTAAGCCATTCTAATATATTTATAGATATGTCTTTTTAGTAATCCAATTATGCCTTTATTTGTTGCCAGCAAGGGTTTATTTATTCTCTTGTAATAAATATCAAATTAATATTATATTCTTCTCTCTCATGGCAATACATCCATATTCAAGTGTGTTGCCTATAAGATACTAGTACCTCACAGAAAGAAAAGTAATAAATCTTTCAAACATTTCAGAAATTCCATAATTCAGGGAATTCCTGGATTCCATAATTGAAAGAGAAAAATATAGGCTTTCAAATATCAAAAAAGATTCTTCTATTGATTCCTTTTTCATATATTCACTAAAGAAAGTGTCCCTTTGATAGTCCATGATATCAGCCCAATTTGAAATCTTCTACTCACCTGGAATGTGAAGTCAAGTGGGCCTTAAAAACCATCACGATGAACAAAGCTAGTGGAGGTGATGGAATTCCAGTTGAGCTATTTCAAATCCTGAAAGGTGATGCTGTGAAAGTGCTGCAATCAATATGTCAGCAAATTTGGAAAACTCAGCAGTGGCCACAGGACTGGAAAAGGTCAGTTTTCACTCCAATCTCAAAGAAAGGCAATGCCAAAGAATGCTCAAACTACTGCACAATTGCACTCATCTCACACGCTAGTAAAGTAATGCTCAAAATTCTCCAAGCCAGGTTTCAGCAATACATGAACCGTGAACTTCCAGATGTTCAAGCTGCTTTGAGAAAAGGCAGAGGGACCAGAGATCAAATTGCCAACATCCGCTGGCTCATGGAAAAAGCAAGAGAGTACCACAAAAACATCTATTTCTGCTTTATTGACTATGCCAAAGCATTTAACTGTGTGGATCCCAATAAACTGTGCAAAATTCTGAAAGAGATGGGAATCCCAGACCACCTGACCTGCCTCTTGAGAAACCTATATGTAGGTCAGGAAGCAACAGTTAGAACTGGACATGGAACAACAGCTTGGTTACAAATAGGAAAAGGAGTACGTCAAGGCTGTCTATTGTCACCCTGTTTATTTAACTTATATGCAGAGTACATCATGAGAAAGGCTGGGCTGGAAGAAGCACAAGCTGGAATCAAGATTGCCGGGAGAAATATCAATAACCTCAGATATGCAGATGATACCACCCTTATGGCAGAAAGTGAAGAGGAACTAA
>NW_011494918.1:1035950-1046370 GCF_000754665.1 Bison bison bison | reverse complement strand
ACAGGCGAAGAGTTGACTCATTGGAAAAGATTCTGATGCTGGGAGGGATTGGGGGCAGGAGGAAAAGAGGATGACAGAGGATGAGATGGCTGGATGGCATCACTGACTAGATGGACATGAGTCTGAGTGAACTTCAGGAGTTGGTGATGGACAGGGAGGCCTGGCGTGCTGTGATTCATGGGGCCACAAAGAGTCAGACACGACTGAGTGACTGAACTGACTGACTCACCATTAAATACAGTCCTAAAAATGGCTATTATAATAAGAAATATCACTTGAATAGAATTCTTCAGGTTTAGGACTAGAGATTTATTTATTTATTTATTTTTAAATTTTATTTTACTTTTAAACTTTACAAATTGTATTAGTTTTGCCAAATATCAAAATGAATCCATCACAGGTATACATGTGTTCCCCATCTTGAACCCTCCTCCCTCCTCCCTCCCCATACCATCCCTCTGGGTCGTCCCAGTGCACCAGCCCCAAGCATCCAGTATTGTGCATCGAACTTGGACTGGCAACTCGTTTCATACATGATATTTTACATATTTCAATGCCATTCTCCCAAATCTTCCCACCCTCTCCCTCTGCAACAGAGTCCATTAGACTGTTCTATACATCTGTGTCTCTTTTGCTGTCTTGTACACAGAGTTATTGTTAGCATCTTTCTAAATTCTGTATATATGCATTAGTATACTGTATTGGTGCTTTTCTTTCTGGCTTACTTCACTCTGTATAATAGGGTCCAGTTTCATCCACCTCATTAGAACTGATTCAAATGTATTCTTTTTAATGGCTGAGTAATACTCCATTGTGTATATGTACCACAGCTTTCTTATCCATTCATCTGCTGATGGACATCTAGGTTGGTTGCATGTCCTGGCTATTATAAACAGTGCTGCGATGAACATTGGGGTACATGTGTCTCTTTCCCGAAGGGAAAAAGGACTAGAGATTTTAAAAAAGGATCAAATTATGCTTATAAGTGGCAACCATAGGAATTTAATAATTTAAAGTAATAGAAGAGTTCAAATTGTTGTTTCCCACCCCATGGATTTTACTGACTTAACCAACTGAATCAAAAGATTCCTTTGATAGCAGATGAATCCCTAGTGCTGCAAATAGTTTCAGGGCATCCATTCTGAGAAAGTGAAATCAGGCCATTAAAAAAAGATAGGGTCCTCTGTTAAATCAAAGAACTCTCCCTCCACTACCTCAATCACTGCCACAGCTTCATTATTTTATTTAGTGTATTGCTAATTCCAAGGGGTGGGGGGGAAGGCATAGATGTACCAAAACAATTACTTTCCAAACCCAATGGAAATGATTTTTGATGTTATATAATATTTAGGATTAGACTCATTTCTATCTCCTCCTTCTCATTATTCTGAAAAATCTGGAGTTGTCAATAGACCCAATGCAGCATAATCATCATACTTGTGGGACTGATAAATAATCTTTGTAATACAGACTAAATTTTCATAAGGAAAAAGAAAATAACATGTGTTCAGGTTCTGTCAGCCAGATTACTCTGATAAAACAACATTTTAAGCATATTGGTATCATCTATTTGTACCATTTAATGGTGGGTTGACAGTAAAACCACTAGCATTAATGATCTGGGGAATATGTTTCGGGGTGGGTGGAAAATCAGGTACTTCTTTTTAGTTTCATTTCTCCATTGAAAATTTAGTCTAGATAACTTTCATTTTAAGTAATATTTTAATTATTTGTCAAAGTAATCTAAGCATATTTAGGTGATGTATAAAATATGTAAGAGTATAAAGAAGTACACAGAAGTCGCCATGGTCTTACTCTGGAGGCAACTACAGTAAACAACGGGGGTTAACCTGTACATATAGTGTTATGTTCTGCCTTTAAAAAATTTAATATTTAATAGTATATTGTGAATATTTGCTTTAATGGCACTTTGAATAGAAATGGAAGCACAAGATTTTTATGTAAAAAAATATGACTGAAAACTAAAAGTAGAAAATCTATTCCATTAGTGAACTTAAAGAAATAAATAGATTATGCAGATTTGAAAAAAGCGGGGAGCTTGAGTTATTTCCTGGAAAAGAACTACAGAATGAGCACAGAATAGTCTCCTGTTAATGGGAAAACTAAAGTCACCACTGTGTTATGCAGGGAATTTGGAAACCAAGCAAAATCAGGACTGTCATTTAGGACCATAATTGAAATTTTTGTTACCTGATTCAACATATATATGTAGTCCAGAAGAGGGGCCAAAATACTTGCATTCTTTCCCTATCAAAATACTCACCAATTCAAAAGAAACCGATTCAGATAATGATGGGTAATATTTATAAAATGATTAATTGTCACCCATTGTTCTAAGAAATTTACATGGATAATTCACTTAATTCTTAAAATAACTCTTTGAATTCAGGACTATCTTCCTCATTTAACAAGGTGATAGAGTCAAACTTAGGCATCTGAATCTGACCTTAATTACTACATCATACTGCTTCCCAGATCAAGATATGCATTCTTGGATATTCTTGCTCTGCCTTCTTCCCATTTTTTTCTCTTCCTTTTCTGCCCATCCACACTCCAATCCCAGGTACTTGATTCCATTTTGGAGGTATACCATCAAGATGTCAAAGGTTTAAGCAAATACCCTGTCTCCATCCTTGATGGACAGCATATTATAAAGCAGAGACATCACCTTGCCAGCAAAGGTTCGAATAGTCAAAGCTATGATTTTTTGCAGTAGTCATGTAAAGATGTAAGTTGGACCATAAAGAAGGCTGAGCACTGAAGAATTGATGCTTTTGAATTGTGGTACTGGAGAATTCCTTGGACAGCTCAATCCAGAAGAAAATCAACCCTGAATATGCATTTGAAAGGCTGATGCTGAAGCTGAATCTCCAATAGTTTGGCCACCAAACAATAATTTGGTGAAGAGCTGACTCAATGGATAAGACCCTGATGCTGGGAAAGCTTGAGGGCAGGAAAGGAAGGGGATGACAGAGGATGAGATGATTGGATAGCATTACTGACTCAATGGACATGAGTTTGAACAAACTGAGGGAGATAGTGAAGGACAGGACAAGGAACCCTGGTGTGCTGCAGTTCACGGGGTCACAAAGAGTCAACACAACTTAGCAACTGAACAACAACAATCCTTGATGGATGGCATCAGATTCGTATTGTGAATCTTCAGATGAGGCTTTTTGACCCTTAAATTCTTCAGATCATAGTATTTACAAGACAGAACATTTCTTTCCCTCGATATGCCAAATATGAATCTTTTTTTTTTTTTTTAATTACAGTCTCCTTTTCACAGAACCAGGCAGAGCAGAGAAAAAAGGAATAAGGGAGAAAGAGAATGTCATCCTACTACAAGTGTAATCAGAACAAAGAGCAGAATGAAATACATTCCCAAAAGTTTGATAAAAGCACAACTGAATCATATTTGAATTTATGATGAACAAATTTTTCTGAAGAATCTGTAACAGCAAAGCTAATGTTTTGTTTTATCTTATTTTTTGAGCTGGAAATTTTTGATTGCTAAGTCATTAAGGAACATCAGCAAGATTGATTTTGCTTGGAAACTGTTCATTTGGTTTTTTGGAGAAAAAAATACTGCCACTACTATCTACTATGGTTAAGTTTTTAGACTGAAGTTTATCTTTATTTCATTTCTGACTGATTTGACAAATATTTGTTGAACACTAAAAATACACAAGGTCCAATTCTAGGAATGAACAGGAAACAGGGCATAGAGATAGGAAATATCTATTATACATGTATATTATTTCACCTGGAGTGGCAAGACATGTATAAGCATGTATGTATAGAGTGAAAGTGTTACTCACTCAATTGTGTCCAACTCTTTGCGACCTCCAACTCTTTGCAACCTCATAGAGTATAGCCCACCAGGCTCCTCTGTCCATAGAATTCTCTAGGCAAGAATACCAGAGTGGTTGCCAGTCCCTTCTCCAGGGGATCTTCCCAACACAGGGATCACACCCAGGGTCTCCTGCACTGCAGGCAGATTCTTTACCATCTGAGCCACCAGAGAAGCCCATATACATATATGTATATATATATATATATATAACAATTGGGTAAATTTTGAACTACTCTAATGACTGCTATTATGTAGGTTAAGTAGATCACTACTCACCTTGTGGCTGCTGGCAAGAAAAACAATCCACACTTCCTTTGAAAAGAATACTCAAATTTCTGTGATAGAAACACACAATCTAGAGGACAGCCAGTTGTGGGTTTCCCTTGTCCCTATTCTGAAATCTAAACACTGTGTTTTCACAAGAATTATTAAACCAATAGTATGTTCTCTCTCTTTTCCTCTGTGGAGGTAGGCACTGGAGGAATGCAGAAAAGAGCTGAATGTATCAACTCTTGAAACCACATGATCTAATTGGATACTGAAGTTGCACAACCTTACAAGAACAAAGTATCCTCTTTTATCAGAGAAGTGAGTTCTCTGAGCAATATCTCAGTGTTAAAAATGCAAGTCTGATCTTGAGAAGCCTTGGGCCTGCAGTGGCTTCGGTTGCCGACCAGAGACCGAGGTCGGGTCACAGTGGTGAAAGTACTAAATTCTAACCAGTAGACCGGTGGTCAGTGACAAGGCCCAGGCTCTTTGGCTTTGCAGAAAAGAATTTCCACAAAGATGGAAAGTAGTGAAACAAAAGTGAAAAGTGAAAGTGTTAGTCACACAGTCATGTCCAACTCTTTGAGACCCTATGGACTGCTGCCCGCCAGGCTCCTCTGTCCATAGAATTTTTCAGGCAAGGATATTGGAGTGACTTGCCATTTTCTACTCCAGGACAATGAAGAATATGTGGTCTTTAACCTCTTATCTGGGCATAGCCTAGCCTCCTCCATCATCCTGCTTTTGTGAAGTTTCTGCTATTATGGAGTTTCTGTCCACAGGGGAGAAACTGTTCAGCCTGGAGCCCATCTGTCTCCTGCCTCAAGTCTTCCTTCCTTTACAGCTTTTAAATATTGGGAGGAAAGGTTTGTAGAGAAGCCAGTTGGAGAATAGCAACTAACGTTTCTCCCTTCTTTTTGCATGTTGTTCCCAAACTTGGAGGGCTTCTGAAATAACAATATCAGGAGAGGGTTATCACTATAATGAACAATTAAGGAGCACATGTGAAATGCCTCAAAAAGCTATTAATAGAAGTGCATTATATATACAAGTTATCATTCTTTGTTGATACTGAATCTAAAATAAATACTGGGATGTTTTCTCATGGAAGGAAACTATCTATGCATCACTGAGATGAAAAATTTTGAGAAATAATGATTTGGATTCTGTTTCCTAGAGGCCAGTGTTATGGCTTCTGAGTAAACAGCATTGCTCTATGAGTTTTACCTAGTAGGTGTTATTCGTTCCTAACTTAGAGACAGGGAAAGAGCCTTCTAACCAACAGTGTTCCAGTGTTTCAAATTTTACTCTTTCATTGCTCTGGGAACACAGGTCTACCTCATTTTATTGTGCTTCACCGATACTGTGTTTTTCACAAAGATCTTCCCTGATAGCTTAGCTGGTAAAGAATCCGCCTGCAATGCAGAAGACCCAAGTTTGATTCCTGGGTCAGGAAGATCTGCTGGAGAAGGGATAGGGTACCCACTCCAGTATTCTTGGGCTTCCCTTGTGGCTCAGCTGGTAAAGAATCCGCCGGCAATGTGGGACACTTGGGTTCGATCCCTGGGTTGGGAAGATTCCTTGGAGAAGGGAAAGGCTACCCACTCCAATATTCTGGCCTGGAGAATTCCATGGACTGTATAGCCTATGGGGTCGCAAAGAGTTGAACATGACTGAGCTACTTTCACTCTCACTGTCTCACATTGTCAAAAGATGGTTAGCAAGTTTTAGCAATAAAGTATTTTTTTAAGTCTTTATTTAATTAGTAGCCCCTGCATTGAAAAGCAGAGTCTTATTCACTGGATCATCAGCAACAAAGCATTTTTTTTGTAAAGGTATGTACATTGTTTTTTAGACATAATTCTATTGCATACTTAACAGCATGCTGCTGCTGCTGCTGCTAAGTCACTTTAGTCGTGTCTGACTCTGTGTGACCCCATAGACGGCAGCCCACCAGGCTCCCCCGTCCCTGGGATTCTCCAGGCAAGAACACTGGAGTGGGTGGCCATTTCCTTCTCCAATGCATGAAAGTGAAAAGTGAGAGTGAAGTCACTCAGTTGTGTCCAACTCTTAGCGACCCCATGGACTGCAGCCTACCAGGCTCCTCCGTCCATGGGATTTTCCAGGCAAGAGTACTGGAGTGGGCTGCCATCGCCTTCTCCATGCAGTATAGTATAAATATAACTTTCATATGCATTGGGAAACAACAACAAAAAATTGTGTGACTCATTTTACTGCAATATTCACTTTACTGCGGTGGTCTGGAACCAAACCTATATACAGTATCTTGAAGTTATGCTTATATTTGGAGAGGTGGTAGAACTTAACTTTTCTAAAATGACTATACAAAAGAACATACACTATCCCAGAGTATCAAGCCCCACTTTCAACTTTATAGAATCTAATGCTGGTTTCAATCACCATTTATATTTATCATGTTTAACTTTCGTGTTTCCCAAGGCAAGCAGTAAACTTGTCCCTTTCCTAGAGAGGCAGAAAAACAAGTAGAAAGGAGGAAGTGACTCAGCTATCTCACTCCCAAAGTGAGCGACTGACTTTTGTGAGCCCCGGGGGGATCAAGCCTTGGAGCATAGATGGGATGGAGGCCAATGGTCTTGCAGTCAGCCTCACCCACACGACAGAGTGTTTTCTTGTATGGGGGCCACTCAGACAAATGAGAGCAGTGTTCTAAAGGAACCTGTCTCACTGTTCCCAGACTTTGAATATGATTGGTCCTAATTCTATGCTCTGTGATTAAGCTACCTTCAGTTTCTCCATTTATCTTTAAACTCAAAATGTCAAGCACTAACCAGGTTTTCAAGTCCTAACCTAAATAATTTGATAAAAATGTGGTGAGATGTGCCTGACCATTCTGTTCTTCCTTTGTGTTTTGGTCTTATTTTTACGTCAGCTATTTTAGGACTGAAGGTGCTCTAGCAGTTAACTAAGGACAGCTGTGATAGGTCTCAACAGAATTCATGAGTCTCATGGGAGATTCAGCTTGGAGAAGAGGAAGGTCACCTTTATCTAACTGGAAATAAATTTGAGAGTCTCACAAACATGAACCCAGAATGCTATTAAAAACAAACAAAGAGGCACTGCCAAAAATATTACCCAGGGCAAATCACCCAAGGACTGGTCTTCTGGGACTGAAAATACCATGTCCATGTGTTTAAAATCTGAAGGAATCCTACTGTGTCACAGCTATGTACTTAGTGAGCTTACTGACCCCAAATACAAAGCATGAGGATGAACCTAAAACACAGCTTACTTTGGGCTATGCGAAGAAATAGACTTGAGAGCAAACTGCAGGTCTAATGGGGAGAGACAAGGGTGGTTTCTCTTCAGCTGTAAATCTATTTTGGATACTAGGCAATGGGGATGGGAATGAAGTCAAGGAGAAAATATATGAACAAAGGTAACTGCTGATGAGAATTCATTTTGGAAAGAAAAATGCCCAAATGGGGAGGCACTATCTGTAAACACACAAGCTCAGCAATGGTGGCTATTTCAGACAATGACAGGTCTCTTTGGGTAACCGTTCCTCTAGTTGCTACTCTCAGAGAACACATTTATCATGAGTCTTTGTGGCTCATTTTACATAAACAACTGAGATAGAATTCTAGGGGAGAAAACCAGAAACCAGAAGAATAATAATCTAGAATGGATCTCTACACGGATAAACTGTCCTAGTATTTCTCAAGTCTCTCCTTCCCTCTGGTTCTCAGACCACACATGCTGTTATTACAACAAGCACGGAGCATGCCTGAGATTCCCTAGCTCACTAGCTGAGGTACAACTTTCACATTATCTGGTCAGACCACAGATAAATAAGTAGAAATGGCTGCTTTCACTTAATAATCACCCAGAAACACTCAAGCTCTTCCCAGGATACCCATTCTAACCATGTGATATTTAAGTTAGGAAGGGAACCTAGGTGTTTTTTTTTTTTTTTTTTGACATTGAGGAACCAGTTTAAAGCAAATATATGGCCCCCACATTCCAAATATTGGTTTCTTGGTTCTTCCTGTATTTTTCAGTTCAGATGAGCATGCTGTACTTTATTTAAAAATACTAATTTTTTACAAAGAGAGAAAAAAGTAAATATTTTTGAAAGGAAGTTTTCTAATTACTGGCAGCATCTTCACCTTTTACAATAAAATAAGAAACTCTGGAAGCTAGAGAGGAATAAGGAATTAGTAAGCAAAATAATAACTCAGCAATTAGTATCTGGTCAGCTCCCACTGTGTTCCAGGTACACAGTGGTACCTACTCACAACATCCAAGCATAACAAGAACATAGTTAGTCCTGCTTTACAGATAAGGAAACCATGCTTCAGAGACAGGAAATAAAGTCAGAGGGAAAATGGAGGTTTAAACTCAGAATACTTTTATAGCAAAGCTTACAGTTTTTCCACTTTACCACATTTCCTCTCCGCTTAGTACATATTTTAAGATGTGTTTTCTTTTGTGAACAAAGACAAAACTAATGAGCCATGTTTTCTTAAAGGTGATTGGTTTGGGATGATCTTTCATACTCTCCTTGTCTCTTTGGTATGCAGTGTCACCCTGGATCAAAAACCTTTGGGCACCAAGCCAAACTCCTCGGCCTATTCAGACTTCCAGTCTACATCCCTGGTCACCCACTCCAGTACTCTTGCCTGGAGAATCCCATGGATGGAGGAGCCTGGTAGGCTGCAGTCCATGGGACTGTGAAGAGTTGGACACGACTGAGCGACTTCCCTTCCCTCCCTATCTGTCTAGGCTCCCTTGGTATGACCCAAACTCACCTTTCCAATCTTCTCTGACATTATTTCCCTTCATATAATCAGGCCATGGTCAAACTGAGTGACTAGTGGACCTCTCTCACTCCACGCTGTCCCTCCAAGACTTTACTGAAGCCATGAAGTCTACCAGGAATGCCTTCTTCCTCTCCCTACCACATTCACATGCCTTCATCCTGCCATCTTTCTCAGCCCAGCTCAGAGAGTTCCCTTGTTTTTTAAGCCTAGAAGTAATTTCTCCCTCTTGCCAACTTTTATAATCTTTTCAGTGTATATTTCTGATAAATTTATCACTTTTCATTTTGTAATGTGGTTTTACATTTGAATCTCTTTGACTCTAGGGAAGAATCTATAATTGACTCACTTTTTCATCTTCCCCAGAGCCTAGCTTTTAATACTAAGAATGCCAGATTTAGGGGAAAAAAAAAAAAATTTACGATACCTAATTAAACTTGAGCTTCAGTTAAAGATTAATTTTAAGTCTAATATTTGAGTATTTTGCATATTTAAATATTACATGGAGCATACTTAGAAAAAGTCATTTTTCCTTACTTGAAATTCAGATTTACAAGTGACCTGTATTTTTATCTGGCAGCCTTACTAATAGATGACTGACCAAATAGTTCTTAAATAAATGAATTTGATCTAAGTGCGCCAAATCTGACTATAAGATCATTAGCACTGAATGAACTAGCCTCTCGTTTCAGTCGCTCAGTCGTGTCCAGCTCTTTGTGACCCCATGGACTGCAGCACGCCAGGTCTCCCTGTCCATCACCAACTATCAGAGCTTGCTCAAACTCATGTCTGTCAAGTCAGGGATGCCATCCAGCCATTCTCATCGTCTGTTGTCCCCTTCTCCTCCTGTTTTCAATCTTTCCCAGCATCAGGGTCTTTTCCAGTGAGTCAGTTCTTTGCATCAGGTGGCCAAAGAATTGGAGCTTCTTTGCATCAGGTGGCCAAAGTATTGGAACTAGCCTCTATTACTCATAAATTACAGGTAGCCTTGGAAAGGCTCATAGTGGTAATTTAGTCCAACCTTCTAGTTGTAGGATTACTTTTAAAAATGGTATCTTTCTGATTGCTCCAAATCATACAATTAGCCAATGTCTTAGTATATACCTCCTTGAAACTGGAAAATTTAAAAACATGAGGTAGATCATCAAAGCTTCAGAGGGCCATAAGGATGAAGATAACTCGAACTGCACTTCTTCTTCTTTTTTTTTTTTTTTAATTTGAATGGGTCAGTCTTTATTTATTTATTTTTTTTAAATTCTATTTTATTTTTAAACTTTACATAATTGTATTAGTTTTGCCAAATATCAAAATGAATCCATCACAGGTATACATGTGCTCCCCATCCTGAACCCTCCTCCCTCCTCCCTTCCCATACCATCCCTCTGGGTCATCCCAGTGCACTAGCCCCAAGCATCCAGTATCGTGCATTGAACCTGGACTGGCATCTCGTTTCATACATGATATTTTACATGTTTCA
>NW_011494918.1:1034456-1035850 GCF_000754665.1 Bison bison bison | reverse complement strand
CTAACATTTATTATTTGTAGACTTTTGGATCACAGCCATTCTGACTGGTGTGAAATGGTACCTCATAGTGGTCTTGATTTGCATTTCTCTG
Source organism: Bison bison bison (assembly GCF_000754665.1). NCBI lineage: Eukaryota > Metazoa > Chordata > Mammalia > Artiodactyla > Bovidae > Bison > Bison bison. The sequence goes on along the minus strand of NW_011494918.1, from coordinate 1,035,759 downwards.
ATAATGAGTGATGTTGAGCATCTTTTCATGTGTTTGTTAGCCATCTGTATGTCTTCTTTGGAGAAATGTCTATTTAGTTCTTTGGCCCACTTTTTGATTGGGTCATTTTGTCAAAGATAAGGTATCCATATGTGCGTGGATTTATCTCTGGGCTTTCTATTTTGTTCCATTGATCTATATTTCTGTCTTTGTGCCAGTACCATACTGTCTTGATAACTGTGGCTTTGTAGTACAGCCTGAAGTCGAACTGCACTTCTGTATGTGCTCACTTACTCATTCTGCTGCGAGCATTTGCACCTAGTTCAGCCCTTGTTTGATTGTCCTATATGAATATCCATCTGCATACATTGTTTCAAATAGGAAAGTCTTAAGAGTCAGTGACTGTCCTGTCTGGTGGACAGAATCCTGTATATGAAATATAATTTCAAAAAGAGCCCCTGAAATAGATCAATAGAACCAGGCCAGACCCAAGTAAAGTGATGTAGGCTACAGCTTTGTCTTCCTCCACTTCTGGCAGAGCTTTTCTTCCTAGTAGCCCTGCTGTATCCCTGGGGAGACTCAAGGAGCCCTGACTTCCAGACTTCCCTTCTTGTAAGGCCCTCTCTCTCTGGCACCCCTTCCTCCCATCAGAGCTTCCCTGCTCTGCTCTCATCAAACTACCAGGTGGAAAAACAACCTGATAAACTCATCTGAGCAAGGCGTTAAAGGCTACCACGGATTTCATAGGCTTAATGTGCACCTACTCCAAAGTGAAAGTCACTCAGTTGTGTCTGACTCTTTGTGACCCACAGTCCATGGCATTCTCCAGGTCAGAATACTGGAGTGGGTAGCCTTTCCCTTCTCCAGGGGATCTTCCCAACTCAGGGATCGAACCCAGGTATCCCGCACTTGCTGGTAGATTCTTTACCAGGTGAGCCACAAGACCTACTCCAAGAACCAGCTTAAATGTCACGCTTTCTGTGACGCCTCTATGATTTCCCTAAGAAGTCAATTGCTTTCTCCTGGGTGTTACTCTACACTTCTATCCACTCTCTGGTATGTCTAGTAGTCCTCTGGTGGAGGTACATTAATAATCTCAGATATGCAGATGACACCACCCTTGTGGCAGAAAGTGAAGAACTAAGAGCCTCTTGATGAAAGTGAAAGAGGTGAGTGAAAAAGCTGGCTTAAAACTCAACATTCAGAAAACTAAGATCATGGCATCCAGTCCCATCACTTCATGGCAAATAGAAGGGGAAACAATAGAAACAGTGACAGACTTTATTTTTTGGGGCTCCAAAATCACTGCAGATGGTGACTGTAG
>NW_011494918.1:1033574-1034356 GCF_000754665.1 Bison bison bison | reverse complement strand
GTCATCCCAGTGCACTAGCCCCAAGCATCCAGTATCGTGCATTGAACCTGGACTGGCATCTCGTTTCATACATGATATTTTACATGTTTCAATGCCATTCTCCCACATCTTCCCACCCTCTCCCTCTCCCACAGAGTCCATAAGACTGTTCCATACATCAGCATATCTTTTGCTGTCTCGTACACAGGGTTATTGTTATCATCCTTCTAAATTCCATATATATGCATTAGTATACTGTATTGGTGTTTTTCCTTCTGGCTTACTTCACTCTGTATAATAGGCTCCAGTTTCATCCACCTCATTAGAACTGATTCAAATGAATTCTTTTTAATGGCTGAGTAATACTCCATTGTGTATATGTACCACAGCTTGCTTATCCATTCATCTGCTGATGGACATCTAGGTTGCTTCCATGTCCTGGCTATTATAAACAGTGCTGCGATGAACATTGGGGTACACGTGTCTCTTTCCCTTCTGGTTTCCTCAGTGTGTATGCCCAGCAGTGGGATTGCTGGATCATAAGGCAGTTCTATTTCCAGTTTTTTAAGGAATCTCCACACTGTTCTCCATAGTGGCTGTACTAGTTTGCATTCCCACCAACAGTGTAAGAGGGTTCCCTTTCCTCCACACCCTCTCTAACATTTATTATTTGTAGACTTTTGGATCACAGCCATTCTGACTGGTGTGAAATGGTACCTCATAGTGGTCTTGATTTGCATTTCTCTGATAATGAGTGATGTTGAGCATCTTTTCATGTGTTTGTTAGCCATCTGTATGTCTTC
>NW_011494918.1:1021718-1033474 GCF_000754665.1 Bison bison bison | reverse complement strand
AAGATCATGGCATCCAGTCCCATCACTTCATGGCAAATAGAAGGGGAAACAATAGAAACAGTGACAGACTTTATTTTTTGGGGCTCCAAAATCACTGCAGATGGTGACTGTAGCCATGAAATTAAAAGACACTTGCTCCTTGGAAGAAAAGTTATGACCAACCTAGACAGCATGTTAAAAAACAGAGACAGAGAAGGAAAGGCCTGTCTAGTCAAAGCTATGGTTTTTCCAGTAGTCATGTATGGATGTGAGCACCAAAGAATTGATGCTTTTGAACTGTGATGTTGGAGAACACTCTTGAGAGTCCCTTGGACTGCAAGGAGATCCAACCAGTCCATCCTAAAGGAAATCAGTCCTGAATATTCATTGGAAGGACTGATAGTGAAGCTGAAACTCCAATACTTTGGCCACCTGAGGCAAAGAACTGACTTATTTGAAAAGACCCTGATGCTGGGAAAGATCGAAGGCAGGAGAAGGGCACAACAGAGGATGAGATGGTTGGACAGCATCACTGACTCAATGGACATGAGTTTGAGTAAACTTTGTGAGTTGGCAATGGACAGGGAGGCCTGGCATGCTGCAGTCCATGGGGTCGCAAAGAGTCGGACACGACTAAGCAACTGAACTGAACTGAACTTATAAATACACACACAATGACCTTTTCAAGGACAGGCAATACTGTCTTTGATATCTATTTATTTAATATTTATTTAAACATTTTGCAGCACGGCAGCTCTCTAGTTGTGCCACAGGCTCAGTAGTTGTGGCACGTGGACTTAGCTGCTCCATGGCACATGGGATCTCAGTTCCCCAATCAGGGATTGAGCCTTCATCCCCTGCATTGCAAGGTGGATTCTTAACTACTGGACCATCAGGAAAGGCCCCCTTCTTTGTATTTATACTGCCAGCACCTAACATGCTTTCTGCCTAATAAGAGGCTATCGACATATATTTGTTAAATAAATGTTTTGTTGAATATATTCAAATGGGGATTCCTAAATATACAACAATCAGATACTGACTCTTCAATGATTAGAGGGTCACACACTGAGAATAGCTAAAAAGATTTTTTTTTTTTTTTTAAGCCTTCCTTTCTAGTTACTTTAGCTCAGTTGAGTGCATGCATGCATGTTCAATTGCTTCAGTCATATCCAACTCTTTGCAACCCTATGGACTATAGCCCACCAGGCTCCTCTGTCAAAGGGATTCTCCAGGCAAGAATACTGGAATGAGTTGCCATTTCCTTCTCCAGGGGATTTTGCAGACCTAGAGATCAAACCCACATCTCTTACATTTCCTTCATTGGTAGGCAGGAAATTCCTTCCTTCTTTACCACTAGCGCCACCCAGGAAGCCCCTTTTATAAAAGCCCTGTGGTCTAATAATCATCTTCAGTTATCTCTAGCTTGTCAGACCTGAAGATCCCTTCTGAGAATAGAACTATGACTTGATTCAAGAGTGTTTACAGTGTAAACATTATAAACCTTCAACTGTTTCATTTCTTCTAATTATTACCTCCAACTAGGCCATCTTAAATCTCCTAAGAGTATCTTAGATTCCATAATTTTCTGTTCACTTTTAATTACTAAACACAGACTTGTTAGTTTAAAATGGGAGGGGAGTAGGTGAAGCGTGGCATCTCCTCCACTTCTTCCCTTCCTTCTTAGGTCTATTTTCACTGAAATTAGGGGCGGGGCAGGGGGAGGGACAGGAGAACCAGAGGTCATCTTACAAAACCATCCATACACCAAGGTGTAAGGCATTTCTAGAATTTCCCTGGCTTGGAATGGCTCTGTCCTTTGCTGGTGGAGTGCTTAGTTCTTGAAGAGGTGTTCAGTTGTCCTAAGCCTAGTGTGTCTCCAGCCCTGCTGCAATATTTTTTTCTGGATGGGGGCTCAGCCTCTTGGTCCTATGGCTGTCTGAGGTACTTTAGGGATCCTGCCCCCCACCCTCGCCCCCCACCAGTATATCCTTTCTCATGCAGCCTCATAACCCATGGGTTCTCTTCCCAAATATTCCTTACTTTGGTGCCTTTAAGCCTTACAGGTGCAGGCTACACTTGTAAGCCTTCTGCTTTCAGAATACCTAAATAAGAAATAGGCACTTTCTTTCATGTTTAAAATGTGCTCTTTTGAATTCCTTGTCAAGCTTTCCTAAGAATTCTCTCCTACCCCACTGTGTTCCAAAGGGAACTCTAAAGCAGGCCTGTAGGTTCTACAGATGAGCAAGGAAGAAGAGGACAAGCTCTCCCTTTTGTTGGCATTTCTATTTGTGATTCTCTTGCACCATACTCCCCTTACTTTATCCTCTCAGCCAGATTTTAAGTAGGGTCGCAGGTCCTCAGCTGATCAATTGTGACTGACACTACAAAACTGTGGTGCCCAATGCTGGTATATGACTACCTTCAGAATGATATGGATGTAACATGGACCACTGAACACTGACTACACACATTAAAACAAAGTTTTTCCATGTTAGCAAGCTACTATGCCAGCAGGCTGGAGTTTGGGCATATTTTAAAAGTTGTTTCTAAACTGATACATGCTCACTCTATTATGTTCCTTTCAACTTTATTTCTGTGTATTCACTAAGCGGACTTCCCTGGTGGCTCACTGGTAAGAACCTGCCTGCTAATGCAGGAGATTCAGGTTCCATCCCTGGCTAAGGAAGATTCCCTGGGGAAGAAAATGGCAACCCACTCCAGTATTCTTGCCTGGGAAATCCCATGGACAGAGGACCCTAGTGGGCTACAGTCCATGGGGTTGCAAAAGAGTCAGACACAACTTAGCAACAATAAAAACAACAATTCACTAAGTGCACAGTTTTAGAATTCAGGGACACTGTTAGTCCTCAGTAAATTAGGATAGCCGTCTATGGTCTTTTGAATGAAACCTACTTTTCTCTATGACAAGACTCAAAGTGCCACCAATTCAATTACCTTTGCTTGTTCCCTTTGAAGATATTCAGACAGTGCTTTTTAAGAGTTCTGTTTCTAAGAAAAATAAAATGAAACACATAAACTGAGCATGTTGCACTCAAAGGACATTAGTCAATACAAAAATAATAAATTAGTACTCAATTTTAAAAGGAGGTACAAAAAGGGATTGCATTTTGCTCTGAGGAAAGCATGCACACTTGTCCTGGTTTGAACCCTCAGGCTATTTATAGATCCTGTTGAGGAAGGGTGTTGTGAATCATGTTTTACGGACTGAATTACACCCTCCATAAGAAATATGCTGAAGTCCTAGGCCCCCGAATCTCAGAATTTGACCTTATTTGGAAATAGGGTCTTTATAGAAGTCATCAAGTTAAAATGCAATATGACTGGTGATGCAATATGACTGGTGTCCTTATGAGAAATTTGGACACAGATACAAAATAGTGAGGATGTCATGTGGTATATTTGTAAACCAAGGAACACCAAAAATTGCCAGCAACCTGTCATAAGCTAGGGGAGAGGCATGGAACAGATTCTTCCTCAGAACCCTCAGAAGGAACCAACTCTGTCAACACCTTAATCTGAGACCAAATGCCCCCGAGACCAAAACCCCAAACTTTGTTTCCTCTGCAGAGTTTATAGTTAACCCCTCTATGCAAAATCGCATTCCCTTTCTTGTCCTAATCCTGTTCCCCTCAAGATTGAGGAGTATCAAGTAAAAGGGGGACTGAAACTGCATACAAGCTCCTATATCCCTGTCCTTTGAAATGAAAGGCTTTGCTTTAGTGTTCCAGGCCTCCCCTGATTCTGCAAATGTTGGCTCAAGAGTTAATGAGCAGGAAATCGGAAGATGTAAAAATGAATAGCTGTTGGGCTAGGAAGCTGGTAACAATTTAGACTATAAACAAGCCACAGTGGCAGAGTCACTCAACTCCCAGTTCCCTGAAAGATATAGATAGATAAAGTACTAGTTGTTTTTACAGGAAGCAGACTTCCATCAGATGAAAACTGTTGACTTCAACCATGTAGACCCCAGATTGGTTGAAACCAAAATGTCGACAATGCTCAAAACTTTACTTTGATGTCAACCAGCCTGAGAATTGTGCACAAGCCCTTCATGGCCTCTGCAGCCCCTTCCCTCACACTTGTCTTCAAAACCTTTGTCTTCCAACCTGAAACTTGGAGGTGGTCTTAGGACATTAGTCCACCAACCTTCTAGATTTTTGGTCTTCTGAATAAAATGACTTCGTGTTTTCCACCAACACTTGTCTCTTGAATGCTGGACTTTCAGTTGGGAAGCAGCCAAGCTTGAGTTCAATGATGGCCTTGTTTGCTTACAAATCTTGAACTTGTAGTCTTCAGAACCATGAGATGATGAATTTCTGGTTGCTAAAGATACCAAGTTTGAGGTACTTGTTATAGCAGACCTAGCAAATTATTTAATAATATAAAATGCCTTTTTTCTAATCTTTCAATTTCTGAATTCATATACAAAAGAACTCATCTCATATTTAGGAGCAACTCCTATAAGAGGTAACAGTAAAACAGAGGAAAGAGCTATGGGATTTTGATATGACTAGGCTACTCAAAGTGTGGTTTTCCCACTCTCTAGCCCCTGCTATCTCTCCCTAATGCATCTTCTTTCTGAGCCAGAGATGTCATCATTTATATAAAAATTGACTCTAGTATATCCTTTATTTTCCCTGAAATAAAAGTTTTTTCCAATCTAAGTCTAGCATTTTACATTAGGATTTTACATTGGAGAACTTAATAAAGACTTCTTAGTTTTTATTTATGAAATGAAAATTTAAAAATTTTGTCTTTTTTATTTAAGCAGGAAGAATCTATTAAATTATCTAGAATAAGTTCCTGTTTTATTGAGTAGGAAACAAATAATAGAAACAATGCCCTTGCTTCCTGGAACAGTGTTCTTAAAATCTTTATAATTTAAGGGTTTCTTAAGTGATAAAAGCACTAGGAGCATCTTCTGTTCTCATGTTCGGTCTTTGATCCTAGTTCTGACACAGAGCTCCTAAATTCCTTGGCATTTTCTGGGTATAGGAGTGTGTCTTTTGTTCAAATGAGGCCGTCTTGGTGGGCTCCTGGATAGCGTCCAAGAGGGCTGGTCCCCAGTAAGAGCAAGCCATGACTAGAAGCTTGGGACTTTTAATTCCAAACCCCATTCTCTGGCAAGGGAAGAAAGGTTAGACACCGAGTTAATGATTAATCATGCCTACATGATGAAGCCGTGATAAAAATCCCAACAGTATGGTGTTCAGAGAGCTTCTGGGTTGGTGAGCACATCTGGGAGGGTGAAAAAGTGAAAGTGAAGTCGTTGTCATGTGCGACTCTTCACGACCCCATGGACTCTTTGGACCCCACGAATCTCTGGCGTTGTAGGCAGACGCTTTACCATCTGAGCCACCAGGAAAGTCCATCTAGGAGGCTAGGACACCTCCGCTCCACAAGGACAGAAACTCCTATGCGCAGGACCCTCTGGATCTCATCTTATGTATCTCTTCAGCTGACTGTTCATCCGTGTCCTTTATTATATCCTTTATAATAAACTGGTAAACACAAGTAAGAATTTCCCTGAGTTCGGTGTGCCATTCTAGAAAATTATCAAACCCAAGGAGGGGTCACAGAAGCCCTGGTTTATAGGTGATTGGTCAGAAGTACAGGTAACAACCTGCTGCTGCTGCTGCTGCTAAGTCACTTTAGTCGTGTCCGACTCTGTGCGACCCCATAGACGGCAGCCCACCAGGCTCCCCCGTCCCTGGGATTCTCCAGGCAAGGACACTGCAGTGGGTTGCCATTTCCTTCTCCAATACATGAAGGTGAAAAGCGAAAGTGAAGTCGCTCAGTCCTATCCGACTCTTAGAAGCCCCGTGGACTGCAGCCCAGCAGGCTCCTCCGTCCATGGGATTTTCCAGGCAACAACAACCTAGACTTCGTGATTGACATCTGAAATGGGGGCAGGCTTGTGGACTCAATTTCTTAACTTGTGGGATCTGATGCGAACTCCAGGTGGACAGTATCAGAACTGAACAGAACTGTGGGACACCCAGCTGGTTGTTGAATAATTGCTTGATGGAAACTGCACTCCCCCTCTGAGCACCCTCTTTCCCCCACATCTGGTGTCAGAAGTATTGTGAATGTGAGTTAAGGAGAATTTCCCCAGACAGAAACCAACACCCAAATGTTTTCTAGTCTATTTGGTTACTTGCTGGTAAGAAAAGGAGCAGCAGGAAACTGGGGATTAAGAAAGTACTATATTCCTGCTCCTTAATGACAAGTAGGATGACCTTGGCTTCAACAGCAATAAGAAAAAAAGATAAAAAAAAAATTAGTAACACACAACTGGTTGCAGTCAGTAATGTCAAATAAATTATCAGAAACTATTCTACTCATCAAAGTGTAAAGGAATTTCAAAGGAAGGAAAGGAAGTTAACTAGTATTTATTGACCATACTCATTGGACCACTACCTTATAGTCACTCTCTCACTTAGTCCTCATCTCAGCAGACTTATTAACCATATTTTCTAGAACAGCTGAGATTTGTAGATGTTAAGAAACTTTCCCCAAAAAATGATGACTAGTAACTGGCAGAACTGGGTCCTGAATCTAGATCTATAATTAGTCTGCTAGGTTAGCAGTTGTTCTTAACTCTAATGAACTGCATCAGAATGACTTGGGGAGTCGACTTTAAAATGCTAAAATTCTTAAACCCAGAGATCCTGATTCTGTGGGTCTGGGGGCAGGGGTCCAAAAATTTGAATTTCAAACAAGTTCACCATCACAAATGATCTTGACTACTGAACTACATTAAAAAAAAAAAAAAATTTCTCTGTCAGAGTGATTCTTAACGTTTAGTTCAGATCACTTTACCAGAGAACACAGTCTGCCAGACAACAACTGAATAAAAAGAATCTCTCCTCATTTCAGTGTTTACCAGTATGTTCTCAATGTGTTTAATATTTAATGCATTTTAAATTGAGTTGGTACTCAACTGAAACTTCTTGAATAAATGAGCTGTGCAACATGAATTAAAGTAACTAAATCATGGCAGTGATGGCAGTAATGCTTTGACTTTTGGATTATCTGAAGCAGTACAAGAAAAGTGAGGTACTGACACAGGACTAACAATTATGTACTTTGACAAACAGGAACATTTGGAAAACAGCCATCTATTATTACAGTCACCTTAGGAAAAAATGATAATTCAATGCAAAAAGTATAGAAAATACATGATGTAATATTAAGCTAATTTTTAAACCAAATAAATCTAGCTTTATGAGAAACTCACTACATTGTATTATTTTTCTCATTAAAAATGATAAAACTTTATCAGGGATCTCAATAGGTCCATGGGTCAGACTATATTTATAGACCAACTGGAGTTCACTATTATAGGATGTATAAAGAAGAAATTTCAGGACTTGAGAGTAATTTTAGGACTTTAAGAGTACTTGCAATTTAATTAAGATAATCAAATTTACCTGTATGGAAGAACTTATCCAAGAACTTATAACGTGGTATGTTACTATGTGGTACATACTAGGAAAACAAATAAAAGAGAGATCTGTGTGGACTAGAGCAGGAAGTGAAGGATGGGTGAAAGAAGTGATAGCTGAATTCAATTTGGCTAGACAGGAAACAGAGGAAAGAGAACCCTAAATAGAAAAGGAACAAAATACACCAGGGTGGAAATAGGCTACTGAGGGCTGACGGTGATGGGAGCTGGGATTATGGTGAGGAGACCAGTCTGATGAGAACAGAGGGTATGCTTTAAAAGACTGTAAAAGACAGAAAAGACTCACAGACATAAGAGAACAGACTTGTGGTTGCCAAGGGGGAGGCCGGGTCCAAGAAGTGGGGAAGCGATGGAATGGAAGTTTGGAGTCAGCAGCTGCAAACTATTACATATGAATGGATGGACAACAAGGTCCCACTGCATAGCATAGAGACCAACGTCTTGGGATAACCCATAAAGGAAAAGAATATAAAAACGGAAGTGTATATATGAATGTGTATATATATATACACAAACACACATATATGTACAACTGAGTCATTTTGCTGTACAGTAGAAATTAACACATTATAAATTAACTACACTTAAATAAAACACATGTAGGGGAAGATTAAGTTGAACAAGAAAAGTGGACTGGATGATGTGAGAAACACACTAGTACTGGAATAATGAGTCTAAACACGAGCAGATAAAAGGACACTGTAGTTTCTCACGGTGCTATTGTGATATAATAGAAAATTTGACTTTAGGCCCTGGCTCCTGGCCAGCGCCGCTAAAACTTTTGTAATTTGCCAACTGATAAAGGTGCTAGGAATATCTTTTGTTCTAATAATTGGTCTTTCACCCTAGTTCCTAACATAGAGCACCTAAACACCTTGGGTAATCCAAGCATCTTTTGCTCTGAGGCAATTTATGGTGAGCTCCTGGATAACTTCAGGATGAAGGCTGATCACCAGAAAGACCAAGCCATGATTAGAAGCTTGGAAACTTCAGCTGCAATCCCCATTCTTTGGAGGGGCCAGAGGCGAGAGGATAGAGACTGAGTTAGTAATCAATCATGTCTGCAGAATGAAAGTATGGGGTTCAGAAAGCTTCTGGGTTGATGAACACATCCACGTGCCAGGGAGCACCTCAACTCAATGGAGACAGAAGCTCTTGTGCTTGGGGTCCTTCCAGACCTTGCCGTATGTATCTCACATCCAGCTACTCCTTTATATCCTTTATTATTAACAAACCAGTAGACTTGTTTCCCCGAGTTCTGAGTCTTTCTAGCAAATTACTGAAACCTGAGGAGGGAACTGTGGTAACTCTAATTTATAGTCCATCAGTTAGAAGTACAGATGACAAGGTGGGACTTGTAACTGGCCGCTGAAGCGGCAGCAGTCTTGTGAGAGAGAGCTCCCTGTTAACTTGTGGGCTTTGGCAGCATCGCCAAGTAGATAGTGTCAGAAACAACACTGGTTTTTGTGTGTGAGTATTGTAGGGAGGTGGTAAAGGCTGGTAAACCCAGGGACACAATCTGAGGAACACAAGAAGGGGTCTGTTACAAAATTAATACTGCCCCTACCAGTTATAAGGGTTTGAGATTAGGCAGTATAGTAGAGTAGCTAAAGATAGCTTCCACTGTTAGACTGCATGGGTTCAAAGTTTGGCTCTTTATCTAGATGTATGACTATAAACAAATTGTTTAGGTTTTCTTAAGTGACTGAAGTTTTTGGTTTTACATCTGAAAAATGGGAATGGAAAGTACTTCATGCAGTTCTGAGAATTAATGAGAAAATACATGGACCTAGCACCTAGAATACCTTCTATGAACGTGAACTAGTATTATTTAAATGCTGTATGGAAAAGGTATATAAATGGAAATTGTCTTAATGGGTTATCCTAGGACAACATTCAGATATCAATTTTGAATTTACCTGGTCAATTTGTTTATCAGTTGCCTGCTTAACAGTCAGTGAAAACTGAAGAGTAATTTTTTCAAATACTAATGGCGAAATTAGATACTCTTACCTGGTACTTATGTAGAAATGTTTTGATAAAACACACAGATACAGCCTTCTTTTTCAGAGAAGTAAGATTAGGGGCTATGGAAAGAAGATGTTGAGAACTTAGAAGTGATTTCCTTCTAAGAGTTCATTAAATAAAGTCCATACTAGAAGATTTACTCTAGATAACAGAAGTCACTAGCATAAAAGAATCTATTGGAATGACAATGTGACACTAAAACTCTGACAAAAAAGCTAGTTATCTCCAGAGTTTTCTGATACTGTCATTATTGGTCCTATTTTTTTAACTTCCTTTTCCAAAATCTGTTATAAGCGATTAATTTTAACATAAGTGTTCACATTTCCTACCCCTCCTCCCCCAAGAATCTCTTAAACTTCCTTGAAATAACTGTTAGCACTACAGGATATTACAATACCAAAATAAGAAATACCCACAGTATAAGAATCGTACTTTAAAAAGTCACATTAGACAAATATTTTTATCAATATTCAATTTGTATGGGCTACTGATTTCTTAGGCTCTCTGCTGCTGCTACTAAGTTGTTTCAGTCGAGTCTGACTCTTTGAGACCCTATGGACCATAGTCCACCAGGCTCCTCTGTCCATGGGATTCTCTGGGCAAGAATACTGGAGTGGGTTGCCATGCTCTCCTCCAGGGGATCTTCCCAACCCAGGGATCAAACCAGCAACTCTTATGTCTCCTGCATTGGCAGGCCAGTTCTTTACCACCAGTGCCACCTGGGAAGCCCAAGGTTCTCTATGCTATGTTACAATAATACAGGTTTATGTGAAAGTTGAGGATAGGATACTAGGAAGTTAAAGTAGAATACACCAAATTTTTGCTTCCTTACATTTGGTTTAGAGTTCATCACAAATTAACAAAGAAAGGACATATATTTTATGGTTTCAGACTAAAAATTTCATTTGAATCCAAAACAAAGATACTGTTTAAAGTAACTCAAATGTGTAGCCCAGTTCCCAAATCTACCAATAAAGATGGACACAGATGAGGAATGAAGTAGATTAACAGATTTGGAATGACTAAAAGGCAATACAAAAACAGACACCTACTTTGAATTCAATGCTGTTTGTCTTAAGCCTGAACTCTAAATATGTATCTTAAAGCCAACAAAGTCAGAATCTAACTTTTCCACCTAGAACACTGTGTTCAGTGTTCATCACTCCGCTCTATTTACTTATGTAAAAGAAAATGAAAACTTCTACTACGCTGTGTCAGGTCAACATTAATACAACAGCGCCACCCAGTGAATGTGCTGTGGAAACTAAAATGCTGCTAGAATTCACCTCTAGATATTAGTGCATCTGTAGTACACCTAGAACCCCAACCTTAGATAAAACTACACACTAAAATGCCAATTCAAAAGACATAGAAGCATTATTACGTACTCATTCATAATTAACTACAGTTAAGATGTAAAAGGAACATTCCAACGCTCGTAAAGAAAGGGTTTGCATGTTGGATACTACCTGTAATGTTAGCAAACAATAAATGTTAGCTGACAGGTCAAAGAGGCACACTGCTTTCTCTCATATGAACTGTTAGGCAGATATAAAAGTACCATACTCCTTTGGCTTGGTAAGTTTTAACTATACCTCACAGTACATAGTTTCAAAGATTTCCTGATGCCCTTAATATAAAGTATGTGCTGATAATTTCACTTTTTTAAAGACATAAATAAATATTATTTATGTAAGTGAACTGAACAACAGCAACAATGATACGATCATCAAATTTGTAAACAAGTTGATAATGTGGTCAAAAAATGCTATTAACAGTATGACTTCATATAGCATTAATATTCTACTCTGTATCAGATCATAGGTGGAGTACTGTTTTCAGCTTAAAGTTCATACAAATTGAGCACTTCTTTTTCATCATTTTTATTTTTCATAGGAAATATAAGCAAATGAGGGAAAAAGCAAGAAGAACCAAAATACATACAATAAAATCTTTTGAGCTCCAGTCTCCCTCCTCAGAGACTACTACTATTAATTTCTCCTGTTAGACGTACCATGTTTAAAAAGGAGTAGTTCAACAATGCCTGGGTGCCCTGTTTGTGCCAGACATGGTGTAAGGTGCTAGGGAATCAAGTCATTCAGAATCAGCCCTCGCTGCTTTGTGACAACCTGAAGGGGCGGGGTGGGGGTGGCGGTGGCATGGGGTGGAGGGAGGCCCAAGGAGGTGATATATGTATAATTATGGCTGATTCATGTTGTTGTACAGTAGAAACTAACAACATTGTAAAGCAACCGTG
>NW_011494918.1:1020837-1021618 GCF_000754665.1 Bison bison bison | reverse complement strand
TGAAAAATAAGTTAAAAAAAAAAAAAAGAATCAGTCCTGTGTAGTAATGGAGACAGACACAAAACAGATCATTTCAACAAAATATAAACCTTTATTTTTTTAAAGTATACAAAGAATATGTCTGAGATTTCTCCCAATTGCATTGTATCTGTCATTTTCAGGTGCATCTCCCACAGGCATCTTGAGCTGCTGCTGCTGCTAAGTCACTTTAGTCGTGTCCGACTCTGTGTGACCCCATACACAGCAGCCCACCAGGCTCCCCCGTCACTGGGATTCTCCAGGCAAGAACACTGGAGTGGGTTCAACGCATGAAAGTGAAAAGTGAAAAGTGAAGTCATGTCCGATTCTTCGCGATCCCATGGACTGCAGCCTACCAGGCTCCTCCATCCATGGGATTTTCCAGGCAAGAGTACTGGAGTGGGGTGCCATTGCCTTCTCCGCATCTTGAGCTAGACACATCCAAAACTCAATCATCAGCCACCTCCCCCAATGAGTTCACCTCTACATTTCCTAAATCAAAAAATGGCATTTCATTTATCTAGGCTCAAGCCAGAAAACTCTCACTCAGCAGATATCTATCAAGCATCTACAATGTCTAAGGGCTTCCAGGCTGTGAACATACGATAGCAAATAGGGTCTTCACTAAAACTTGTTTGTGGAATTCTACCCTTTATTTCTCTCACCTCTGCCCTTCCAATTCAGTTGTCTAATCTTGCCAGTTCTACTTCCTGAATTCCTCTGGGTTTATATTTCCATCACACTGGCAATGCCCTAGTACAGG
>NW_011494918.1:1014787-1020737 GCF_000754665.1 Bison bison bison | reverse complement strand
TCACCACAACGATGGCCTAACTGGTTTTCCTTCCATTAGTCTTGCCACTCAATTCCATTTTCTCACAGTTCCCAGAGTCATTACCTAAAATACAAACCTAATCATGTTGAAACCCTTCAAACTTACTATTATCTTTAGGAAGAAGGTCAAATGCCTTAATATTATCAGCAATACTTCTCATGATCTGGGCCTGTTTACTTCCCCTGCATCTAGAATCTCTGTTCCTGGACTATGCTCTCCTCTCATGTCTGGGCCTTTACAGTTATCTCTATCTTGCCCTCCAGCCTTTAATCTGGCTAATTCCTATCTATTCACAAGCATGGAACCATTCAGACTGAACTACATTTTTAAAATTCGAGTTTCCCTTCCCTATGAGAATATAAGCTTTGTCACGTCAATTATTAGATTGATTTTTACATGTACGTGTTCATTATTATATTTCCATATCTAGCTCAGTGTTTGGCACAAAATAAGAGGCTAAGTATTTTCTGGATAAATCAATCAACACTCAGAAAGTCAGAAGGAAAGTCAACTAGCTCAGTCTGTGGATTAGGGAAAGGCTTTTTAGAAGACATCTGAAAAATAAGTAAAGAAAGTAAGAGTTAGACAAAGAAAATCAAGACAGTCCAGTGTCAATGATAGTATGAAAGTTCTGTAAGTATAAAACAGTGTTATGAATGGGAAGTGGGTGTGATGGAAGATGATAGTGGAAACATAAACAGTGGTGGGATTACGGAGGTCCTAGGATACAGGCTATGGAGGTAGACTTTATCTTGTAGGTGATGGTGGTGGTGGCAGGGGGCGGGCGAGGGTTGCAGACATTGAAACAGACCAGTAAAATGGTCAGATTTACATTTAAGACTGATCAGTCCGGCTGCTACTGAAAAGACAAACTGGGGGATGTAGGTGAGGGTTGGAGGCAACAGTGAGATAGATTGGTAGTTGAAATAAAAGGAAGGGATAAATTAGAATCTAAATGGCTCATAAGCCCTCCCAAATGGATCTATCTAGTAGGCAAATAAAAGTCTGAGTCTCAAGGAAGAAGTCAGGTATAGTAGTAGTTTTGGGATCCTTAAGCAAATAGCTTAAAACAATGAGCAAATATGGTACTCTGAAGGGGAATATTCATGCAAAAAAAGAGAAAAAAAAATCAAGGTTTAAACTTACGTTATTTAAAGGACAGGCAGAGAAAGAGCCCTTAAGAAGCATGAGATAAGGAGAACAAACAGGAGAGAAGCAAAGGGATTTAGGTTTCAAGAAGGGTCTGATCAAAGGTGTCAAAGGTAACACTGATCAATAGCACAGGAGGAGTGGGTGCTATTCATTTTCCAAGATCAATAAAAGAGGCAGATAAATGTGGGGTGGACAGGAAGTTAAGATATGTTACTTGAATTTTCTCAGTTAACTAGGGACAAGGTTGTGGGAAACGTTTGCGGCCCCTAGGAAATCTCCATCCTCAAATGAGTGGGTCTTTGATGGCAAGGAGCGCGTGAGACCCAGTCTTAGTATTTCACCTATTCCGACCACACTAGACCAAGTGAATCAATTTTTCATCCTTACTAACCCACTAAAAAAAAGCAGAAACAATTTGGAAATCTTGTCACTTAAAAAGAGATTTAAAAACTTTTAACCAAAAGCACTAGCTACCACAGGAATACCACCTGAGTTAAAGATGAAGTCCTAGCTGCAGGCTGCGATGTCTCACTGAGCATCCCGTCTTGTCAGTCAAAGGTCTGCTCAGTCTTTACAGGTCTGTCATCTGGGATCTCAAGCGCAATCTATAATAGAAAAAGAACACGAATTAAAAAAGGAACTGGCATAAAAATGGCAGGCACATGTGAATGTGTGCTAAGTGCTTGAAAAATACCTTTTAGACAACTCTAGTCACCTTCTAATAAAAAAAGAAGTTGAAGCTGAGGAAGGAGGAGTAGCTATCACTGAAAGACTGGGAGCTGACAAATGATAAAGGAGTGTCAAGACCTGGAGTAAGCTGAAGCTACAGACCAAGAATCTGCTGTATGTCACTTTGTGTTATTTCCTCCAAGGCGCTCAGCTGGAGATTTATGGGGCAGACTCAGCATTAAGGTCTTGACAGGCACTGGGGTCTGAGGCAAGGAAACACAGGGTCTCTGGATATTGATAAATCATGTGGTCTAGGCTGGGAAGGGCGGTAATGGCAGGAGGGCTGAGAGGGAAAATGAAATATAAGAGCAGATATGGACCATGTGAGGGTACACAGGTACAGGGGAAAAAGATGTTGCAGCCATAAAGAGTAACGGAATCTAATTTTTCTGCTGTAGTTAATGTCTTTATGAATGATGACAAAACTCCAGACAGTCTAGGTTGGGATTTCTGTATTTCTGATGTTCTGCCTTCTACTCCACAATGACCAGTAACAGACAACTAAATGTTGAAGAGTTGGATCTACCCTTATAATCAAGACAACCTGAATAAATACCTATTCATTTTTTATTAACTTTAATTCTAATAAACTATCAATCTGCCATATCTACAGTAAAATTATCCTTCAAATACACAATTATTATCCTATAAATACCGTCATTCTGCTCCTCTTTCACCTCATTTTTCTCTCTCCATATTGTTCATTCTATTTTTGGTTTACAAATAGGTCACTTTTCCTTGTCTGGACTCTTAACAATGGTTGAACACTTAACATTTGCAGGATATTTTACTAAGACAGTGTATAAATAATAATAGTCAAAATAACTGGTAACATTAATACTTATTCTGCCAAATACTTTATACATGAATAAATCTATCTAACCTTCATGACACCCTATAAAACAGATATTATAGCTATTTTAAAGATGCAGAAACCAGTTTAGTTAGGTTAAACAAGCTGCCTGAGTCCACATAGCTGGTAAGCAGTGTAATGAGGGATTTAAAGCCAGCTTCTTCTGACTCAAGAGCTAAGCTGTCTATATTCTGCTATCTATATTACTGCTGTCTATATTCCTTTTCCCTGTTTCTAAGAAGATATGGCCTAGTGGAGTTACATGCATTCACAAGTAATCAGCTTGATTTGGTAAGTGCCAATGAGAAAGGTCTCTTTTTTCCAGACTCTCAATGTTTTTAAAAAATCTATTTCCTAACTAACTTTTGAGTTTTATTAGATTCAGACTTTTGAGAATTACATCAGTAAATGGACATAGAAAGGGGAAAAGAAAGCCCTAAACTACTGAATATGAAATGGACTTTTACTTCAAATTAGCATAAATTTCTGTATTAATAGGTAGAGCCTCTACTCCCCCATACAACAAAGTACCAGAATTTGTGTCTATTGTCAGTACAATCTTTCCAGCATTATTTTTCACTTGATTCAGTGCAGACGTCCCAACCAGTACATCACCCTCACTAATTAATACTGTACCCTGCAATAAGATGCAAGTTCTATTACATCTTCCAGTGTCCCAATACATAATGAAACTAAATGGTTGTCCCCCACTCTCCCGGACAACTAGGCCGTCCTATCGTCCCATCTTCTGCTGCAAGGCCTTGATTTGTGACTAGGTATGAGGTGCCTGCCCCTCGTTCAGGCATCAACTAAAGAATCCAACTCACTCAGGTACATGTGTGTTCAGGGAACAGTTGGAAGGCATTGGCAGTGTCTGGCTCTTGTGGCAGCATGAAAGAAGGGAGGCAGAAGACCAGGATTCTACCCACATGGGAGTAGGAACTAGCAACCCACTCCATTATTCTTGCCTGGAAAATCCCATGGACAGAGGATCCTGGTGGGCTATAGTCTATAGGGTCACAAAGAGTTGGACACAACTGAAGTGACTTAGCATGCACGCACGAACTTCTGCACATAGCTTTCGGTGGCATAATTTCCCCGAATTAATCCCTAAGTTGATGATGGTATCTATTAGACCCTTTTCCCTTTTTAATGAATCCTAAAAGAGATATTGTGGATCACAAAAAACTGTGGAAAATTCTTTAAGAGATGGGAATACCAGACCACCTTATCTGCCTCCTGAGAAATCTGTATGCAAGTCAGGAAGCAACAGTTAGAACGGGACATGGAACAGACTGGTTCCAAATTGGGAAAGAAATACGTTAAGGCTGTATACTGTCACCCTGTTTATTTAACTTATATGCAGAGTACATCATGTGAAATGCAGAGCTGGATGAAGCACAAGCTGGAATCAGGATTGCCGGGAGAAATATCATTAATCTTAGATATGCAGACAACACCACCCTTATGGCAGAAAGTGAAGAGGAACTAAAAAGCCTCTTGATGAAAGTGAAAGAGGAGAGAGTGAAAAGCTGGCTTAAAACTCAACATTAAAAAAACGAAGATCATGGCATCCGGCCCCATCACTTCATGGCAAATAGATGGGGAAACAATGGAAACAGTGACAGACTTTTTACTTTTGGAGGCTCCAAAATCACTGGAGATGGTGACTGCAGCCATGAAATTAAAAGAAACTTGTTCCTTGGAAGAAAAGCTATGACCAACCTAGACAATATATTAAAAAGCAGAGACATTACTTTTCTGACAAAAGTCTGTCTAATCAAAGCTAAGGTTTTTCCAGTAGTCAGTTGGATATGAGAGTTGGACTATAAAGAAAGCTGAGCGCCGAAGAATTGATGCTTTCTAACTGTGGTGTTGGAGAAGACTCTTGAGAGTCCCTTGGACTGCAAGGAGATCCAACCAGTCCATCCTAAAGGAGATCAGTCCTGGGTGTTCATTGGAAGGACTGATGCTGAAGCTGAAACTCCAATACTTTGGCCACCTGAGGCGAAGAGACTGACTCTTTGCAAAAGACCCTGATGCTGGGAAAGACTGAAGGCCGAAGAGGACGACAGAGGGTGGGACGGTTGGATGGCATCACCGACTCAATGGACATGAGTTTCAGCAAGCTCGGGGAGTTAGTGATGGACAGGGAAGCCTGGCGTGCTGCAGTCCATGGGGTCGCAAAGAGACATGACTGAGCGACTGAACTGAAAAGAGATAATACCTGTAAGCATCCAACACAGAACCCGGGGGCTCTGTTCAAAAAACATCAGCATTATTACCACTCTGAGTCTCTATGACTTACCTTGCCCCATTGACAGCCCCACGTGCTCCTTTATTTGTTACCCGGAGCTTAGCTTAAGTCTCCAGAAACCCTCTATTCACTTTCGCTCTTCATCTCTAAAGCCAAACACGTCCACTGACCTCGGGAATTCCGCGGCAACGCCGGGTTACTTCCCCAAACCGCGGCTCTGCCACTTCCTGCAGAATCCAATTCCGACTGGACGTCAACTCCGCGAAAAAATAGTTCCGCCTACAGTCCAGCGTTCTCTCTCGCAACTCCAGCGCCAAACCGTTCTAAGCATATTGAGCCCAGCCGGTACCCGGCGCGATCGGAGCGCAGGAAGTGGGCGGGGCGGAACGGGGAGGGACTTCCAGGAGGAGGCGGCTGGTTTGAAAATTGACAACGGTCGATGTTTGCTGACTTTTGATTTCGCGTGTAGCTGCTCCACGGACTCGCCGCCGTCCTGCGGGCGGCTGCTGCGGTAGGTGAGAGCAAAAAGTCACGCGTGGACGGAGTCCGGGAGACAGTGTGTGCTCTCTCGCTCTGGAGCCACGGGCCTGACAGTGTTTTCGTTACACGCGTCGCTGGGGAGGAGGCTGCAGAAGCCCGCCTTTGGGTGGTGCGGGTGAGCGCATAGGTCGTTTGGGTACATTTTAGTCCCCAAAACAATCTGAACTCATTTCCTACGAAACGACTGTCTGCCGTCTGGTACAGCAAAGATTACTCGAGAAGAAACTTGAGGTCCAGCTGGTCAATTGAAGGTTGTATTTCTATATTTTTAACCGATTTATTTAGAAGATAATGGGGTTCCAGATGCTGTCATAAATCTCCGTTACTCAAACATCGCTTAACCAAAGTCGAAATCAAAAATCGAAAGGCTAAAATATCATGTTGTTTTTGTTGTTCAG
>NW_011494918.1:987147-1014687 GCF_000754665.1 Bison bison bison | reverse complement strand
GGTCGTGTTCTTTGCGATCCACTGGACCAAGCTGTGGTGTGATATTAGAAATATCATGCTTAATCCAAAAGTCAGAGGAAGAGGGCGGTGTATATATAGCGCTTTTCGTGCATGGCACGATCATTTTTCCCTGAATAACTTAAGGAAACTTAATTTTTTGAGGTTGGGACTCTTTTCTCTTTGTTTAGCAGCGGTTCCCTGGGGTTTTGATTTCCACGATCTAGTTTATTTTAGAAAAATGAACCTACTGTGCGCTGGTTTGTGGTGTTGCAGATAATGGGACACCAAGAGGTGATTAGCAGTAAATGGCCTGCTACTTTACATAATAGGTCATTTATATATTTTATCTCGGAGAGGCAATGGCACCCCACTTCAGTACTCTTGCCTGGAACATCCCATGGATGGAGGAGCCTGGAAGGCTGCAGTCCATGGGGTTGCTGAG
Organism: Bison bison bison; assembly: GCF_000754665.1. Classification (NCBI taxonomy): domain Eukaryota; kingdom Metazoa; phylum Chordata; class Mammalia; order Artiodactyla; family Bovidae; genus Bison; species Bison bison. The sequence continues at coordinate 1,014,245 of NW_011494918.1, read as the reverse complement.
GGTCGGACATGACTGAGCGACTTCACTTTTCACTTTCATGCATTGGAGAAGGAAATGGCAACCCACTCCAGTGTTCTTGCCTGGAGAATCCCAGGGACGGGGGAGCCTGGTGGGCTGCCGTCTACGGGGACGCACAGAGTCGGACACGACTGAAGTGACTTAGCATACTTTATCTCACCAGAGAGCTCAAACTGGATTGGAAGGCTTCTCCACCTGTCTTTTTCTCTCCCTCTCCTCCCTGTTCCATTCTCCCTCCTTCTGTCCACACACTCGTGAATAAATTGGAACTGAAATTGTACTATCAAAGAAAGAAGTTAGATAGGAGAGGTGGTTTCAAAGGGAAACATTGGAAGTTTGGGAAATGTCCTGGAGGAGACTAACTTGTAACAGAAAATTGATTAGGTTATTAAATTGTGGAAGTTTTTAAAAGCCAAGCAGAAACATTTGAATTTGATGTGATGGGTAGGGCAAGTAATTATTTTTGTAAAGATGTTACTTGATGCATTTGTTGTTCTATGCAGATTAACCTGATAGCAAAGTGCTCAAGACTTTAGAAGGGAGAGATGTGTGATAATAATTATGAAGATATTGTATTTTGCACCTCTTTCTCTATTGGAATAATCTCTGATCCATATATATTAATAGTTTGTTTTGGAAAAATGACTTTTTCTGCAGTCTTTTGGCAATGATGTTTAAATCTATGACTTAGATGAAAATACAGAATGCATATTAATGGTAAAAGGGACATATAACATGTGAGGTGTCAGAATCTGGATACAAAAAGATTACTGACAGTAAGAGTTGGACTGTGAAGAAAGCTGAGCGCTGAAGAATTGATGTTTTTGAACTGTGGTGTTGGAGAAGACTCTTGAGAGTCCCTTGGACTGCAAGGAGATCCAACCAGTCCATCCTAAAGGAGATCAGTCCTGGGTGTTCATTGGAAGGACTGATAGTGAGGCTGAAACTCCAATACTTTGGCCACCTCATGCAAAGGGTTAACTCATTGGAAAAGACCCTGATGCTAGGAGGGATTGGGGGCAGGAGGAGAAGGGGATGACAGAGGATGAGATGGTTGGATGGCATCACTGACTCGATGCACATGAGTTTGGGTGATCTCCTGGAGTTGGTGATGGACAGGGAGGCCTGGCATGCTGCAATTCATGGGGTTGCAAAGAGTTGGACATGACTGAGCAACTGAACTGAACTGATAGAAGGAAAGTCTGGAATTATGAAATTCAATAATAGGAAATGCAAATTATGAAATTCAATAGTATGAAATAGGAATAATGGGAAATTCAATCATAGGAAATACAAATTCTTAAGGTTCAAATAATCAGTTATGTAAAAAGAGCACGGAGAAGTCCTGGCTTGTGGACTACAAAGTCATGTAAGAAGTCATGGAGAAGTGGGCTACATTGAAAAAGTTCTGGGACTTAGAGTCAGACGCACACACACACACACATGTTTGTCAGTAAGTGTTATAGTAGCATTAGATCAGCAGTGACTGTTGCCAACTGTATTGATATTCCACCGTAATCAGACCATATCTGGAATATTATGTTCAGTTTGAGTGTTACATTTTAAGAAGACACTCATGAAATAGTTTTAGAGGAAAGTGAGCAGAATGATAGTTTCTAAAACAGCCATAAATGGAGTGGGTATTCTTAAACTATACTTACTGTAGATCAGAGAGGACTAAGTAGAGAGAGATGATAGCTTTCTTCACATTTTTGAAAGTGAAGTCATGTGACCAAGGATTAATAAATTCTATTTAGTTGTAGTGACAAGAAGTAGGACCAGAAGATGAGTTATAACAAACAGATTTCTGTATAGTATTAGAAAGAGTTATCTGATTATTAGAGCCATACTAAGGTGGACAAAAAGTTGCTTTGAGAGTGAATTCTGTGATGTTTTAAATTTTTAAGCAGAACTGGGAAGTTATTTGTCAATCACCTTTCAGGGTGTTTAGCAGCATGCTGGGGTTGCTACCCACTAGATTCCAGTAGCATCCTCAGTCTAGTGCTGACAACCAAAACTGTCTCCAAAACTGTGAGAGCAACTGCTCTAGGAGGACACAGGTGTGAATATTTCACTATTGAAGGACATTGTAGGGAGTGGTTTTTTTGTTATTTTGTTTTTCAAGTTCTCACTCTGGTGATTGGAATTCCTGCCAGTTACAGCTATTCATGGGCTTCCCTGGTGGCTCAGACGGTAAAGAATCTACCTGCAGTGCAGGTGACCTGTGTTCAATCCCTGGGTCAGGAAGATCCCCTGGAGAAGGGAATGGCAAGCCACTTCAGTATTCTTGCCTGGAGAATTCCATGGTCAGAGGAGCCTGGTGGACTACAATCCATGGTGTTGCAAAGAGTGATGATGACATGACTGACGACTTTTACTCACTTACAGCTATTCTATTCGTACTCTGTTTTTTTCTCTCTGGTCCTGCTTACATCTTAAACCTTATTAATCATCTCACTGTGTGTCATTAAATAGAATGTCAAATCAGAGTACAGTACAGCTTATTATTTATTTACCCTATGTTGCTGTTGTTTGTGTATAGATTCTGCTGATAGTCCTACCTATATATTTTACTTTGAAGATTAATTCTCAGGATCTTATTGAACTCTGCCTCCCAAACTTTAAAAAAAAAACAAAAAAACCCAAAAACATAGTTTCTTATCTGTGTGTTCAACCTAAGTCCTCTTTCCCATGAAAAAGAAAACAGTATTAGTTAAATTAGAAAATGACTGTGTTGCTTTAGAATAAAAGCTGTTTTAGAATATATATGTGTGTGTGTGTGGTGTGTGTGTGTGTGTGTGTGGTGTGTGTGTGCGTGTGTTTATATTTGTTTTTAATGTCACCTTACTAGGATGTGTGACGGTTTTATGATAGCACCACCATACATTCAGCTCAACCCTGGCTTGTTAATTTTGTCCTTACATTTGTCAGCTTCCAGTTGGCGAGAACTGCTGGTTGTGTCATGTTTCTGACCTTTGTTTTTAATTCCTTCAAGCCAACAGGAGACTCCCAAGATGGAAACTTTGTCTTTTCCCAGATATAATGCAGCTGAAGTTGTGGTTCATATTCGAAACAAAATCTTAACAGGAGCCGATGGTAAAAACCTCTCCAAGAATGATCTTTCTCCAAATCCCAAGGTAAAACGTGGTTCTTTTTGCATGTGGTTAGTATACAGGCCACATGAGGTCTGTAATGTGTGGAGAAAGGCATGTATATCACTGTTTGATATAGGCTAGTAACTTTAATCCAGAGAAAATCTCTCAACTAGAGTTATTTTAAAATAACACTGTTTTTATGTGGGGCAACTTCTGCATTCCCATTAGGAATTCAAGTCTTTAATGCAGTTGTTTTCTTCCAAAAAAAGCTTCTAAACCATAGATGTATTACAGTATATTAAACTTTTTATTATGGACAGGGAGGCCTGGCCTGCTGCGATTCATGGGGTCGCAAAGAGTCGGACACGACTGAGCGACTGAACTGAACTGAACTGAAACTTTTTATTATTGGACTAGTGGTCTGAGGGTATCATTTATTGGTAAAGCTTGAAGGAACTTACTCCAGGTGGTTTCCAATCACAAAAAGTGCTTAGAAGCAATCTTCTCGGGAAGCTTACAGATTAATTTTCTTGCATTATGCTCCAACGGGGAATTGACTTGTTTTGACAGGTAGTGTTTTTTTTATGTCTTTAGTTGTTAAATGCAAAAATGAACTATTCATGTGTCACAGAAAATCCCAAAGTCTCCTTCCATTTTCCTGTGTTCATCTTGAAGTGATAACATAATAAAACCTGGTTTAATGATGTAGAACTTAAACTTTTTGATCTTGATGACTCTTTAATCCTTTAAAATGGAAGGAATAATCTCAGAATAAACAGACTTGTTTGTATATGGATGAGAAAAGGTTCTATAGGCCAGTGTTTGGGAATTGCTGATTTAGAAGATGAAAGTTAAAAATCCCATACTATCCTATTAAATGTATACCTCCTGAATCATAGTAGTCCCTTAAACAGCTAAACATCTTAATTACCATCTGAGGCATCAACCAAGGTTTCCCATGTTCTTTTTAAAAACAAAACAAAACAAAAAATGCCCTCATTATTTTTGTCATATGTTTGATGACATGTTTTGAAAGACTACCCTATTCTTCCATTCCCTAATGTGGATAGATTGCCTGGATTGGATTTGAATATTCTTGTTATCATTCTGTGTATAAGCCTAAACAACTGATCTTATTGACCAGCACATATGACTTAGCAAATATGAGCAAACTGATGAGTATATAAGGTGTTTTAAAATATGGAAAAATTAAGGATGAGATGTATGGAGAGAGTAACATGGAAACTTACAATACCATATGTAAAATAGATAGCCAGCGGGAATTTGCTGTATGACTCAGGGAACTCAAACAGGAGCTCTAACGATCTAGAGGGGTAGGACGGGGAGGGAGACTCAGGAGGGAGGGCACACGGGCGTACCTATGGCTGATTCTTGTTGATGTTTGACAGAAAACAGCAAAATTCTATAAAGCAATTATCCTTCAATTAAAAAATAAAGTGGCAAAAAAAAAAAATATTTCAAGGGAGACGGAGTAATGTTGTCACTGTTTTTATCCGTTAACTACAGTAATGGTGATAGTGGTACAGCAGAGTGTTAAAAGGCATTTTTCTGTTACAGCCTGAAGTCTTGCATATGATCTACATGAGAGCTTTACAGATTGTATATGGGATCCGACTGGAGCATTTTTACATGGTGAGTTTAAGATGAAGCAAAATTGTGTTCTTTTGCTGCATTTCTCCTGCTCACATTGAATATTGGTTTTCAGGATAGGAAGTTCTTTACTTTATTTTTAGCAAAATCAAAGGCTTATTTAAAGTTAATGTCATTTACAAAGGAATCTTAGGTGTAGTTACGATTTATATTGGTAGCTTTACTAAGATGAAAACTATTACTGAAGACCTAGATAACACAAGTTATTGACTCTCTGCAGTTATTCACAGATTTACAGGCTTGTCTTCAGAGACTACAATAAGAAATAACAAAGTCTTCACAGATACTGTTCTCTTCTCAGGAAGGACTTCCAAATTAGAAAAATGCACTGAGATTGAAAACAGTTGAAATAAAGCAGTTGAGCTTTAAGCAAATTAGGTATTTCTAGTAGGAATATTATTTTTCTTAATCTTTCTTTACTATTATTGTTAAATCATCAGGGCATCAACTGAAGATGTACAAAAAAGCAATATCTGTAGAATCTCAATATATATTGTTTGAAAATCTAAGGGTTTGTTATTTATTTGCTATGAAACCTTATTAAGGCTTAGTTTCTTTGTCTATAAAATAAGGTTAGTACTCTGTCCTACTGTTGTTATAAAAATTAAGAAGGAATATATGTTAAGAATATATTTATAATTTAGCAGAGTACCTGACATTTAGCAAATGCTAACCATTACCCCTTTATTTTTTCATTCATTTAAACAGTCTTTATTGAGCACTCACTATGAACTGAGCATTATTAAAATTAGTGACATGTCTAGTTTTGTGCCAGGATCTGCATTGCTTGTTTAAATTAATGATAGTAAGCAGCAGCAGCAAGTTAATATATTTTGATTTTAATCTGTGATTAAACTTTCTTGAGGTTGAAAATTTTTCTCATTTTGTCTGATCAATTTGTAACTTGGATTTTGTGATGCATTACGTTTAGATGCCAGTGAACTCTGAAGTCATGTATCCACATATAATGGAAGGCTTCTTACCAGTCAGCAATTTGTTTATCCATTTGTAAGTAGAGAGTCATTATTTTCTTAGTCCACATTCATATTTACATTACATTTGGCTTTCTTAAAGACATGATTTTCTTTGGAAAGGAATTTCTACCATTTTTCTCTCTACTCCCTCCCATAAACATTCAAAATTGTACATTTCCAGCAAATACAGCTAACTGCCCCCACTTCAGTTCTTTCAGTTGATGTATTAAGATACTGTGAGTCTAAAAGTATTAGTTTTGCATCTTAGAGAGTCCTAGTACTTCCAAGAGTGTGTGTTGTTTATTAGACTCTATAACTATACCTTCGTATTACATGAATACTTGTGTAATATACAGAAAAAGTAGGTTTCAGTGCTATATGATTATGTATTGTAGTAGACTTCTGACTCTGTCCTTTGACATTGAGAAATATATCCAGAAATCTTTCTGATAAAAAGAAGTTTATCCTGTTTGACTTAGTATGTAATTCAAAAGATGCTTTTCAATATACTTGCTCCACTTTATCTTCAAGGGACTCATTTCTGCCCATCTGTCGGGTGAATGACTTTGAGATTGCTGATATTCTATATCCAAGTAAGTGAAAATTAAAACAATTTCTAATGTTTGGCCTTAATCTAACATTTTACCTTTCTATCAATAATGTGAAAATAGAAAGACTTAAAGGAACTTGGATTTAGAAAGTGTGTCTTGATTCTCAAGGATGAACTTTTTAATATCCCATTATTGGACATTTTTCCTTTATAAAGTCACAGAAAAGCTGTTTTTTTGGTTAATTTTTCTTAACTCCTTACATTTGAAAATGTTCTGTAAATTTGAGATTATGAATGCAAACAATATGCAAGCTGTGGTGTTGCATAATGAATTAATCATACCAGTTTTATCAAATATCATAATTACTTTTTACCTTGAAGAAAACACCAAAAGGTGATAATGATAAACACTGATAATCATGATAATCATTATATTATATTAAAATGTAAAGTTCTCCTAATTTTGTGTCTCTTAATTTATTTGACTCTTTAGCATTTATAAATCAAGTTATTTTATGTTTCAAGATATTAGGTGTACTATATAAAAATTTATTTTTTATCCCATTTTGGATCTCTTTTTTTGTTGTTTATTGGCATATAAATTATAGAAAATAAAAATTCACTAATTTTAAATGCATAACTGAATAAATCTTAGCAAATGTGTATAGTAATATAACCAGCACCACAGTCATGACCCCTCAAAGTTCCCTTATATCCCTTTGCAGTTAGGTTTCTTTGGTCATGCACTTAACCTGCAAGCACTAATCTACTTTTTATCACTATAATATTTTGACTTTTCAGAACCTCATGTAATTGAAATCATATAGACTATAGTCTTTTGTGTCTGGCTTCTTTAATTTAGCATAGTGCTTTTGAGATTTGTCCACGTTATTGCATTTATTAGTACTTTGTCCTTTTATTTTAGAGTAGCAGTCTATCATAAGTATACAGTTTATTTATCCATTGTCCAGTTGGTAAGACATTTGAATTGCTTCCAGTTTTGGCTGTTGTGTATAAAGTTGCTGTGAACATTAGTGTACAAATCTGTGTATGCACATATTTTCATTTCTATGGATAAAGGTTGCTGTTGTTGTTCAGTTGCTCAGTCTTGTCTGACTCTTTGTGACCTCATGGACTACAACACACTAGGCTTCCCCGTCCTTCACCATCTCCCAGAGCTTGCTCAAACTCATGTCCATGGAGTCAGTGATGCCATCCAACCATCTCGTCCTCTGTCGTCCCCTTTTCTTCCTGCTTTCAATCTTTCCCAGCATTGGGGTCTTTTCTAATGAATCGACTTATCACATCAGGTGGCCAAAGTATTGGAGCTTCAGCTTCAGCAGCAGTCCTTCCAATGAATAGTTAGGACTGATTTTCTTTAGGATGCACTGCTTTGATCTCCTTGCAGTCCAAGGGACTCTCAAGAGTCTACTCCAACACCACAAATCAGAAGCATCAATTCTTCGGCATTCAGCCTTCTTTATGGTCCATCTCTCACATCCATATATGACTACTGGGAAGACCATAGCTTATAATCTTTGTTGTCAAAGTGTTTTCTCTAATTTTTAATATGCTGTCTAGGTTGGTCATAACTTTTCTTCCAAGAAGCAAGTGTCTTTTAATTTTGTGGCTACAGTCACCATCTCCAGTGATTTTGGAGCCCAAGAAAATAAAGCCTGTCACTGTTTCCATTCTTTCCCCATCTATTTGCCATGAAGCAATGGGACCGGATGTAATGATCTTGGGTTTTTGAATGTTGAGTTTTAAGCCAGCTTTTCACTCTCCTCTTTCACCTTCATCAAGAAACTCTTTAGTTCCTCTTCACTTTCTGCCATAAGAGTGGTGTCATCTGCATATCTGAGGTTATTGATATTTCTCCTGGCAATCTTCATTCCAGCTTGTGCTTCATCCAGCTTGGCATTTCACATGATGTACTCTGCATATAAGTTAAATAAGCAGGGTGACAATATACAGCCTTGACGTACTCCGTTTCCTATTTGGAATCAGTCTGTTGTTCCATGTTCAGTTCTAACTGTTGCTTCCTGACCTGCATACAGATTTCTCAAGAGGCAGGTCAGGTGGTCTGGTATTCCCATCTCTTTCAGAATTTTCCACAGTTTATTGTGATCCACACAGTCAAAGGCTTTGGCATAGTCAATAAAGCAGAAATCGATGTTTTTCTAGAACTCTCTTGCTTTTCCCATGATTCAGCGGATGTTGGCAATTTGATCTCTGGTTCCTCTGCCTTTTCTAAAACCAGCTTGAGCATCTGGAAGTTCACAATTCACGTATTGCTAAAGCCTGGCTTGAAGAATTTTAAGCATTACTTTACTAGTGTGTGAGATGAGTGCAATTGTGTGGTAGTTTGAGCATTCTTTGGCATTGCCTTTCTTTGGGATTGGAATGAAAACTGACCTTTTCCAGTCCTGTGGCCACTGCTGAGTTTTCCAAATTTGCTGGCATATTGAGTGCAGCACTTTCACAGCATCATCTTTCAGGATTTGGAATGGCTCAACTGGAATTCCATCACCTCCACTAGCTTTGTTCATAATGATGCTTTCTAAGGCCCACTTGACTTCACATTCCAGGATGATCACTCTAGGTGAGTGATCACAGCATCGTGATTATCTTGGTCGTGAAGATCTTTTTTGTACAGTTCTTCTGTGTATTCTTGTCACCTCTTCTTAATATCTTCTGCTTCTGTTAGGTCCATACCATTTCTGTCCTTTATCGAGCCCATCTATGCATGAAACGTTCCCTTGGTTTCTCTAATTTTCTTGAAGAGATCTCTAGTCTTTCCCAATCTGTTGTTTTCCTCTATTTCTTTGCATTGATCATTGAGGAAGGCTTGCTTATCTTTTCTTGCTATTCTTTGGAACTCTGCATTGAGATGCTTCCGTCTTTCCTTTTCTCCTTTGCTTTTCACTTCTCTTCTTTTCACAGCTATTTATAAAGCCTCCCCAGACAGCCATTTTGCTTTTTTGCATTTCTTTTCCATGGGGATGGTCTTGATCCTAGAGCCCAGAAAAATAAAGTCACCCACTGTTTCCACTGTTTCCCCACCTATCTGCCATGAAGTGATGGGACTGGATGCCATGATCTTAGTTTTCTGAATGCTGAGCTTTAACCCAACTTTTTCACTCTCTTCTTTCACTTTCATCTAGAGGCTCTTTAGTTCTTCTTCACTTTCTACCATAAGAGTGGTGTCATCTGCATATCTGAGGTTATTGATATTTCTCTCAGCAATTTTGATTCCAGCTTGTGCTTCATCCAGCCCAGCGTTTCTCATGATGTACTCTGCATATAAGTTAAATAAGCAGGGTGACATTATACAACCTTGACATACTCCTTTCTCTGTTTGGAACTAGTCTGTTGTTCCATGTCCATTTCTAACTGTTGCTTCCTGACCTGCATACAGATTTGTCAAGAGGCAGTTCAGGTGGTCTGGTATTCCCATGTCTTTAAGAATTTTCCAGTTTGTGGTGATACACACAGTTAAATACTTTGGTATAGTTACTAAAGCAGAAATAGATGTTTTTCTGGAACTCTCTTGCTTTTTCAGTGATCCAGCGTATGTTGGCAATTTGATCTCTCATTCCTCTGCCTTTTCTAAAACCAGCTTGAACATATGGAAGTTCAGCCTGTATTGCTGAAGCCTGCCTTGAAGAATTTTGAGCATTATTTTACTAGCGTGTGAGATGAGTGCAATTGTGCAGTAATTTGAGCATTCTTTGGCGTTGCCTTTCTTTGGGATTAGAATGAAAACTGACCTTTTCCAGTCCTGTGGCCACTGCTGAGTTTTCCAAATTTGCTGGCGTATTGAGTGCATCACTTTCACAGCATCATCATTTAGGACTTGAAATAGCTCCAGTGGAATTCCATCACCTCCACTAGCTTTGTTCGTAGTGATGCTTCCTAAGGTCCACTTGACTTTGCATTCCAGAATGTCTGGCTCTAGGTGAGTGATCACACCATCATGATTATCTGGGTGTGAAGATCTTTTTTGTATAGTTCTTCCATGTATTCTTGTCACCTCTTCTTAATATCTTCTGCTTCTGTTAGGTCCATACCATTTCTGTCCTTTATCGAGCCCATCTATGCATGAAATGTTCCCTTGGTATCTCCAATTTTCTTGAAGAGATCTCTAATCTTTCCCATTCTGTTGTTTTCCTCTATTTCTTTGCATTGATTACTGAGGAAGGCTTTCTTATCTCTCCTTGCTATTCTTTGGAACTCTGTATTCAGACAGGATAAATACTAAAAGTAGAAATGCTGGTTTACACAGTAAGCACATGCTTAACCTTTTAGCAAACTCCAAACTGTTCTTCTAAGTGGCTGTATCGTTATGCTCTAGTGCATTGCCGTTGGCAGTATGTGATAGTTTCAATTCCTCTACATCCTTCTTGTACTCGATACTGTAGGTTTTTAATTTGACATGCTAAAGGCTGTCTCTGGGTTTCCCAGGTGGCACAGTAGTAAAGAATCCACCTGCTAATGCAGGAGACACAAGTACATGGGTTTGAGTCCTGGGTCAGGGAAGATCACGTGGAGTAGGAAATGACAACCCACTCCAGTATTCTTGCCTGGAAAATTCCATGGACAAAGAAGCATGGTGGGCTACAGTACAGGGATCACAAAATGTGGGACGTGACTGAGCCCACATGCACGCAAAGATTGTCTAGTTATATTTCATGGTTTCAATTCACATCTCCCTCATGGCTAGATAATAATGAGCAAACTTTCATATGCTTATTTGCTGTCCATATATCTTTGGTGAAGTATCTATTTGAATTAGTTAGCTACTTTTAAAAAATTGAATTGTTTGTCTTATGATTGAGTTGGAAGATTTCTTCAGTATTTTGGAAACAAGTAGTTTATCAGATACGTGTTATACAGATTTTTCCCTTGGTCTGTTACTTGCTTTTTCAGTTTCATAACCATGTCTTTTCAAAAGCAAGATGTATTTCAGTTTTGAATATTCTAACTGATATTTTTTCTTTTGTCATTCATAAAACTATTTTTTGCATTTTATCAGAAAATCTTGGCCTCAAGGATTTATTTGGCTAAATTTTACTCCTTTATTTTGCTGTAAGTGTATTATAGTTTCAGCCTTTATTATTTAATGCCTAAATTTTGAATATCATGTGAGGCAAAGGGCAAGGTTCATTTTTTTCCTTTATGCATATGATTCTCAAAGTATTCTAGCATCACTCATTGAAAAGTTTATCCTTTTGCCGTTGAACTACCCTGGCACTTTTGTCAAAAGTAATTGATTCTGCACATCTATTAGGATGGCAGAAATCTAAAACACTGACAATACCAAATGCTGCTGAGGAAGGATATGGAACAACAGGAACTTTCATTTATCGCTTGTAGGAATGCAGCCTTGGAACACAGTTGTCAGTTTCTTACAAAGCTAAGGTATTCTTACTGTATGATCTAATAGTCACTTGTCTTGGTATTTATCCAAACATCTAGAAAGCTCATGTCCACACAAAAACCTGCTAACATCTTTTTGCAGCTTTATTCATAATTGTCAAAACCTAGAAGCAAGCAAGACATCCTTCAGTAGGTGAATGGTGAAATAGTACATCAAGCCAGGGGAATAGTACTTAGTGCTATAAAGAAATGAGTTATGAAGCAATAAAAAGACATCAGGAATTTCAGATGCGTATCACTAAGTATAAGAAGTCAGTCTGCAAATGCTATTTGCAGTACTATTACAATTATGACAATCTGAAAAAGGCAAAAACTATGAAGATAGTAAAAAGATCATTGTTTGCCAGGGACTGTGGGGGGAGAAAGAATAGATAGCCAGGGCAGAGAGGATTTTTTACAGCAGTGAAACTATCCTGTATCATACTGTAGTTATACAGTGTTATATTTGTGTCCAAACCTTTGTCATATATATGGAATTTAGAAAGAAGATAATGATAACCCTGTATGTGAGACAGCAAAAGAGACACAGATGTATAGAATAGTCTTTTCGACTCTGGGAGAGGGCATGGGTGGGATGATATGGGAGAATGGCATTAAAACATGTATAATATCATATGTGAATCAGATCGCCAGTCCAGGTTCGATGCATGAGACATGGTGCTCAGGGCTGGTGCACTGGGATGACCCTGAGGGATGGGATGGGGAGGGAGGTGGGAGGGGGGTTCAGGATGGGGAACACATGTACACCTGTGGTAGATTCATGTCAATGTATGGCAAAGCCAATACAATACTGTAAAGTAAAAATAAATAAATAAATAAAAAGGCCTATACCTTTGTCAAAATCCATAGATTGTACAGATTTATACGTACATTCCAAGAGTGAATTCTGATGTAAACTATGAACTTTGACTAATAATGACATGTCAGGGTAGGTTCATCTTTTGTCACAAATGTACCACTCAGGTGGGGGATGTTGATAGTGGAGTAGGCTATATCAGGACGTGGAATACATGGAAACTCTACTTTCTGCTTAACTTTTCTGTGAACCTAAAGCGTGCTAAAGATTCTGCATTACAGTATACTAACGCATATATATGGAATTTAGAAAGATGGTAACAATAACCCTGTGTACGAGACTGCAAAAGAGACACCGATGTGTAGATCAGTCTTATGGACTCTGTGGGAGAGGGAGAGGGTGGGGAGATTTGGGATAATAGCATTGAAACATGTATAATATCATGTATGAAACGAGTCACCAGTCCAGGTTCGATGCACGGTACTGGATGCTTGGGGCTGGTGCGCTGGGACGACCCAGAGGGAGGGTAGGGGAGGGAGGAGGGAGGAGGGTTCAGGATGGGGAACGCGGGTATACCTGTGGCGGATTCATTTTGATATTTGGCAAAACTAATACAATATTGTAAAGTTTAAAAATAAAATAAAATTTAAAACCTGTTTAAAAAAAAAAAGATTCTGCATTAAAAAGTCAGTTAATATATATATTTCTGGCTGCATTCTTTGCTCCGTTGATCTCTGTGTCTGTTTCTGCACTAACCATACTGTCTTGATTACTTTAGCCTTTATAGTAAGTCTGGAAATCAGGCAGTGTTTAAGTTCTCCAACATTGTTCTCTATTTCATAATTGTTTTAGTTATTCTGGACTTTTGTATTTTCATATAAATTTTAGAGTTAGCCGGTCACTTTTATGCTCCTCTACCCTCCATAATCTCCTAGAATTTTGACTGAGATTACTTTGAATGTATAGTTCATTTGGTGGATAATTGAGACAACTTGATAATATTAGGTCTTGTAATCCAAGTGTATTTACCTCCATTTATTTAGGTTGTCTTTAATTTTTCATGACTATGTTTTATTATTTTCAGAGTACAGGTCATACACATTTTGTTAAATTTATCTGTAAGTGATGTATATTTCTTTCAGTTTAAATTTTGAATTGATTGGTCATTACTAGTGTAGAGAGACAATTGATTTTTATATGTTGACCTTATTTCTAATAGATTTTTAGAATAGATTCCTAGGGTTTTCTACACTGGCAGTCCAGTTATTTGAGAACAAAGACAGTTTTACATCTTGCCAATCTAGATGTATTTTACCTATTATTCTTTCCTTCTGCAGTGGCTAGGACTTCTAGCATAATGTTGAATAAAATGTTGAGAGTATGCATCATTGTGTTATTCCTGTTCTTCAGGGGAAAGCATTTAGGCTTTTATCAGGAAGTGTGTTAGTTATAGGATTTTCTTAGATGGCCTTTATCAGGGTAAGTAACTTCTCTTTGCATTTTGTATCATGAGTGGGTGTTCACTTTTGTTAAATTTCTGCTCTGCATCTAATGAGAAAATCATGTGAGTTCTCTTCTTCAGTCTAGTGGATTACATTGTTTGGTTTTTTAATGTTAAGACAACTTTGTATTCAGGATGAACCCCATTTGCTTATGATATAGTGTTTTTTAACATATTGCTGAATTTGATTTGTTAATATTTTGTTGTGTTTTTGTGATCATGTTCATGAGAGCTATTGGTCTGTATTTTTTTTGTAATGCCACTGCAGTGACAAATTTGGATATCAAGATTTTGCTGGCCTTTCAGGATGAGTTTATAGAGATTCCCTCTTTCATTTCCAGAAATAGTTATGTAAAACTTGTATTCTTTCTTTCTTAAATGTTCGATAGAATTCACCAGTGAATTCAACTGGGATTGGAGTTTTCTCTGTGAATTATTAATTTTTTTTTTTAATAAATAAAGGATTATGCTGGTTATTTCCAGAGCTACTAAATGAGCTTTTGTAGGTTACCTTTTTCTGAGAGTTTATCTGTTTACTTTAAATGGGCAGATTTATTAACATAACATTGCTCATATTTTTCCTGTACCATTGAACAGTCTTAGGGGTTGGCAGTGATGTCCCTCTCTCATTTTGACATTAATAATTTGTTTCTTCATTCATTCACTTTTCCCTGATCAATCTGGCTAGAGGTTTATCAGTTTTGCTGATCTTTTGAAAGAACCAGCTTTTTGTCTCACTAATTTTTGGGTATTTTATTTCTGTGTTTTGTTTTATTGGTTCTTGCTCTCATTGTTATTCCTTCTTTTTTCATGCTTACTTTGGGTTTTCTTTTCTTTCTTTTTTCCTCCAGCCTTTTAAAGATAGAAGCTGAGGCCATCAATTGAGACCTTTCTTCTTTCCTAACATAGATGTTTAGTGCTATAAATTTCCCTCTAGCTTTGCTTTAGCTGCATCCCATGAGCTTATTATGGATGTTTGAGTGATAGTTTCAATTCCTCTACATTTCTTTGGACTTGACACACACACACATGCATTTGTGATTATAAATTTAATTTTGTCTTCAACAGAGTAGTCCTGTGACTCTCTGGCTTCGGGAATTGAGGCCACATCCCTTCTGAGATATCTTTTCTTTTTTGAAGTTATTTCAGGATTATCATTGGTCAAAGATCAATTTTTATCTAAATGCCTAATTTTGATAGTTCTTAGATCAAATATATAGTTTAAAATAAAATAAAAATCCTTATGGCAATGGGTCCAAGATTTAGAGTTCTCAGAGGAGATTATTTCCTCACAGAGACAATGCAGAAACACTACAAACTTTGTCATTTCCCTGCATTTTTCCCCCTTAATCTACCATTTCACTAAGGATGTAGCCTTCCTAGAGTCCCACATCTTTTAGGGACCTCAGCTCCAGTTCCCTGTGTCATGTGAGTCCAAGGTGTGATCAGCTGTTTCTTCATGAAAGTTAATAATCCAGACTAACTGCTTACTGAGCGTGGAGTTATTCTTTCTTGATTCTCATGTCTGGCTGTTTTTAATAAGACTTTCTCTTTATCACAAGTTTGCAGCCATTTGATTATCATGTGCCTTTGAAGATTTTATTTTTGTCCCCCTTCCTTAGATATGTTTATAGTTCCTTGGATATGTTTATGTGTATGTGTTAGTCACTCAGTCGTGTCCAACTCTCTGTGACATCATAGACTGTGGCCCTCCAGGCTCCTCTGTCCATGGAATTCTCCTGGCAAGAACAGTGGAGTCGCTTGCTATTTCCTCCTCCAGGGGATCTTCCTGACCCTCGGATTGAACCCACATCTCCTGCATTGCAGGCAGATTCTTTACCATCTGAGCCACCAGGGAAGCCTGGATATGTTTATAGTTTCTGTCAAATTTGGAAAATATTTAGCTATTCTATAAAAGTTTTTTCTACTGTTCCTTTTTGTAGGACTCTAATTACACATTTATTATGCTGCTTGATATTGTCCTTAAGTTCCTAAATACGCTATTCATTTTTTTCTCTCTGGCTCTCATTTTAGATAGCTTTTATTGCTATGTTTTCAGTTTCGCTAATCCTTTTATCTGTAGATATAATCTGCCCTTAATCCTATCTGTTGTATTTTTCATCTCAGGTATTTTATTTTTCAACTGTAAAAGTTTTATTTGGGTCTCTCCTTTCTGTCCTTATAATGCTATTGCTTTTCTGAACCTTCCTGAACAAACAGAATGTATTTATAGACCATATTCATGAAGACTGAGTCAAGAAGATAGAGTTTTTATATATTCTAGCTTCCTTGGCCTCTTTACACTTTAAAAATCCTAATTTTTTGTTCTCTCCAAACTCTAAATTCTGTTTTCATGTCTCAGCAATACCCAAGAGTTCTGTTTGTGATCTCCCCCAGGATATAGCCTAAAAATTCACTCAAGTGGTAGGCTAGTGCATTAGCAGGATTCAACTCATTTACCTTTCTTGGAAATTGCTGTTGTATATTACTTATAGTTCAGTGTCTACACTGAGAAGGCAATGGCACCCCACTCCAGTACTCTTGCCTGGAAGATCCCATGGACGGAGGAGTCTGGTAGGCTGCAGTCCATGGGGTCGCGAAGAGTTGGACACGACTGAGCGACTTCACTTTCGCTTTTCACTTTCACTCATTGGAGAAGGAAATGGCAACCCACTCCGGTGTTCTTGCCTGGAGAATCCCAGGGATGGTGGAGCCTGGTGGGCTGCTGTCTATGGGGTCGCACAGAGTCGGACATGACTGAAGTGACTTAGCAGCAGCAGCAGTGTCTACAGCTTGTTATTTTATACTTTTTATCTGCTTTTCTGGTTGTTTAGGATGGGATAGTATATCTGGTCTCTGTTCTCTCATGGCCAAAAATGCTTTTTGTTTTTTGGGGTTTTTTTTAATTTAGATAATTGGGATCATTAAGTTAGAGCAGATATTCTGTACTTTGGTTAATTAGCATACAAATACTTTTGTTCTGTATACTATAAGCAGAATATATGGTGGGAGAAAATACATTTTCACTTTTCTTGTTTCAAAGATTTATTTAAGGAGGCTTGCTTTCTATTTTTAGAGGCAAAACGGACAACTCGGTTTTTAAGTGGCATTATCAACTTTATTCACTTCCGAGAAGCATGCCGTGAGACATATATGGAATTTCTTTGGCAATATGTAAGATTCAAATGTATTTTGGGGATCATATACCAGTTCAGTAACATCATTTATACACCAATAGTATGTCTTGAAATGATTGATACAGATAACTAATTTTTTATGGCCATTAGAATCAAATTTACATATTATATTTGTATGAAATTTCAAATTTAGTGAGTTTATCTCAGAATGAGATTTTCTTTTATATTTGGTATCATTAGGGAGAGGCTGGGTTTTTTATTTAAATTTTGTACCAGGGACTCCTTTTCCTTTATTAGGAAATGGAGGGGAAGACAATAGTGATAATCAAATTCTTTTTCTTTAGAGTTTAATAGATAGTGTAATGTTCTTTAAATAATTGAGAAATTTGAAGTTTATATTTGCTTTCTAAATAATGGCCTAATTAGGTGTTTTGTTCTGTTCATCTGTTTGCTCAGCATTGCATTATAAGAGTCAAATAAATCACTTTAAACTCCTTTCACCAACAATTTAGAGAATTTGGAAAGATTTTGGGTCATCTGTGTGATTTGTTCCCATCTGCCCTCAGTTTGGGGTACCATACTTTTAGAAAAGCACTTGGGTAACACCAGAGAATTAGTACTTAGACAAGTGAGCTACATAGATAAATATTTCCTTATACAAATCATGATCAGCCTATACCACCTAAACATCAAATACTTTCCAAAGCATACAGATGTGTGTGCCAACACATACTAACACACAATTTTGCTTGGCTAATTTCTCATTATTTTTAAGATATGGCTCAGAGTTCTATCATTTCTGTGAACCCTCTGTGATACTCCTTCCCAGACATTACCCAAGTTGGGTTGAATGTCATTATATTCAGTCCTATGACAAGTTGTATATATTTATTTTTCTGACTCATTAAAGAGACTGAACTATGTAAGTCCAGGGACTAAAAGTTAGTCTTCTTGGGAGTTATTCCTGGTACCTAGCACCATGATTAACTGTGTTAATAAGAACTCAACATTTGTATGTTGAATAAGTAAAGAAATTTCTAACTCATTTGTTATAGGTGCCTAATTCTTTCTTAAATTTCTTAATTCTCATGGTGAAAGTTGTAGAGTGTGCAAGTACTGGTGGATGTTTTTTAAACACATCACTGATTATGTTGAAAAATGTTGATATTAAATTGTTAAAATTGCTTTAATAGAAATCTTCTGTGGACAAAATGCAGCAGTTAAATACTGCACACCAGGAGGCATTAATGAAATTGGAGAGACTTGAGTAAGTAGGAAATTTACAAATAAAATGCAATTTCAAAATGCAAAATGAAGGTAGAGTATTTTACAATCTACAGTCTACTTCATCTCTTTTATCTTCCTTACTAAATAGAGTGTTTAATTAAGTTGACCTTTTTTGAAGAAGAAAAACTAGTGTGTGCTTCCTTTAACTCTTAATATACACATAGTGTATTCTTTTATTTCTTTTCTTGTTGTTAGTGCATTAGCCAGACATGTTTAGAGCCATTAACCAACTCTCCTAAATTATATCTCGTGGTATTTATCTTATGTGTAAGCAGTAACTGACAGGATTCTCCTTCTTCCTTCAGATCAGTTAATTCTTTAAAATTTTTATTCCTTCAAGAGAGGTTTATTGTTTAGTTTGTTTTGTTTTGACTTAAAGGTCAGATAGGAGAAGAAATCATTCAAGGGTTATAATTCTTGGCTTTATATATATTGATTTTGAACAAAAGAATTTTTTTATCCCTTCTAATATGTTGATGTTTTGGGTTTTTCTGTTTCAGTTAAAAACTTTGTTTTTAGCCTGCTCTGGCATAAATTGCCTTTAGAGACAGCCCATTTCCTTCTCCAGGGGATCTTCCCGACCCAGGGATTGAACCCGGCTCTCCCGCATTGTAGCAGATGCTTTACCGTCCGGGCCACCAGGGAAGTTAGAGACAGCAGTAAACTGAAAAGACTGGGAGTAGGAGGCCAATAATAAAATTTAAGATGGCAGATTTGTACAGTGTTCAAATATCAACAACCTCAGATATCCAGATAATATGACTATAATGGCAGAAAGTAAAGAAGAACTAAAGAGCCTGTTGACAAGGGTGAAAGAGGAGAGTGAAAAAGCTGGCTTAAAACTCAACATTTAAAACGTTATGGCATCTGACCCCATCACTTGATTTCAAATAGAAGAGGAAAAGTGGGAGCAATGACAGACTTTATTTTCTTGGGCTCCAAAATCACTGTGGATGGTGACTGCAGCCATGTTATTAAAGGATGTTTGTTCCTTAGAAGGAAAGCTATGACAAACTAGACAGAGTATTAAAAAGCAAAGACATCACTCTGCTGAGAAATGTTTGTAAAGTCAAAGCTGTGTTTTTTCCAGTAGTCATGTATGAATGTGAGAGTTGGGCCATAAAGAAGGCTGAGCACCGAAGAATTGATGCTTTCAAATTATGGTGCTAGAGAAGACTCTTGAGAGTTCCTTGGACTGCAAAGAGATCAAACGAGTCAAGGAAATCAACCCCAAATATTCATTGGAATGACTGAAGCTGAAGTTCCAAACTTTGGTCACATGATGCAAAGAGTCAATTCATGGAAGACTGATGCTCAGAAAGATTGAAGCAAAAGGAGAAGGGGATGGTAGGGAATGAGATGGCTAGCATCACGGACTCAATGGACGTGAATTTGAGCAAACTCCAAGAGACAGTAGAGAACAGAGGAGCCTGGCTTTCTACAGTCCAGGGGCTCCCAAAGAGTTGGACATGACTTAATGACTGAACAACAACAAAATTTATGATAAACCAAGTCAAAAGAGAAATAGCAAACTGGAAGTGAAATTTGCAACATTTGCAGCAAAGCGTTTCAATCTCTAATAATGCCCATGTAGTATTCCTAAAATACAAAGAACTACAAACTGATGGGAAAATATAATTTTAAAAATGGGCAAGGAATTTACAGAGGATTAAGTGCAAATACTAATTAAAAATATGTAAAAATCATTAAACTCAATAGCAGTCAAGGAAATGAAAATTAAAGTAACAATTCTATACCACATATCACATATCAAAAACTAAAGTTGAGAGCATTCATATGGAAGAGACTAGAACATGTGAAAGTGCTCTTAGGAAGGATTTGTGGAGCAAAACAAATGGATAATACAGTAGAGAGATGTGAGGAAGTGAGAGCCACAGAAAGATGGACTCAGCACTAAAATTAGGAGTGGAGTTAGGGTAGATGTGTATGCAGATGAGTCCATACATAGATTGGTGGCAGAAATTTAGAGCTCATCTGATTTTTATTTTTGCTGGATCGCAGAGTCCAGGTCATGGATTTTAAATTATTGTCATGTGGAAGGATGAGAATTCAGAAACATGAAAGCAGATAGTTTTTTTTCACTTAAGTTGTTGAAGAGCAGAGACCTTTTTTGGACTTTCTAGGTTAAGAACTTGATACATCTTATTTTAACTTACTTTGCTGTGTTCAGTTCTGTTCCAGTTGAAGAGCAGGCAGAGTTCAAGCAGCTTTCAGATGACATTCAGGAGCTGCAGCAATCGCTGAATCAAGAGTTTCGTCAAAAAACGGTATCTAAGCAGGGTACCCAAACCCGGTGCCCGGGTATCCAGCCTGGAGGGATGGGGTGGAGACGGAAATGAGGGGGTTTGGGATGGAGGGGCACACGTACACCTATGGCCGATTCAGACTGGTGTATGGCAGAAACCATCACAATATTGTACAGTAATTATCCTCCAATTAAATAAATAATAATAATAATATATATTTTATATATATTTACGTATATAGAAAATAATAAAATAAAAACGGTGTCTATTGTTAGACATCTTAAATCTTTTTCAAAAGTTTTTTGTATATGTGATACGGAGGGGCCAACAGCACATTACTTCCAGTTACTAAACAAATAGGATATATTGTTCACCTTACAATGAATATATATTTCTGTTGTCCAGGTCAACAGAATTTTAAGTATTGATGGTGTCAAGGGTATATGCTATCTTGTTGACTAGAATTAAGATTTTTTTCTGTATCTAATCCTGATGTTTGTAAATTGTGCACCGAGGCACCCTGGGTGCTACAGCAAGCCCCTCAAGGGTGCTTCAGGATATTTTAAATTTTAAAGGAAAACAACATTCAGCATCTGTCATACACTGCTTGAATATCTAGCTCAAGGCGGTTCACAGTTTCAACAAGAACTCGTGTTACCTTCCTTTCATATCTTTTGAACCTGGGTTTTTGGCTTTTGCCATAATAAAAAGCAAGTGCTGTGTGAATATTATCATGCAATAGGAAATGAGAATTGCCTGTGACCCATGGTTCTAAGATGTGTACAGTACTCAGTTTTACAGTATACCATACCCATCCAATTTGGAAGTAGTTGTAGCTGTTTAAGAATAAAATAAAAATAGTATTTTTCTTTCAATTTGCATGTATTACTTTTTCAAGGGGCTACTAAGTTGTTAGGACATAAATACTCAGTTATTTGAATTTAATGACCCAATAAAGGATCTGTTAGGGGTTTATTATGGCCTTAGGGTCATAATGAACAGAGAAAGTTTGAGAATTATCTGGTCTGATCTGTTTAATTCCTCTACTTTCTGACTTCTGTTTTGTGAAAAAGCATTGACTAAATTTAAATCTGTTTCAATCACTGTAAAATAGTTGTTTGCTTTTTTCCCTAGATAGTGCTGCAAGAGGGAAATTCACAAAAGAAATCAGATATTTCAGAGAAAACCAAGCGTTTGGTAAGCATCTTTTCATTTAACTAGCATTTAAGGTTTGAATCTTGTGTGTAGGAGTATTTTAACTGTGCATTATTATTAAATGTTTCTCTCTTTCTTCCCTTTAAGTGAAGCTAATTTAACTTTTTCCAATAGAATAGATGACTATTGTTTTAAAAAATACAGAAACACAGAAATGCATGACAAAAGTAAAAATCACCTGCAAATTCACCAATCAGATACATGTCACAGATTACATTTCTCTAAGCAAATATACATATATATTTGTAATTTTACATAAATGATATTATACTCTATGTGACTCAAACCTGCTTTTTTTCACTTTATAGTATAAATAGTTATCATATCTATATAGATCTCCATTATTTTGATAACTGCACCTTAATGTCGATCCTGTGTCCTATTGATAGACATTCACATTGCTTCTAACTTTTTTGCTATTGAACAATAGCATACGTGTGCTACACACCTATACATGTACATGTATATTTGCCCACCAGGCTGCTTTTTATCTTAGTAGATTCCTAAATGTAGGGTTTTGGGGCTAAAGAGAATTACACTTAAATTTAGCCCATGTTGCCAAACTGACTTCTAAAAAGATACCAGTATAGAATATGAGAGTATTCCTTTCTCTGCATTGTTGTCAAAATTGGATATTTTTATGTTTTTTTTTTTTCCTTTTTAATCTGTGTCATTCTTATAGAGGAATAAATGTCTCATCTTCATTTTGATTTTTTTGATTTTCAGTGATTTAGACCACCTATTCAGAGGTTTGTTGTTATTTCTTACTTTGTGAATTACCTGTTTATGTTCCTTTTTAATTTCACTTTTTTTTAAACCTCCATGAGTTACGGGTTTTAACTCCATTTGTCTTTCAAATTCATCATGTTTTCTTATTAGAAGGTTCATGTTTTTATGTAGTAAAATTGATAGACATAGCCTTTTACATTTGGGTTTAATTCTATGTATAGAAAGGCCTATCTCATTCCTCAGTTTTTTAATCTCATATTTTCTCATTGTACTTTTATGATTTCCCTATTATTTTGATATTTATATTTTATAACTATCTGAAACTTACTTTAGTATAATATATTCCTTATTTTTCTATCACTCTTTTTATTGCCAGATGTTTTGATCGAGTAGTATTGACTATGGTTCAATTTTATTCATTTCTCTGTCCCATTTAAATTGATATTAAAATCACTTTGTAGTTATATATAATATCAAATTTTAGAATTTTTGTGAAGGGACTAAAAGTGATAAAGAGTCAGTGCTAATATGAGGAAAATGATCTTTAATTTCATAGAGTATTAAAAGAGTAGATAACATGGTATGCTAAATTCTAATAATAAAATAACAAATATATTGTTTCAAACATTCAGTTTTGGCTTCTGAGTTAGTTGATGAAAAAGTGAGAACTTTAAAAAAATTTTTTAGTTAATAATTTAGACAAATTATACAAGTAATACAGTAATACATTCCTGTTGTAAGTATATATATATATGGAGAGAGAGAGAGAGAGAGAGAGAGAGATGAAAGACCCTCTCCTCTGAGCCAGCCTTACCAGTCCTTTTCCTGTGCTATTACGTGCACATGTATAGATGCATATACATACTTGTTGCTATTTTGTTCTGTTTTCATAGGACTGAATCTGTGTTATGTAAGAGAGTTCTCAGAGACCCTTCATTCAGTTCCCCAGATAGTCTGAAATCCAGAAGGAAATTTGTTTTAGTTCAATAACCATATACTGAGTACCTTCTCAGTGCTCTTACTTTATTTGGGTTGTGGGAGAGCAAAAATAACTGTTCACAACCCCAGGTTGCTCAGTTAATTCAGAAACACATATTAAATGCATAATTATAATTATCACGTACATGATGATACTGTTTATAGAAAGAATACAGAGTAGGTAGGAACAGGATTTTCAGAGGTTAATGGAAATTCATTTGCAGTACAGGAATCGGATGGCAGTATTCCGAGATCAGAGAAAGATCGCTTGTAATTGTCCAGACATAAGGCAGACTGGAATTACCAGATTGTAGGGTATAGTAGGAAGCTGGTGGAAGATGACAGTGGACTGGAGGGTAAGAGCTACATGATGTTGTACAAGGGAGCCTGATCTCTGGCCTGTAGACAGATGTGAGCCATCAAGCAGGAATGTGATATGGTCAGAATTTAATATGTTGTTCTGACTACAACAAAAATAGAGCCATTTTCTTTTTTCTTTTCCATTATTATAGTGGCAAATCACTAGTTTTATTATTATATCTAATATATTTAAACGTTTTTTCAACAGAATGAACTAAAATTGTCAGTGGTTTCTTTGAAAGAAATACAAGAGAATTTGAAAACAAAAATTGTGGATTCTCCAGAGAAAGTTAAGAATTATAAAGAAAAAATGAAAGATACAGTCCAGAAGCTTAAAAATTCCAGAGTGAGTTTTCTTTTTATTTTAATGCTTTTCTGTCCCTCTTTTATTTTTTAACAACTCTTGTTTAATCATGTGTTAATTTTCTAATTTCGAAATTATCTATACATCTCTCCCTCTTAGACTTTTTGCCCTTGTCTCTAAGTTTTAGCTCTTTAAAGTGGATATAAGAAAAGAAGTATAATTTCAAGACATTTTTTTAAATTATGCAACAAATTTTTTTTTGCCCTGGGTGATCAAAAACAGAAGTGATTTGTCCTCATAAGACTTAGTCACTATATCTTAAGGGAGAATGGTGATAATTTTATAATCAGTTATATAATTTTAAGTTATATACTATGAAAAAGTATAGGATATGCATGTATGGAGGCAGGAAGTATATGGGAATTCTGTACCTTCTGCTTAATTTTGCAGTGTACCTAAAACTGCTCTAAAAACAGTGTTGTTTTTTTTAAGCACCAAAAAGAGAAACAAATAAATAAAAAATAGCATAGGGTGCTTCAATAAAAGCATAATGAGAGTACTCTAGTTTAGTATTGTGAAAGTTAGAGGTAAAAATGGGAAGGAAGTAGAACTTTATGCTTACATCTGAAGGATGAACAGAGGTTATCTTAGTAAATTTATACTCTGAAGAGCATTCAAGGCAAAGGGAACAGCATGTGCCAATTGTATGAGGTAGTAGTAGAGAGGAAGTTATATTCAAGGAAGAAAGTATGATGTATAAGAAGGAAAATGGTATGAGATGATGATAGACAAATAGGCCACGGGCAGGTTTTTCAGGATGCTAGATTTTCACAAGAGCAGTAGTGCACCATTGGCTAATTTATGAGTTGGGGATGTTGGAACATGGTATGATTTATGTTTAAAAAAGATAATGAGCTACAGTGGGAGGTAGATGTAGGAGGGGAGAGAAGTGGGTAGACAATTTAGAATCCTTTATGAGGAAAGGTTTTAAAACTATTAATTGAAAAAAAGTTTCTGGTTTATTTCTGAATTTGTTAGTTAAGTCATTTCTGATAATTGAGAATTATCACATGAGAATAGACAAAGATTAATAGAACAGTAGTGAGAGCCCAGAAATAGATCTGAGTATTTGAGGTCTATTTATTCGATAAGCAATTTTGGTTCAATTGGCTGTTCATCTAGAAGAAAAGCAAGTTGGGTCTGTACCTTGTACCATTTACAAAGATAAATTCTAGTTGGATTGAAAATTTAACAGTTTTAGGTGAACATTAATATTATCTTGGATAGAATTTTTAAATTAAAATTGAAAATCCAAAAGCTGCAGAAAAAAGTAGACCTGTGAAACATATATATAATGCATATGATAGGTAAAGGGATTATTATATCCATGATATGCAAAGATACAAAAGAGTATTTACAAATTAGTAGGAAAAAGACAGCTTAGTGGAAAAATGAGCAGTGCTATGATTAAGCATTTCACTGAAGACAAAATCCAGCTGGTTAATGAAGTGGGAAGAAGGGTTAGACTCGGAAAGAAGCCTTTGTATTATTGCAGTGCTTGTGGTAAACATGTGCTCATTTCCTAATTTTAGAAGAATTAATCTTTTTGAAATAATTACTTGTAGTAATAGTTATACAGATGAATAGGAAGATTGTAATTGGTAATATAATTGCACAGGAGTAGTTGGGAGTAGTTTGAGTATTAGCAGAAATGAACTCTTTTAAGATCATTACGAATAACCTTTGGAAGGTACTTCAATGAGTGGTTTAGTAAAATTATGGTATGTTTTGTTTGTTCAAGGGTATTTAACAATTAGGAAGCCTAATTATATGTGCTTAGACACGTGTCAGTAATAGTGCTTTGTTACTGACCTAGAAACTTAATTGTTCTTTGCTCTTAAGCTTTCAGTATTAAGTACAGAAATTAAGAGCAAACGAATTGACATTACTGCAGTTTCATAAAGGAGAATGTCAAACTGGTTTCTGTATTTTTTTTTCTTTCAAAGCAAGAAGTAATGGAAAAATATGAAATCTATCGAGACTCTGTTGACTGCCTGCCTTCATGTCAACTGGAAGTACAGTTATATCAAAAGAAAATACAGGACCTTGCAGATAATAGAGAAAAATTAACCACTATCTTAAAGGAGGTTTGTACTGTGTGGAATTTTTATGTCTTTTTATTATATAATAGTTTACTATAGTCCCTCGGGTTTGCTTTTACAGAAAGTTGCTATTTTCTCACTGAAAAGCAGGATCATCCTACAGTATAATAGATGTGGCAATGTATGCTCAGGAATAAAACACTATTCTTTTTAAACATAGCAGTAATAGACCCATCGTTACCTTCAGATGAAATGAATAATAAATTAATTAACATAGCGCATTGCCATGTATATTTTGGGGAAAAGTCATGGAATTTTAAACTCGTTCTGACAGTTGGAAATGATCTTCTAGTCAGTAAGTATAAAGTCCCAACTTAGTGCCTAACACTGTAGCTAGGATATATAAAGAGATTTAAGGTTCATGATACAGACCCTGCCCTGAGCGACGATGGACCACTAACGCCAACATGTTTAAAGTTTCTCAGGCTAGAAACTTGAAAATCCTTTTCACTTCATCATCCCAATCCAAACTGTCCCCAGGATCACTAACATAGACTTTGATGAAAGATTTCTCTTTTGAGGGAAGAAGGCGCTGGAAGGTGAGATTGTCTGGGATATTCTTTCCCAATTGCATACTTCCCTTTTCTCCCATCAAGAGTCAGCAGAAAAAAAAAA
>NW_011494918.1:984949-987047 GCF_000754665.1 Bison bison bison | reverse complement strand
TGAGATCTACTGCTTTGAATTGTTTCTGGGGTCTACCCTTTCCTCTTTCTTCCTGCTCCTTTAATTCAGACCCTCGCCTCCTGAAACCTAGCCTGTTGGCTGATCTTGATATGTTCCTCTGCTCTGGCCCTTGCTGATAAAATGACGTGATAAACACACTTCTCTAGTTTTATCACATTTTGAAATTGTATTTTCAGTTTCATCCTCGAAGACAGTCGTTTGTTTGTAAATTCTAATTTGTTGTATTGACTTTAAATTCATCTCATAAAATATAGAGCCTGAACTTGGAGGACCAAATTGAGAGTGATGAGTCAGAATTGAAGAAATTGAAGACTGAGGAAAATTCCTTTAAAAGACTGATGATTGCAAAGAAGGAAAAACTTGCCACAGCACAGTTCAGAATAAATAAGAAGCATGAGGATGTCAAGCAGTACAAACGCACAGTGATTGAGTATGAACTTATTTTCAATTTAATGTATTAGAAAGTAATTAGAAAAGCCTAATTCATTTTATTTTCCTTAAGATTCCAAACCTTCTCTAATTTCAAAAAGGTATTCCATGTTTAGGTGACTAAAGCAGTTAGTTATGACTCATAATGCTACTACATCTAAATGTATAGAGATGTTTTAGGTATTAGTTTTTTTAATTTATTTTCCTGATAATCACAATTCTGAATCCTTTGCATAATTCGTTAGAAGGGTTCTAGTGCTATTGCTTACTTCAGTACACTTCAGAGCCAGCGAGCCAGAGTTGTATTAGAATGAATCAACTAGTTCATGTTATTGTTCAGCTAGTCTAGAGCATTATAGCATATTTTGAGAAAAAGTCTTACTTTTTAATTTAAGTACCAAGTACTTTGCGAGAATTTTGTCACCGTGGTTGTTGGCTAGTATGTTTGGATGTTTCATTGGTAGAATCTTCTTCCCATCAGTTCTAAAAGTGTGTTTTTAGAATAAATGCCCCAGATATGTCTATGAGATGACACTATTTTAGTTTGTAAAAGGTATATTAGGATGGTCTGAAGATTTCCTTTCCTCTTCCTCATGCAGATGAAGAAAAAGGGCAGAACCTGGTTTTAATTTGTCACTTGCCTTGCAGGAAAGTTGTATTAATTCACACTCCCACCAACAGTCATGAGTGAGTGCAGCTGGGAGAAGTGACTTAAAAATCTCATTTATAAATAACAGCTTTGTGTGGAAGAGCTTACTCTTCCTGATTATAGCACCACCTTGTGATTCTCATCTGCTTGCTTTTAAATCTTGAGATGTAGGTGTGTCAGCCAAATATTGATACAAATACTCTCTTTGGAATCAAAATTAGATTTAATGTTTGACTGTTTAAATGCTTAAGTGGAATTATAATTTCACCCATCTCTTTTCCTTTAGAGACTGTAATAAAGTTCAAGAAAAAAGAGGTGCTGTCTATGAGCGAGTAACCACAATTAATCAAGAAATCCAAAAAATTAAATTTGGAATTCAACAACTAAAAGATGCTGCTGAAAGAGAGAAACTGAAGTCTCAGGTGAGTATATGTTCATAAGAAATAATTTCAGATAATCACGTGGGTTTAAAATGTAAATTATGTCACCCTCATTTTGAAGATTTTGTCAGTTCTTCAGAGTAAAAATTGACCCCTCAGGCGTGTTGCTTTACTTTCCATTTGTATCTTTTCCATTACCCTGGGATAGTTTGCATGTATGTCTCCTCACACTTTTTCTTTACTCACCTTTTTTCCCTGTCCGCACCTAGAATCGTGCTTTGCAGCAAGAGTAAGTGCTCCATAAAGTTTCTGAATGTTTTTGATAAATTAACTTAGCTGGTGATTTAAAATAAAAGTCTTCCAAAAAATTTTTGTATCTTTTTTCTGGTAAAAGAATCTCAAAAGTGTTTCTTAGAATCAGTTTAGATGTATTTGAGTTGTTACCTGAAACAAAGTAGCTTAGGTCTGTTCCTGTATTTTGAGATTCTTTTTTTTTTAATTTTATTTTATTTTTAAACTTTACATAATTGTATTAGTTTTGCCAAATATCAAAATGAATCCATCACAGGTATACATATGCTCCCCATCCTGAACCCTCCTCCCTCCTCCCTCCCCATAC
>NW_011494918.1:983368-984112 GCF_000754665.1 Bison bison bison | reverse complement strand
CCATATGTGCGTGGATTTATCTCTGGGCTTTCTATTTTGGTCCATTGATCTATATTTCTGTCTTTGTGCCAGTACCATACTGTCTTGATAACTGTGGCTTTGTAGTAGAGCCTGAAGTCAGGTAGGTTGATTCCTCCAGTTCCATTCTTCTTTCTCAAGATCGCTTTGGCTATTCGAGGTTTTTTGTATTTCCATACAAATTGTGAAATTATTTGTTCTAGCTCTGTGAAGAATACTGTTGGTAGCTTGATAGGGATTGCATTGAATCTATAAATTGCTTTGGGTAGTATACTCATTTTCACTATATTGATTCTTCCAATCCATGAACATGGTATATTTCTCCAAAAATCAACAAAACCAAAAGCTAGTTCTTTGAAAGGATAAATAAAATTGACAAACCATTAGCCAGACTCATCAAGAAACAAAGGGAGAAAAATCAAATCAATAAAATTAGAAATGAAAATGGAGAGATCACAACAGACAACACAGAAATACAAAGGATCATAAGAGACTACTTTCAACAATTATATGCCAATAAAATGGACAATGTGGAAGAAATGGACAAATTCTTAGAAAAGTACAACTTTCCAAAACTCGACCAGGAAGAAATAGAAAATCTTAACAGACCCATCACAAGCACGGAAATTGAAACTGTAATCAAAAATCTTCCAGCAAACAAAAGCCCAGGTCCAGAGGGCTTCACAGCTGAATTCTACCAAAAATTTAGAGAAGAGCTAACACCTA
>NW_011494918.1:980404-982547 GCF_000754665.1 Bison bison bison | reverse complement strand
ATAAAAGGAATCCAAATTGGAAAAGAAGAAGTAAAACTCTCACTATTTGCAGATGACATGATCCTCTACATAGAAAACCCTAAAGACTCCACCAGAAAATTACTAGAACTAATCAATGACTATAGTAAAGTTGCAGGATATAAAATCAACACACAGAAATCCCTTGCATTCCTATACACTAATAATGAGAAAACAGAAAGAGAAATTAAGGAAACAATTCCATTCACCATTGCAACGGAAAGAATTAAATACTTAGGAATATATCTACCTAAGGAAACTAAAGACCTATATATAGAAAACTATAAAACACTTGTGAAAGAAATCAAAGAGGACACTAATAGATGTATTTTGAGATTTTTTAATGATAATTTTATCACAATTAACAAGTTACTTTGCCTGTTTCAAGTATATTTATTTTATTGTTTCATAGACAGTCTCAAGTTTAATGTGGACAGGCGTCTTCTACATTTTTATTTTCCAGAATGTCAGTACAGCGCCATACATGTTCCCTGCTTCTGTTTTTCCTTGACTGCCAAAGACCCAAAGAAGTCGTCTATTCCTACTCTGTTCATCACATTATCATTCTGTCTTTAACCTTTAAAGTTTGTCCAGTAGCCTCGAGATGGTCCCAAACTGCTCTACCAGGAGTCACTAAAAATAGCCCTTTGTCATGTAAAATCCCTTGGCCTCTTTTTTTTCATTTTGCTTCATCTTGCCTACATTGATATCCTACAATCTCTGAAACCTGAAAGATATTTAAACATGCTGTCATTACCTTTCACCATTCACATTTAATTTGCAAGGATTCTTAAAAGAAAGAATCACAGTAAACAATCCCTTCACCTGTTCTCAGGAGTCTTTATCCTCCAAAACATTAGATTGTTAGCATGTGCACATATAAGTGTATATGTACAGCTGAGGATTATCTCAGGGCTGCTTTAAAAGGAAGGAAAGAAAGAAAAAGAAAATAGTTGAGTTTCCTCTTCCATGGTCTACCCTGATTTTCTTCTTTCTTTTTACATTACACTCCAATTACTTTTCTTTTACATTCCAACTACTTTCCTTCATATTTGCCAAGCCTTTGGCCCTCAGTTTATCTCTGGAATGAGGGTTAGAAAAACCTTATTTAATCCTACTTCTTAACCAAATCGTATGAGCAGATTTATTATCACCTCGTCAGATATAATTAATGAACCAGTTACTAATGTAAGTACCTTTTGTCTGTGATCATAAAAGGTGCCTGTGCCTGCTTTAAATTCCTTTTAGTTTTGTGCATATGTGTCTCACCAATAATATTTTAAGTTTCTTAACAATAGTGATCAAATTTTTTGCCTTAGTATGTCATGCCAAACCATGCCTAGAATGGTGCCTTATATTGCAGTATGCTTTTCATAAATCTTTGTAGCATGCTGTTTCTTAAAACTAGGATGGGGAACACATATATACCTGTGGTGGATTCATTTTGATATTTGGCAAAACTAATACAATTATGTAAAGTTTAAAAATAAAATTAAAAAAAAAAAACTAGCAGTGTATTAGAATACAATAAAGAATTCAAAAGAATTAAAGATGAGCAACCCCTCATCCAAATATATTGAATTAGAACCATCAGCAGTGGGGCCCATGAACCTAAATTTTTTTAGCATAACTCTTGAGAACCACTGATGTATTCTGCTTCATTGTTTCAGTATTATAAAGCTCATCACCATGCAAGCTGTTCTACTAGGACAGCTTTTAGTTATTAAAATGTTACTTCTTGTTTTGAGTTTAAAATTTTTCATTTCTGTACTCTCAGTTCAGTTCAGTTCAGTCGCTCAGTTGTGTCCAACTCTTTGCGACCCCATGAAGCGCAGCATGGCCTCCCTGTCCATCACCAACTCCCCGAGTTCACTCAGACTCACGTCCATGAGTCAGTGATGCCATCCAGCCATCTCATCCTCTGTTGTCCCCTTCTCCTCCTGCCCCCATCCCTCCTAGCATCAGAGTGCTTTCCAATGAGTCAACTCTTCACATGAGGTGGCCAAAGTACTGGAGTTTCAGCTTTAGCATCATTCCTTCCAAAGAAATCCCAGGGCTGATCTCCTTCAGAATGGACAGGTTGGATCTCCTTGCAGTCCAAGGGACTCTCAAGAGTCTTCTCCAA
>NW_011494918.1:956998-980179 GCF_000754665.1 Bison bison bison | reverse complement strand
CTGAATGTTGAGCTTTAAGCCAACTTTTTCACTCTCCACTTTCACTCTCATCAAGAGGCTTTTGAGTTCCTCTTCACTTTCTGCCATAAGGGTGGTGTCATCTGCATATCTGAGGTTATTGATATTTCTGTACTCTAGTGGACCAAGATCATCTCTCTGGAACAAATCTGTACCCTCTTCTACTTAATGAAATTGTGCTTAAGATATTTGAGGATAAAGATCGTGGGTTCTTTCAGCCTTCTCATCTGGTTACTTAGTGCTCGTTTCCCAGCCATTCTTTATATAGTTTAATTTCCATTCTGTTTGCTGTCCTCTAGTCTGTTTCCTGCTCTTTTATTCTGCTTAATATGTAGAGTTCAGTACTGAACGTCGTCTTCCAGGTAATGGTGTCACCAACCCCAGAGCACTATACTTTTGTTAAATGAAGCATAATATCAAGTTGGATTTTTAGTAGCAGCAAAACTTTCGATGCAGTTAGTTGTTCAACTTGGTAAGTTGTTCTAACTTTACATTTACCCAGATGACATTGTCATATCCATTTGTTCCAAAATAGCTTGGGAGAGTCTCTAAGTCCTGTGATGACATTGAGACACATTTTGTCAAAAAAAACCCTTTAGCTTACTTTAGAATCATCTTTCATGAAGAGGAAAGAAGGATGTGTTAAAATTGCCAAATTTTTTTTTTCGTAATTTTGTTGGATCCTAATGATCCTTCTTTTTCATTAAATATTCCTTTCCATAGACATTTCATCACTTCTAACTTCAATTGTCATCTTTATTTATAAAGCTTTTAAAAATCTATTTTTCCTATTCTGGCCACCTCAACTCTACTCCTTATTTTAGTTGCCTGATGGATATTTTCAGTGGATAAGCTTATCATTACAAAATAACATTTATGAAATTTAACATTTTTCAGTGTCTTTCTTCTTCCTCACCCTCACGTTCTCCTTCCCCCTCTGCCTCTGTCTCCTTCCCCTTCCCTTTCCCTCTCTTTTTCATTTAGCTTCCTCATATTCTTCAGTGGCATCATCATTTTCAAAATATCACAAAGAGTTGCAGTTTTGGATTTTCTTAAGATAATCCTGATATCCAAACAGTCACCAAGTTAATGTCATGACTTGTAAAAACTCATTGATAACTATTCATAACAACTGTTTTCTAATCATATTTCTATCACATAATTTTCTAACATTCATGAATTGCAGCAAAAACTTGCTAAATTTATTCCTTAAGATTCTCCTGCATCAAATCTGTCCTGAATCCTAAGTATGGCCAAATTTTTCTTGTTAAAATATGACTCTTATTGCTACAGTTTCTTGTTTAAAACCCAAATTCCCTGTTTTCCTACATTTGGTAGGAAAACATTTAGTTATTCCTACATTTAGTCAACCATTCAGCAAACGGTCTATATACCTACAAGATTGTTCTTGTTCAGTCACTGAATCGTGTCTGACTCTTTGCGGCCCTATGGACTATAGCTCACCAGGCTCCTCTGTCCATGAAATTCTCTAGACAAGAGTACTGGAGTAGGTAGTCATTCCCTTCTCCAGGGGATTTTCCTGACCCAGGGATCAAACCTGGGTCTCCTGCATTGCAGGTGGATTCTTTACCATCTGAGCGACCAGGGAAGCCCCATATCTCCTAGAGTTTCCTCAAATTCACGTCCACTGAGATGGAGATGCTATCTAACCATCTTATCTTCTGCTGCTGGCTTCTTCTTTTGCCTTGACTCTTTCCCAGGATCAGGGTCCTTTCCAGTGAGTCAGCTCTTTGCATCACGTGGCCAAAGTGTTGGAGCTGCAGCTTCAGTCGTTCCAATGAATTTTCAGGGTTGATTTTCTTTACAATTGACTGGTTTAATCTCCTTGCAGTCCAGTGGACTCTCAAGAGTCTTCTCCATCACCACAATTTGAATGCATCAGTTCTTCAGCACTTAGCCTTCCTTATACTCCACCTCTCACATCCATACATGACTATGGGAAAAACCATAGCTTTGACTAGGCAGATCTTTGTCAGTCAAGTGACATCTCTGCATTTTAATATGCTCTCTAGTTTGTCATAGCTTTCTTCCAAGGAGCAAGTCTTAATTTCATGACTGCATTCACCATTTGCAGTGATTTTGAAGCCCAAGAAAATAAAATTTGTTGCTGCTTCCACCTTTTCCCTTTCTATTTGCCATAAAGTGATGGGACCGGATGCCATGATCTTAGTTTTTTTGATGTTGATTTTCAAGTCAGCCTTTTTATTCTCCTCCCTTGTCAAGAGGCTCTTTAGTTCCTCTTCACTTTCTGCCATTAGAGTGATATCATCTGCATGTCTGAGATTGTTGATATTCTCCCAGCAGTCTTTATTCCAGCTTGTGTTTCATTCAGTTCAGCATTTTTCATGATGTTATCTGCATATAAGTTAAGTAAGCAAGATGACAGTATACAACCTTAACTTGAGTAATTTTGAACCAGTCAGTTGTTTCGTGTCTGGTTTTAACTATTGCTTCTTGACCTGCAGAAAGGTTTCTCAGGAGGCAGGTAAGGAGATGTGGTATTCCCATTTCTAAGAATTATCAACAGTTTGTTGTGATCCACAAAGTCAAATGAAGCCGAAGTAGGTATTTTTTCTGAAAAACTCTGTTACTTTCTCCCTGATCCAACAGATGTCACAATTTGATCTCTGATGCTCTGCCTTTTCTAAACCAAGTTTGTACATCTGGAAGTTCACTTGAAGGATTTTGAGCATAACCTTGCCGGCATGTGAAATAAGCGCAATTGTACAATAGTTTGAACATTCTTCAGCATTGCCCTTCTTTGGAATTGTAATGAAAACTGACTTTTTCCAGTTTTGTGACCATTGCCAAGTTTTCCAAATTTGCTGACATACTGAGTACAGAATTTTAACAGTGTCATTTTTAGGATTTTTAAATTGCTCAGCTGGAATTTTGTCATCTCCACTAGCTTTGTTCGTAGGAATGCTTCCTAAGGCCCACTTGACTTCACACTCTAGGATGTCCAGCTCTAGGTGAGTGACCGCACCATTGTGGTTACCTGGGTCATTATGATCTTTCTTGTATTATCCTTCTGTTTTCTGTGTATTCTTGCCAACTGTTCTTAATTTTTTCTGCTTCTGTTGGGTCCTACCATTTCTGTCCTTTATTGTGCTCATCCTTCCATGAAATGTTCCTGAAGAGCTCCCTAGTCTTTCCCATTCTATCATTTTCCTATATTTCTTTGCACTGCTTCTTTAAGAAGGTCTTTTTATCTCTTCTTGCTATTCTCTGGAACTCTGTATTCAGTTGGGTATATTTTTCCCTTTCTCCCTTGCCTTTCTCCTCTCTTCTTTCCTCAACTATTTTTAGAGCTTCATCAGACAACCACTTTTCCTTCTTGCATTTCTTTTTCTTTGGGTTGGCTTTGGTCACTGCCTCCTGTACACTGTTATGAACTTCTGTCCATAGTTCTTCAGACACTCTGTCTATCAGACTTAATCCCTTGAATCTTTTCATCACCTCTGCTGTATCATAAGGGATTTGATTTAGGTCATACCTGAATGGCCTAGTGGTTTTACCTACTTTTCTCCAATTTAAGCCTGAATTTTGCAATAATGAGCCATAGCCAGCTCCGGGTTTTTTTGTTTGGGTTTTTACTGACTGTATAGAGCTTCTCCATCTTTGGCTGCAAATAACATAATCAGTCTGATTTTGGTATTGACCATCTGGTGATGTCTATGTGTAGCGTCATCTCTTGTGTTGTTGGAAGAGGGTATTTGCTATGAGCAGTGCCTTCTTTTGGTTTTACCAAAGGTAAAACCCTGTTAGCCTTTGCCCTGCTTCATTTTGTACTCAAGGCCAAACTTGCCTGTTATTCTGGATATCTCTTGACTTCCTACTTCTAATCTAATCCCCTATATTGAAAAGGGATGTCTTTTTTAGTTCTAGAAATTGTTGTAGGTCTTATAGAACCAGTCAACTTTAGCTTTTTCTGCATTAGTGGTTGGGGCATAGACTTGGGTTACTGTGATATTGAATGTTTTGCCTTGGGAACAAACCAGGATTGTTCTGTCATTTTTGAGATTGTACCCAAGTACTCCATTTCAGACTCTTTTGTTAACTAAGAAGGCTACTACTCCATTTTGCTAAGGAATTCTTGCCTAAGTAGTAGATATAATGGTCATCTGAATTAAATTTGCCTATTCCTGTCCATTTTTAGTTCACTGATTCCTAAGATGTTGATGTTCACTCTTGCCATCTCCTACTTGACCACATCCAATTTACTTTGATTCATGAACCTGACATTCCAGGTTCCTGTGCAGTATTGTTCTTTATAGAGTGGTATCATCTGCATGTCTGAGGTTGTTGATATTTCTCCTGACAATATTTTTTTTTTTTGAAGAATAATTGCTTTACAGAAGTTTGCAGTTTTCTGTCAAACCTCAACATGAATCAGCCATAGGCATACATATATTCCCTCCCTTTTGAAGCTCCCTCCCATCTCCCTCCCCATCCCACCCCTCTAGGTTGGTACAGAGCCCCTGTTTGAGTTTCCTGAGCCATACAGCAAATTCCCCTTAGCTACCTCTTTTACATGTGGTAATTACATACTCATTACATATGGTAATGTAAGTTTCCATGTTACTCTTTCCATTCATCTCACCCTCTCCTCTGGCAGTCTTTATTCCAGCTTATGATTCATCCAGCTCAGTATTTAACCTGATGTTATCTGTATATAAGTTAAATAAGCAGGATGACAGTATACAGCCTTGGACTTTACTTTCACTACCAGACACATCAATAAGGGAGCATTGTTTCTGCTTTGGCCCAGCTGCCTAATTCTTTCTGGTGCTATGAGTAATTGTTCTCCGCTCCTGCTCGGTAGCATGTTGGGTGCCTTGTGACCTGGGTCACTCATCTTCTGGCATAGTATCTTTTTACCTTTTCATATTGTGCATGGTGTTCTCCAGGCAAGAATACTAGAGTGGACTGCTATTTCCTTCTCCATCGAACTACGTTTTGTCAGAACTCTTCACTATGACCCATCCATCTTGGTTGGTCCTGCACAGCATGGCTCATAACGTCTTTGAGTTACTTAAGCTTCTTTGCTGTGACAAAGCTATGATCCATGAAAGGGATCTACTAGGTAGTAGCCTTTATATTTGATTCAGACAATAAGTGTGAACAAAGAAGCCATGATCCCTACCTTCTAGGATTATTAAAGTTTTGTATCTAAGCTAATCGTTTTCATTGTTTAAGGTGTAATGAAAAATGTATTCTCCGTATAACTTCCTGTGGCTTCTTTCAGATATCGTTGATTTCTCTCCTCACATACTATAGCATTATTAGTCTATTCTGATCTGTGCTGTCCATAGCTACTAGCAACATGTGGCTGTTTACACTTACATTTAAATTAATTTAAATGAAATAAAATTTAGTTCCTGGTTTATACTAGCTATATTTCAAGGGCTGAGTATCCAAACTAGTCTGGATTGTATGTTTCATAGGGTAGAAAAGCATAACTGCACGTCCCACTGTACTGTTATACCACTTACAGTGCTGTTGTCAGAGGCACTCAATAACATGGTGGTTGTTGAGTTAATACATGCTTGGTGGATAAATGGCTATACTGGCTGTAAAACTCCATAGATATTATATAACCCTGATATCTCTGATTTGGAAAGTGAGATAATTACCTAGACCAATGCTGTCCAATAGAAGTTACTGCTGGGAATGTTCTGTACTACTGAGTATGGTAGCCATTAGGTACTTGTAGCTACAGTGCAGAGAAGGCAATGGCACCCCACTCCAGTACTCTTGCCTGGAAAGTCCCATGGATGGAGGAGCCTGTTAGGCTGCAGTCCATGGAGTCGCTGAGGGTCAGACACGACTGAGCGACTTCACTTTCACTGTTCACTTTCATGCATTGGAGAAGGAAATGGCAACCCACTCCAGTGTTCTTGCCTGGAGAATCCCAGGGGCAGGGGAGCCTGGTGGGCTTCCATCTATGGGGTTGCACAGAGTAGGACATGACTGAAGTGACTTAGCAGAGCTACAGTGTGTTTGAAGGGTGGCTAGTGCAGCTGAGGAGCATGCAACTGTTTAAATGTAAATTTAAATAATCACATGTTCCTAGTGGTTGTCATGTTAGACACTGTAGAACTAGAGTTTGAGTTTAAAAGTATTTAACTTCAGCCAAGCCATCACAGTAAGACTTACTTATTATGCAAGTTAATATAAAATTCCACTTGGGTACAGAGTTAATTGGAAACTGAAATACGTAGCTTTGGTGAGGGCTCTGATCTATTGCTTTAACATCCTGTGAGGATTGGCTTGGAACTTCAGATGTTCGTTTGCTTCTGTGGACGTGCGGTAGAACTGGGCTTTAATATTTCATTCATTCGTTCATGTGGCTCTACCTGCCAGATTTGGTTCCTCCTTGAGAATACAGTTGCCCTCAGGAGAAAATTGTTCCTCTGAGTGTGTCTAAAAGGTTGGTTCATATATTTACAGATTATATATCTTTATTTAGCTACACTTCATTTTAATAGTTTCTCCTGAGTAATGTCTTTCTACCAAATTTATTCAGCTTTCTTTTACTATGAATAAGTGCATATTCCTATATAGAACCATGAAATTAAATTGATCTGTAGCTGCTGATTGTGCCAATTTTTAAAAATGGTGTTTATATAAGCTAGCAACTAATTCACCTTATTTTTCCAATAAGCTTTAAGAAATAAAGGTGTCAAAATTTTTTTATTTATTTCCCTAATGATTTATATTCCATCATAGTTGTAGTAATTTTATGTCTGATTAGATGTTGGGAATCTAAATACACTTTTCTGTTTTTGTATTATGATTTAATAATGATCCATGTTTAGATTTTAGGAAAGTGTTTAGCCTTCACCATCTATTTATATTCACTTAATCTAGAGCAATAGTTCCCAGATTCCCAGCAATAGTTCTTGCATAGGTAGCAGTCTCTGGAAATAGTGTTGTTCTTTTTTGAAACATTTTGAATTCTTACTATATTTAATTATGACCTATATAATTTGCTCAAAATCAGAGAGTATCTACACTAGAATTTAAACTAAGATAAGTACTAGCTATACTATGGGTTTAAGAAAAGTTTAATGGGAACAGCAGTTAAAATTGAGAATATTTATAACCATTTTACCCATTTATTGCTTTTTTCTTCCATTGGAAAAGGCCTGCTGTTTTATTTCAGTTGTGGAACACCTTTTATAATCTTTCAGAATACTACTTTTTCTTGTATCAAAATTTGAGAATTGTTTTGTGTAAGAAAAATCAATAATAAATGGATCAAAATTGCATTTGATAAGCATGAGATAAAAGATAATGCATGCAGACTAATTGTTTTATTATTTTATTCAGTCTATAAAAATTGTTTTGTAGTTTTTTCTTAATTCTTAACATCCATATAGGTTTATATGAAAATTCATTATTGCTTATAGTAGGACTGCCCGATCAGTTTATTAAAACAAAAATACTGGTGTATTTTTCAGTCCTGTAGATTACTTATTAAACCTGTTTACATGTAATTTAAATGATGATCAGAGTCAAATACAGAGGTTATAGCTGTTTACAGAAATCTAGGTATTTGCCTGGTAAACATGAAAAGCTCCAAAGTAAAAACTTTTCTTTGGTTATTAAAAATATGTCCTTAATGTCTTAGAATTCAAGCCATTGTTAGTGTCTCTGCTTTGCTCTTTCTGAGTAGCTGACTTTTTGGTGCATCCGTGTGGCTTAATAAGAGTAGGCACATGTGTGTCTGTATGTGCACGTGCATAAGATAATGTAGGCTTTAAAATATTATGAATAAATACGAATGAGACTGTTGGAATTCTTTAATTCACTTTTAGTTTTGGTCATTGCATGGAATAATCCTTGTTGTATTTCATTTTCTACTTAGGAAATATTTCTCAGCTTGAAAGCTGCTTTGGAGAAATACCACGAAGGCATTGAAAAGGCAACAGAGGACTGCCATGCTAAAATAGATGCGAAAACAGCTGAACTGAAGAAGAAAATGTTCAGAACCCAACCTGATTAACAGAATTACACATCTTTTTATAAAAAGCTTGTCAACTTTTAATTTTATATTCTGAAAGGGAATAGTTAAGTTGAAGTTAATGAAAGTATCAAAAGTACTAAATAGTGTTGGCTCGGTCATTTTTTATATACTCTCATAGATTATTATTTTGTAAGATAATACATTTATTGTAGACTTCCATGAACTTAAATTGTGCAGGTATTCATGTCTCTGCTCCTTGTTGTAAGTAGTGGTTGAAATAAACAATTGCATTTGAAATTTCTTCCCCCTGTTATTTTCATGGCTTTTGTCGCTTTGTTTGTCAACATACAGAGGTATAGTATTACTGAGCCCTGGCTTTGCACTAAGCATTGTGGGATCTCATTTGATCTTCACTCAGGCAGCTCTAGGTAGGCATTTTTATAACTACTTGATGGGTGAAGGTCCTGAAAGAGTAAATAATTGAACCAAAATTTGAATTGTGCTTTGTGTAATACTGAGGTCTGGAGTGTTTTTACTATACCATACTTCCTAATGTAATTCTTTGAAAGACGAAGTATGAGAGTGGTGGTCTTATGCTATGACATTTTTATGAGGAAAATAAAATGTGCAAACTGCTTAGAACAGTGCCGTGGTAGACAATACATATTAATTAATGGTATTTAGAGTTCCACTTCGGAGAAGGCAATGGCAGTCCACTCCAGTACTCTTGCCTGGAAAATCCCATGGACAGGGGAGCCTGGTGGGCTGCAGCCCATGGGGCCGCTAAGAGTTGGACACGACTAAGCGACTTCACTTTCACTTTTCACTTTCATGCATTGGAGAAGGAAATGGCAACCCACTCCAGTGTTCTTGCCTGGAGATCCCAGGGACGGCAGAGCCTGGCGGGCTGCCGTCTATGGGGTCGCACAGAGTCGGACACGACTGAAGCGACTTAGCAGCAGCAGCAGCAGCAGAGTTCCAGTTATTTTTCTCTTTGACAGAAATATAAAATACTACAGTAAGTACAGAGTAGGCTTTCAGTAAGAGGAAAAGCCCTAGGAAGAGTGGAAAGGGCTAGATGTCCAATGGAGGAATAGTTGGGGCACAAAATTGAGCTATTGCCCTGTCCCTTTCTTGCTTTTTTAAAAAAAAAAAAATTCAGCCCATGGAAAGGTCTATTTATGGGGCTGGGCAATAGGTGTAAACATGACCATGTCTCTCATTTTATGTTTAAAAAATGTTTAACTCACCAAGACCTGTCTCCACCTTTAGCTCTTATTCTTTTTCTTCCCCCACAACCAAATTTCTAGAAAACCTAATTTATATGTACCTCTATTTCTTTCCCTGCCCATAATGGTGTTGTTATTTCTATTCATACTGGTTCACTGAAGTTTCTAAAATCATTTTACTAGTTATCAAAATTCCCTGGACCATTTTAATCTTTATCTTCCTTACATTCCACCTGTCCAATACTTTTTCCCCTGTGTCTCAGTAACACTGCCCTCTTAGTTCTCTTAATTGTCTGTTCCTTTTAGATATTTTCCCATGAGGGTCTCATTCTCTGTTCTCCCCTAGAATGTATTCTCTAGGCGTCTGCCCTTGACCCTCCTTCTCTTCTCAACCTCTGTACCCCTCCTTGGAAACTTTCATCTACACCCACCACTTCAGTCATGAATTAAACATCCATGCAACTTTTACTGCGTTATGTGCATTGTTAACATTTGTCATATTTTTCTTGAATTTCAGACTTGGGTATTCAATAGCCAATACAGTATACCCTGACAACACCGCTGTGAACTGCAAGGGTCTACTTTTACGTGGATTTGTTTGAATAGAACTTTTGAATAAATGATCCACAGTTGGTTGAATCCATGGATGCAGAACTGTGGATACGGAGGATCACTGTGGGCAGAACTGTGGACACGGAGGATCACTACGGCCCTTGGAGCGTCAGCAGTCTCAGATCACTGGTCGTGGGGCCAGTCCCCTGCGGATACTGAGAGGTGACTGTAGAAATTTTTAACCTTGTGGCATTCTGGTGAAGCCTAACAGACCTTTTCAGAGTAATGTAATGTTTTAGTGCATAAAATAGAATACAGGACTGCAGGTGGAACCAATTAAATTCAAATATGATTATCAAAATACTCAAAAGCATGTTATGGAAAAGGAACTTAGCCAACTTTCTCTCTCATGCCAGTACTTCTCACTCCTTATATCCATTTAGTTAGCAAGAACTATGGATTGATGTACCCAAGTCTCCTCCTCTCACATCTTTGCCCATGTTGCAATTTATATCATCTTCATTTCTTAGCTGGTGTACTTGGCAGTAATCTTTTTTACTAGGTTTACAATCTCGAATCCACTTCTTCAAAGGTATTAGGTTATTCTAAACATGCTAATTGCTTCCCTGGTGGCTCAGGTTAAAGCAGGAGACCCAGGTTCGATCCCTGGGTCGGGAAGATCCCCTGGAGAAGGAAATGGCAACCCACTCCAGTACTCGTGCCTGGAGAATCCCATGGAGGGAGGAGCCTGGTAGGATACAGTCCATGGGGTCGCAAAGAGTCAGACACGACAGAGCGACTTCACTTCACTTCACTTCAAACATGCGAATTAGATTATGTCAATTATTTTTGCAAAAGCTTTTAGATTTTCAAATTGTGCTTGGGTGTCATAGTAAACTCAATATCTTAAGTTTGCAAAGGAAATAGAGTGATCGTTGCTGTCTGTTGGACACCAATGCAAACTGCTAGCTCAAGGTAGTTCACAGTTTCAATGTTAGATCACACTAAATTCCTTTTAATGATACCTCTTTACGAAGCTGGGTTTTGGGTTGTGGCATTCACTGGTTTGCTGTAATACAAATCAAGTATCACATGAAAATCATTATGGAATCAGAAATGAGAATGCCAATATCCAATCTGATTTGTACAGTGCCGAATTGGCATGCACACTGTTAATTGCTATCCAACAGAAGAAAATACTCTTTCAGTTTTGTTCTGTTTAAATGAACATTGCTAGGGCATAAATACCTATTAAGTTATTTGAACCTAACTACTTGATAATGGAACTTTTCAGCTTTGGGGTTTTGTTTTTTTTTTTTTTTTTCCACCAAGGGGCATAGTAAAAGAATTTTGGATACACTAAGAGCTTCTTGAACTGAGAAAGTTTTGGGACCTGTCACTTAGAGGAGAAATTTGCATGAATTTCAAGACCTCTTGTACTCTAGACTCCCATGCCTTTTCTCTTGCCAGTTCTCGTTTGAACTTCATCCATGAGTAATACCTATTTTCGCTTTCTTAGCACCTCACACTTCCATGTGTTTCCACGTTTCTTCTCGCTGTTTTTTTTTTTTCTTCTTCCGTGTGTCCAACTGAACATACAGTACTCATTTTTAAAGTCTCCAACCCAAACTATTGCTGTAATACCTTTTTAAAGGTCAGGTTTTCCTCTCTTTTTTTGTTATTACTTTCACTGTAATTTGTATCATATTGTAATTTTTTACACACCCTCCACTTGCCTAGGCCAGTGACTGTCTCTCTTTAGTACTAATAGGATAGTGTGGTGCCAGGCACCTGGTAGCTACTTTGTTTACTTAAGACATAGGTTTTTTTTTTCCTCTTTGACCAAATAATATATCCACTGAGGCCAAGTTTTCTTAGTCCAAGAAGAAACATTTATCTTTCATGCATTTTTTTTTTCACACCAAACATCAGCATAGGTTCTAGTAGTTCAGTATCTTCACTCATCTTTTTTTGGTCCCCAAACAGATAAAAGCCTTAATCAAGAAGCTGTCAGTATAATGCCCATTAAAACCATTATTTGGCTGTTTTGATTGGAGGGCAAATTATACAATTTAGAACTTTTTTGTAACACCTTCTTGAAAATGACTACTTGGGCTTATGTAACCTTGAAAAGTTTATTAATAGAGGGAAATTAATGCTCTGAAAAAAGGCGATGGTATTATGTATATGTGACATATGCTAAAGTCTGATCTTGAAGGAAATTCTGTATATAGACTTCAGTTATGTTATATGAGTGCAGCTACTTATTAGCTATATGTAGAGCAAATATTTAATTTCAAGTTCAACTGACATATTTCAAGGAGCTAATCCATTTTATGACAAAGCAAGGAAAATTGAAATATGCACCTTGCAGGCTGAAGTTAACACATCTGATTTTAGTTTTAACGGGATGTTTCCTATTTTTAGTAAGACCAGAAAAGTTTTATATGAAATTCCATTTCAAGTTCAGGACCTGTCCCCTGTTTCAATTAAGTCGGCTCTCTCATTTTGATTGAAATATGCTTCTCATCTTCCTATCCTTATTGCCACCAGGGGGCATAACACAACTTG
Organism: Bison bison bison; assembly: GCF_000754665.1. Lineage (NCBI taxonomy): Eukaryota > Metazoa > Chordata > Mammalia > Artiodactyla > Bovidae > Bison > Bison bison. Next base: position 967,816 of record NW_011494918.1, on the reverse strand, counting down.
TATAACCAATGATATTAAATAGAATAACTCGATTTTAAGATTTGAAACAGCAGAGCTGAAAATTTTTAAAGTGATAGTAACAACTCAAACGGAGGAGCCTGGTAGGCTGCAGTCCATGGGGTCGCTAAGAGTCAGACATGACTGAGCGACCTCACTTTCCCTTTTCACTTTCATGCATTGGAGAAGGAAATGACAACCCACTCCAGTGTTCTTGCCTGGAGAATCCCAGGGATGGGGGAGCCTGATGGGCTGCCGTCTATGGGGTTGCACAGAGGTGGACAGGACTGAAGCGACTTAGCAGCAGCAGCAGCAACTCAAAAAAAAAAAAGTATCAGAATTTATAGACAATCTATTTAGGAATTGAAGTAGGTTCTAAATAGTAACTTAAAATTATTTTAAAAGTTTGCTAAGAGGATGACTCTGCCAAAGCTCCAATTCTGACCCTATTTCGTTATTTTTCTTTAGATTACCTAAATTATCCTCCTAGTACTTGGTTCAGGATTTCTAGCTTAGATTTCATGCAGCTCTTAAAACTGAACTTTCCTGCACACGAATTTGAGATACCCGTACTAGAATGAACAAGTCACTTAGGAAATTAACCTAGACCACCACCTGGCCTTGTTTTAGTGTGACATTGTTTGTTGGTCTTCATGATAAGATGATAAAGTCCTTCTCTACTACTACCATCCTCCTTTAATCCATTCATACTGTCAATACATAGATCTCCCTAAAATACAAATTTAATCATCTCTTTGCCACTGCTTTACAAATATTTGATGCTAACTCACTTCAGGATATGATCCATAATACTTTGAAGGATAGTATACTTTGACAGAGGCCATGTGGTATAACATTGCTGCTGCTGCTGCTAAGTCACTTTAGTCGTGTCCGACTCTGTGCGACCACATAGACGGCAGCCCACCAGTCTCCGCCGTCCCTGGGATTCTCCAGGCAAGAACACTGGAGTGGGTTGCCATTTCCTTCTCCAGTGCAGGAAAGTGAAAAGTGAAAGTGAAGTCGCTCAGTCGTGTCCGACTCTTAGCGACCCCGTGGACTGCAGCCTACCAGGCTCCTCCGTCCATGGGATTTTCCAGGCAAGAGTACTGGAGTGTGGTGCCATTGCCTTCTCCGTGATATAACACAGTAGTTCCCAAATTATACTGTCTATAACATTTGCCTGGGGTGCTTGTTAAATATGCCTTGATTTGGAGGGGTCTCTGGGAGGCTACACTTAAGTGCACGAAGTGCTGATAACAGTGATCTTTGGAGATCACTTTAAGAATCTCTGCTGTGTGATTAAAAGCATACACTTTAGAGTCAGTATTTATATTTCTTATAAAACGGGAATAATAAATACATCTTTAGCTCATAAGAATTGAGTGAGTCTTTTAAAAAAACAGCACAGTGCCTGCTACACAGCAAATACACGGTAGCTGGTGCTGTTATAAACATAACTGGTAGTAGATTGCTCCAGGGAGCAGGCTTTCTATTTTCTGCACTGCCTCTATTTGCAGTCCTTTATGCCTACTTGGTGATGAGTGAATGTTTGCTGAATTAAAGGATCTTGTCAGCTTGGCCAAAATGAGCAGAGGATTCTAAAGCATATAGTTTACCAGGTAGCAAATCAGCTTTGTATTTTTAGTACAAAGAACATAGATCATGACGGTTTTATCTTTCTTACCAGGAGCAAAAGGCAAGCACACTCATGGCAAACATGCAAGCTTCCCTTGGCTCCATAGGGTGTCACTGCTGACTCCTCGTTCCAAGTAGAGCGCAGGTGTGAGGATTGTACAACCTTTGAAGGATGGGTCTCAAACCTCGGGTTTCATCAGAATCCCATGAAAGGTTAAGACAGATTACTGCCTCGGAACTTCTCATTCAGAAGGTCTGGGGTGGGGTTCTAGAATGTTCATTTGAAATTCCCTGGTGAAGATGACACTCCTGGTCAGGGATCCCACTTAGAGAATCACTGCAACAGAGAAATCCATTCACAGGTGGGGACAGGTTTTTTTCATAGGTCTTCTATAGCAATTGAAATGCATTGATGTGCGTATAAGTCACCTAGACTAGATCTTGTTAAAATACAGATTCTCATTCAGCTGGTTTGGGTGGGATCTGAGATCCTGCAGAGCTTCCCAGGTGGCTCAGTGGTAAAAAATCTGCCTGCCAATGCAGGAGACTGATTCGATCCCTGCGTCAGGATGATCCCCTGGAAGAGGGCATGGCAACCCACTCCAGTATTCTTGCCTGGGGAATCCCATGGACAGGGAAGCCTGGTGGGCTACAGTCCATGGAGTTGCAGAGAGTCAGATACAACTGAGCACACGTGCAAAAAACTGAGATTCTGCGTTTCTAAACAGCTTCTGGGTGAAACACACTGCGGGACTCCTGACGACACCTTGAATAGCGAAGTCGATATCACTCCCTGCCTCTCGTCATTGATTCCACGTTCATATCACCAAGTCCTTTACTTTCCAAGGAAGTGATGGTAATGTGTAAAGTGCATGGCACAGCACCCTGTGCATAGGCAAGCACCTTACATTATGGTAACAATTATTAGGATGAGCAATTTAGTTTAGTGGTGAAGAATGTGGGGTTTGGAGGGACTTTGAAATTCCATGTTTGTGACTTACCAGCCATGTGAACTGGGTCATGTTATAGAATGTCTCGGAGCCTCAGGTTCCTCATTTGTAAATTAGGGATTATAGTAGTCTTTACTCCACATAGTTGTTGTAAGAATTAAATCAGAAAATAAATGTGAGCTTCTTATCACTCTTTGTAAATGGCTAGTATTACTAGTAAAACCCAAGAAATAGAGATGACAAAAATAGCTGCCAGAGGTGCTAGGTAAGCTTTTATAATTTGAAAGAAATAGAATCTAACCAGAAAAAAAAAGGCATGTGTTAACTCGCGACTGTGACCTACCCACTACTAATGTTTATTGCTCTCAACTATGTCACCTGGCATACCTGAGAAAGGATTCAGAAAACAGATGCTTAAAGCCATCTTTTAGACTAGACTTGAAAAAAAAATGTTATAGAAATATTAATATCTTTTAAAAAGTTCTCAGTAATCAAATGTATTTATCTTAGAGGCAAATTTGTCCTAATGTAAATCAAGGCAACTTTATATAAGTACTCATTCAAGTCAGAGGCCACAAAATTTTAATCTACAGAATTTAGCATACAATAGAAGCAAACTAATATCTGTTGAAGAAACAAATGGAGAAACCCTACTGTATTCAAAGGTGTAGTCATCTGTTCCTCAGGTTCTCCCATTTTCTATTTTTCTTAGAAGGGTTCCCTTTAGTTCTCTCAGTGTCCTAGTTTTTAACCCTGCATGTCCCACATTCCAGGAAACCCCTCAGTTCAGAGCAAGCCAGAATGATTGGTCTTCCTAAATATGTGAAAGATACACACGTATCTTCATGTACACACATACATACATACATCTGGGCCTCCCGGGTGGCACTAGTGGTAAAGAACCCACGTGCTAGTGCAGGAGACATGAGGCGCAGGTTTGATCCCTGGGTTGGGAAGGTCCCCTGGAGAAGGGCATGGCAACCCACTCCAGTATTCTTCCCCAGAGAATCCAGTGGACAGAGGATCATGGTGCGCACAGAGTCAGACACAACTAAAGTGACTTAGCCCGCATATATGGCTATACATGTGGCCCTATTTTCTCCCTTACTCATATCCATGGTTGGGCTTCATTTACTTTCACAGAATTTAGGTATCCACTTCAATCCATAATACAATGGTCCTTTACTAAGAGTAATTATACCACATGCAATATGAGTATATACACTGGAAGAAGTCAAGTGAAAAAGTCAGTTTCTGCTATCAAGAAGTATCCATGGACACTGTCAACTCTTAAGGGCTTTCTCTCCATGCAAATGTTATGCTTTCCTTTTTGCCCAAATCCTTTATTAGTTATCTACTGCTATGTAACAAATTAGGTTACCAGGTTCCAGAGAGTTCTGAAGAAAACTCGCTTGTCTTTTGCTCATACAGAGAAAAGGTAACTTTTTTCCCTCTTTTTTTTTTTTTTTGCTTAACTTTTATGTTCAGAGTGATTGTTCTTCCAACTTCTCAGAAAGGTAAATGGGGAACAAAAATCAGCTCCACATGCCTTACCTGCACTACAGGGCATCTGCCCAGAGGTACACTTCTCTCCCCCAACACCTGATTCATCTGCGGAAGCGAAGGCATTCCAGGGTAAAAGCCCTTCTCCTTTCTACACACTCAGCCCCAAAGTCACCCTTACCCCCTCCCCTCTGTAGATATATGAAAAGGAAAAAAGAAGCAAACCTTGGGATTAGGGCCGGAATTCCCCCAGGTGCTCCCTGATTTTGTTAATAAAGTTTTATTAGAACATAGCCAGGCTCATTGTTTACATATTGTCTATGCCTGTAATCAAGCCAAGATGGCAGAGTTCAGTAATTGTGACAGACACCACGTTGTTAGGGGAAGCACACTGAAACCACCCACCCTGTCCAGGCACTCTAGTAACCATCTAGATGAGTTCCTTACTAGGACAATCTAGTAAGGAACATGGAACTAACAAACCGCCAAAAGAGATGTCCCATCACCTCCTAGAATCCTTCTCACTGGCGTCCATCTTGCCTGAGCAACGCGTGCGTCACTAAGAAGGACCCTGAACCAGAATGATTGATTAGAGACAACCCAGAAAATAATCCCATTACCATAAAACCGAAGACTGGAAGCCACATGACAGAGCAGTGACAGAGCAGTCCTCCTGGGTTTCTTTACCTTCCTGCCCTCTTCCCAGGCGCCCCTTCCCAATAAAATCTCTTGCTTTTTCAGCACAAGTGTCTCCTGGGACAATTCATTTCCTAGTGTTAGACAAGAGCCCCCTTTGGGGCCCTGGAAGGGGTCCCATTTCTGAAACAATATGATCTACATTTCCAAAAATATTTACTATTTGGCCCTTCACAGAGAAGGGTTATGCCCCTGATCTGGTAAATAAAGGTGGAGGCATGAGAAGCATGCCTATATCATATGAAGTGAAGGTGTTAATTGCTCAGTCGTGTTCGGCTCTGTGATCCAATGGACTGTAGCCCGCCAGGCTCCTCTGTCCATGGGATTCTCCAGGCAAGAGTACTGGAGTGGATTGGCATTCCCTTCTCCAGGGGATCTTCCCAACCCAGGGGTCAAACCCAGAGCTCCCACATTGCAAGCAGATACTTTACAGTCTGAGCCACTTGGGAAGCCACATATTTATGCTTCAAAAGAAAACATGCACCTCATCTCTTTTCTGTCACTTTCTTAACATTGCCAGACTGTATTTTGCTACTTCTTACCTCATCCTATCTTAAAAGAATGAATAGCAAACTATGTAGAATATTTTAAAATAATCTCAATCAATGTAGGTCCCATATAATGCTATCAGCCCTGGAGCTATGTTATCATTCTGTCTTTAATTGATCAGTACAGAAATGTATCTTACTTCATAAGAATGTTTACCAAAAATTACTTCCTAGACCATCAACTACTGAAGGACAGAGGGAATGTCTTCAGATTCCTCTATAACCCCCTTCCCCTGCCCTCCTCCATCTGCCCCTCATTCAGTGTCCTGCTCAAAGAGGTCACTCCATAAACGCTGGCTTGTGGCTGGTGATGTTAGCATGCCTGGATATACCTGATTACATTTTGTAAGAAATAATTGTGGCATACAGACAGGTGTGGGATGGGTGCGGGGCAAGCAAAGGAACAGAGGGATGCAATGGAAAAAGGTGGTTCTAAAAGCATTTGCTAATTTACAACTTCCAGGGCTGCTGAAACCATTTTCAAATTTTGCAGCCTTTGACATTTTTGCAAATTTTCCCTGTCTTTGCTGCTGTTCTAGTATCACAGATAAGAAATCCCTCAAACCTTGCTCTGTTCTGGAATAATGAGATTGGAAAAGATTTTTTTCATCTTTTTAACATTAAAAAAAAAAAATTTAGCCACAGCCCAGCAGTTCAACAAATATTACTCATGTCGCAGCAAGAAGAAAAGGAGACTTTTGAATTAAAAAAAAATAAAAGTGGAAAAGATGAACACAAGAGGCATTGTTTGCATATCAGAAAAATTAATCTACATAGGAAAGTGTAAGAACCTGCAATTCAGAAAGCAAAGAATTAGGACAGCCCAGCTGAGAATAATTTTGTAGCCGGTTAATTTAATTGCATAAATCATTCCTTTGTTAGCAATAAAGAGATATAATTAAAATGAGATTGCCTCTAGTTTCTATTCTCTAGAAACTAAAGGAATTGATTTGGGGTAAAGCATTCTTCCAAATACCAGACCAGCAAATTACATTTACCTTTTTAGAAAAGCTAAATTATTTTGCCGTAATATCATGGTGGGTTTAATTAATTATAGATCTGCCATATGATCTTAAAGAAATAATTTATTTAATGTCCTTAGAACAGAAGTTTGCAATCATGTGTGTATCCCTTTGGTAGATGGTGTGCAGATTTTTACAAACAGGTCAGAAGTTTAACAGGCAGCTGTCAGGAGGAATTTGAGGCAGTATAACGATTGTTTGGGGTTTTGATTCACTGTCCTTGTTTAAAAAAAAAAAGCCACTGCTTAGTATTATATAATTTAACTGAGCTCATTTAGATTGGCTTTATTCTAAAATTGCTACTGGTAATTATTTGCTCTCTCTGAACCTTTGGGATTTAAAGAGCCTATAATTGTCTATTAAATAGGGGGAAATCAGATCAAAGAGGAATGCAAAAAGTCTCCTACTATAAAGCCCAGGTCTGCTGATCAGTCAATTGAATGTCAGAGAGAATTGTAAGCTGTGACAGAGAAGAGGCTCATTTTTATGGTAATGAATTTGAATTTTTAAAAATGTACTAAACTACACTTGCTTGCTCCAGATTTTTAAAATTCATTGGCATTACTCGGCAACAGGGATTTACACAGAGGTGGGAGGGGATTCTGCCAGCCTTCAGAGGGCCTGGTTTCAGGGAAAACCATGCCCCTGCACTAGGCCCGCCTTGAAGTTTTCATACCACAGCTTGCCCCACTGAGACTGGTGACCCATTTCAAACTCTAATTTCATGTAATGCTGACCTGAGAGCAGTGAGAGAGCTGTCATTGTGAAGGGCTACCAGAAAGGGTTTCAATTGTATTCTTAAATTTTTCTTTTTTAAGTTAGGCTTTGGAACACGGACATGAGTTTGAGTAAACTCCAGGAGTTGGCAATGGACAGGGAGGCCTGGCACACTGCAGTCCATGGGGTCGCAAAGAATTGGACATGGCTGAGCGACTGAAATGACTTGGAACACAGATGTTCATTATTATTCACAATGTGGTAGGTCATCTTGTATATTTCTGGATAAGAATCCCTCTCTTAAAGGAAAACAGACATGTTGTAAAATACTTCATTTTTGTACTAGATAAAATGTTTGATTTTGCTGTTGGAGGCTTACATTATTGACCTGTTAGAACAAGAAGTTTGTTGATTTTGTTTTAATCACTAAGTCATATCTGACTCTGCAAACCCATGGACTGTAGCCTACCAGGTTCCTCTGTCCGGGTGATTTCCCAGGCAAGAATACTAGAGTGAGCTGCCATTTCCTTCTCCAGGGGATCTTCTCAACCCAGGGAGGGAACCTGCTTTTCCTGTGTTGGCATGTGGATTCTTTCCCCCTGAGCCACCAGGGAAGTCCAAGAACAAGCAGTGCAAAGCACTATTTATCTGGATTCCAGTGGCTCATAAGCAGGCAGCTAGAGGAGAAATATAGCCCAAGACTCAAGAGAAACAAACTTTTCCTGCCTGATTTCCACCGCTCAGTGAAGATATCTTACCAAAGGAGCTAGGCAGTGAGGTACATTATTCTGACACTTCTTCTTTTTTTTTTTTTTAATAAATTTATTTATTTTAATTGGAGGCTAATTACTTTACAATATTGTATTGGTTTTGCCATACATCAACACTTCTTAACTCCACCTTCAGTCCATAGGGCAGTACAGATGATCTGAGCTCTCTCTGCTCAAAAAGTTGCAGAAGATTCCTCTCTCTGTTGGGCAATCTCTACTAGGGACATGTTCTATCCTAAAATGCTTTGTAGATTTTCCACCTAATGCCATAACTTTCAGTCTCACATTTCTTCTCTTAGCTCACTGCCTGACATCATGAAGACTGGCTGGCCCCTTGTCAAGCCTTTCTATGTGCTCAAAGCTGGCATTATCTCCTTCCCTTTGTGACTAAGACCATTGACTTGAGTGGGGTATTAGTGCAACAATAAATAAAATATAATGTTGAGGTTAATCAACAGATGTCCTGATTTATTTGGAAAGTCTGGACCGAAAATTCATGTGAAGGGCATACTTTAGTGTTAAAATGATGGCATCAACCAGAATTGTTATCCAATTTAAATAATATTCAGTGTTAGGACTAAAAACAGCTGTTTACCCTCAAGTAGTTTCAATTTATCACCTGATTCTGGATAATCTCAGTCCATTAATCTCAACTTTAGTCCTGCTTCTATGTACTGTCCCCCAGACAAATGGGGATTCTGACTTGCTCCACCAATAATGTGGTTTTGGTTATACTTTGTCTTCAGTAAGTTTATTCATGATTGGTACAGATGATGTTGGTAATTAGATATCCCGAGATGTAAAACCTCACCCCATGTACTTTAAATGTAATGTCTGTCCTAAAAATAAATCTAAAAGTACATATTAGTGTCACCAGGTGTAGTAAGAATACTTAGATATCTTGAGCCATCTGTTTCTGGGACATCATGACATTCATCCTCAAAACATTTAGTAGTCACAAGTTATGAACTAGATTACCGATAGGGGACTTTAAGGTTGGAGCAGCTTAATATCACACATTTAGCTCAGGAAAAGAAGAAAAAGACCAGCAGTTCCTAGTAGCAGTCTCTGGCTTTCCTACCTTAAAACTTAGACCCCATTCAGTCAGCTGACCAGTAGCAGGTAATAGTGAGCTGATATTACCCAAACTATTTTGTACCAGTACCCTATAAAGCTCTCAATACTGTAGTGTTTGAAAATAGATTCAAAATACCCACCAGTATTTTATGAACTGTAAGGAGTTTTAAGGGCTTTATTTTTGCAAGTACTGATAAAGATTAGTAAGATTACATGATATAACCTGTCTCAAGGTTAAGTGTTTGGCCTGCAACCTTGGACTAAGCTCATCAGCTCCTCTCCATAGTGTTCTAGACTGTTGTATCGGCTATCTCTTCCAGGTCCTGTAATTCCTTTACCAACCTCATCATGTCTTATTATCATTTCTCTGTATGAATAACTTCATCATCATCTGTGAGTTCTTGGGCTCATTCACTGTTTAATTGCCAATATCCAGCAGAGTGCCTGGCATAGAGACAACCAATTACTGTTGTCATTATTAACCAATAGGGAGTGGGGGACTCTACATCCCTGGCTTCCAGAGCATCCTATCCATATTCTTGGCTAACTATACATGGTTAATATCAACAGGTATGTTGAATGCATTATGCCATGCTTAACACAGGCCCTTTCTCATGCTGGGTATTTAATAAGTTTTGCAGAATGAAAGTCATCCTGCACTATGACAGGCCTTTTAACAGCCACCAGGAGATGTGGCTCCCATTAGGAAGCTTCCATAAGCCTCTTAACCTTATCCTTCAGAGGGCAAACAGAATGAAAACCACAATCACAGAAAACTAATCAAACTGATCACATGGACGGCAGCCTTCCCTAACTCAATGAAACTATGAGCCATGCCATGTAGGACCACCCAAGACAGATGGGTCATGGTGGAGAGTTCTGATAAAACGTGATCCACTGGAGAAAGGAATGGCAAACCACTTCGGTATTCTTGCCTTGAGAACCTCAGGAACAGTGTGAAAAGGCAAAAAGATATGACAATGAAAGATGACATCCTCAGATTGGTAGATGCCAAATATGCTACTGGAGAAGAGTGGAGAAATAACTCCAGAAAGAAGGAAAAGATGGAGCCAAAGTGAAAACAATGCCCAGTTGTGGATGTGACTGATGATAGAAGTAAAGTCTAATGGTGTAAAGAAAAATATTGCATAGGAACCTGGAATGTCAGGTCCATGAATCAAGGTAAATTAGAAGTGGTCAAAAAGGAGATGGTAGAGTGAACAATGACATTTTAGGAATCAGTGAACTAAAATGGACTAGAATGTGTGAATTTAATTCAGATGAACATTATATCTACCACTGTGGGCAAGAATCCCTTAGAAGAAGATGAGTAACCCTCATAGTCAAAAAAAGTATGAAATGAAGTACCTGGATGCAATCTCAAAAATGACAGTATGATCTCTGTTCATTTCCAAGGCAAAGCATTCAATATCACAGTAATCAAAGCAATCAAAATCTATGCCCCAGCCAGTAATACTGAAGAAGCTGAAACTGAATGGTTCTATGAAGACCTACAAGACCTTCTAGAACTAACACCCAAAAAAGATGTCGAGCGGCTGAGGAGCAACCCCACATCCAAGGAGCGGCAGCTACATGGGTGTAGGAGGGCCAAGAGGAGCTACTCCACATTCAAGGTCAGAAGGGGTGGCCGTGAGATACCCCTCATCCAAGGTAAGGAGCAGCAGCTGTGCTTTGCTGGAGCAGCTGTGAAGAGATACCCCACGTCCGAGGTAAGAGAAACACAAGTAAGACGGTAGGTGCTGTGAGAGGGCATCAGAGGGCAGACACACTGAAACCATAATCACAGAAAACTAGTCAATCTGATCACATGGACCACAGCCTTGTCTAACTCAATGAAACTAAGCCATGCTGTGTGGGGCCACCCAAGATGGGCGGGTCATGG
>NW_011494918.1:956122-956898 GCF_000754665.1 Bison bison bison | reverse complement strand
ATATTGCATAGGAACCTGGAATGTTAGATCCATGAATCAAGGCAAATTGGAAGTAGTCAAACAGGAGATGGCAAGAGTGAATGTCGACATTCTAGGAATCAGTCAACTAAAATGGACTGGAATGGGCGAATTTAACTCAGATGACCATTATATCTACTACTATGGGCAGGAATCCCTTAGAAGAAATGGAGTAGCCATCATGGTCAACAAAAGAGTCCGAAATGCAGTACTTGGATGCAATCTCAAAAACGACAGAATGATCTCTGTTCGTTTCCAAGGCAAACCATTCAATATCACAGTAATCCAAGCCTATGCCCCAGCCAGTAGAAGAAGCTGAAGTTGAATGGTTCTATGAAGACCTACAAGACCGTCTAGAATTAACATCCAAAAAAGATGTCCTTTTGGTTATAGGGGGCTGGAATGCAGAAGTAGGAAGTCAAGAAACACCTGCGGTAACAGGCAAATTTGGCCTTCGAATATAGAATGAAGCAGGGCAAAGAATAATAGAGTTTTGCCAAGAGAATGCACTGGTCATAGCAAACACGCTCTTCCAACAACACAAGAGAAGACTCTACACATGGACATCACCAGATGGTCAACACTGAAATCAGATTGAATATATGCTTTGCAGCCAAAGATGGAGAAGCTCTATACAATCAGCAAAAACAAGACCAGGTGCTGACTGTGGCTCAGATCATGAACTCCTTGTTGCAAAATTCAGACTTAAATTGAAGAAAGTAGGGAAAACCACTAGACCATTCAGGTATGACCTAAAT
>NW_011494918.1:955707-956022 GCF_000754665.1 Bison bison bison | reverse complement strand
GGCAGAGGAACCAGAGATCAAATTGCCAACATCCGCTGGAGCATGGAAAAAGCAAGAGAGTTCCAGAAAAACATCTATTTCTGCTTTATTGATTATGCCAAAGCCCTTGACTGTGTGGATCACAATAAACTGTTTAAAATTCTGAAAGAGATGGGAATCCCAGACCACCTGACCTGCCTCTTGAGAAACCTATATGCAGGTCAGGAACCAACAGTTAGAACTGGACATGGAACAACAGACTGGTTGCAAATAGGAAAAGGAGTAAGTCAAGGCTGTATATTGTCACCCTGCTTATTTAACTTATATGCAGAGTAC
>NW_011494918.1:954626-955607 GCF_000754665.1 Bison bison bison | reverse complement strand
CCACTAGACCATTCAGGTATGACCTAAATCAAATCCCTTATGATTATACTGTGGAAGTGAGAAATAGATTTAAGGGACCAGATCTGATAGATAGAGTGCCTGATGAACTATGGACGGAAGCTCATGACATTGTACAGGAGACAGGGATCAAGACCATCCCCATGGAAAAGAAATGCAAAAAAAAAGCAAAATGGCTGACTGTGGAGGCCTTACAAATAGCTGTGAAAAGAAGAGAAGTGAAAAGCAAAGGAAAATGAAAGATATCAGCATCTGAATGCAAAGTTCCAAAGAATACGAAGGAGAGATAAGAAAGCCTTCCTCAGCAATCAATGCAAAGAAATAGAGGAAAACAATAGAATGAGAAAGACTAAATATCTCTTCAAGAAAATTAGAGAAACCAAGGGAATATTTCATGCAAAGATGGGCTCGATAAAGGACAGAAATGGTATGGACCTAACAGAAGCAGACGATATTAAGAAGAGGTGGCAAGAATACACAGAAGAACTATACAAAAAAGATCTTCACGACCCAAACAATCACAATGGTGTGATCACTCACCTAGAGCCAGACATTCTGGAATGTGAAGTCAAGTGGACCTTAGGAAGCGTCACTATAAACAAAGCTAGTGAAGGTGATGGAATTCCAGTTGAGCTCTTTCAAATCCTGAAAGATAATGCTGTGAAAGTGCTCCACTCAATATGCCAGCAAATTTGGAAAACTCAGCAGTGGCCACAGGACTGGAAAAGGGCAGTTTTCATTCCAATCCCAAAGAAAGGCAATGCCAAAGAATGCTCAGACTACCACACAATTGCACTCATCTCACACGCTAGTAAAGTAATGCTCGAAATTCTCCAAGCCAGGCTTCAGCAATACATGAACCGTAAACTTCCAAATGTTCAAGCTGGTTTTAGAAAAGGCAGAGGAACCAGAGATCAAATTGCCAACATCCGCTGGAGCATGGAAAAAGCAAGAGAGTTCCAG
>NW_011494918.1:943892-954195 GCF_000754665.1 Bison bison bison | reverse complement strand
ATGGCAGAAAGTGAAGAGGAACTAAAGAGCCTCTTGATGACGGTGAAAGAGGAGAGTGAAAAAGTTGGCTTAGAGCTCAACATTCCGAAAACTAAGATCATGGCATCTGGTCCCATCACTTCATGGCAAATAGATGGGGAAACAGTGGAAACAGTGTCAGACTTTATTTTTTTGGTCTCCAAAATCACTGCAGATGGTGACTGCAGCCATGAAATTAAAAGACGCTTACTCCTTGGAAGGAAAGTTATGACCAACCTAGATAGCATATTGAAAAGCAGAGACATTACTTTGCCAACAAAGGTCGCTCTAGTCAAGGCTCTGGTTTTTCCAGTGGTCATGTATGGATGTGAGAGTTGGACTGTGAAGAAGGCTGAGTGCCAAAGAATTGATGCTTTTGAACTGTGGTGTTGGAGAAGACTCTTGAGAGTCCCTTGGACTGCAAGGAGATCCAACCAGTCCATTCTGAAAGAGATCAACCCTGCGATTTCTTTGGAAGGAATGATGCTAAAGGTGAAACTCCAGTACTTTGGCCACCGCATGCGAAGAGTTGACTCATTGGAAAAGACTCTGATGCTGGGAAGGATTGGGGGCAGGAGGAGAAGGGGACACCAGAGGATGAGATGGCTGGATGGCATCACTGACTCAATGGATGTGAGTCTGAGTGAACTCCGGGAGTTGGTGATGGACAGGGAGGCCTGGTGTTCTGCAGTTCATGGGGTCACAAAGAGTCAGGCATGACTGAGCGAATGAACTGAACTTTCGTCATAGAGGCTGGGATGCTAAAGTAAGAAGCCAAGAGATACCTGGCATAACAGGCAAATTTGGCCTTGCAGTCAAAATGAAGCAGTGCAAAGACTAACAGAGTTTTGCCAAGAGAATGCACTGGTCATAGCAAACACCTTTTTCCAACAACACTAGAGAATACTCTACACATGGACATCACCAGATGGTCAATACCAAAATCGGATTGATTATATTCTTTACAGCCAAAGATGAAGAAGCTCTATACAGTCAGCAAAAACAAGACCAGGAGCTGACTGTGGCTCAGATCATGAACTCCGTATTGCCAAATTCAGACTTAAATTGAAGAAAGTAGGGAAAACCACTACACCATTCAGGTATGATCAAACAAATCCCTTATGATTGTATAGCAGAAGTGATAAAAAGTTTCAAGGGATTAGATCTGATAGACAGAGTGGTAAGAATACACAGAAGAACTATACAAAAAGATCTTAATGACCCAGATAGCCATGATGGTGTGATCACTCACCTACAGCCAGATATTCTGGAATGTGAAGTCAAGTGGGCCTTAGGAAGCGTCACTATGAACAAAGCTAGTGGAGGTGATGGAATTCCAGTTGAGCTATTTCAAATCCTAAAAGATGATGTTGTAAAAGTGCTAGACTCAGTCTGCCAGCAAATTTGGAAAACTCAGCAGTGGCCACAGGACTGGAAAAGTTCAGCTTTCATTTCAGTCCCAAAGAAGGGAAATGCCAAAAAATGCCCCAACTACCATTCAATTGTACTCATCTCACATGCTAGCAAAGTAATGCTCAAAATTTTCCAAGCCAGGCTTCTATAGTATGTGAACTACGAACTTCAAGATGTTCAAGCTGGATTTAAAAACGGCAGAGGAACCAGAGATCAAATTGCCAATATCTGTTGGATCATTGAAAAAGCAAGAGAGTTCCAGATAAATATCTACTTCTGCTTTATTGACTATGCCAAAGCCTTTGACTGTGTGGATCACAACAAACTGTGAAAAAAATTTCAAGAAATGAGACTACCAACCACTTTACCTGCCTCCTGAGAAATCTGTATTCAGGTCAGGAAACAACAGTTAGAACCAGACATAGAACAACAGACTGGTTCCTAATTGGGAAAGGTGTACGTCAAGGCTGTATATTGTCACCCTGCTTATTTAGGTTATATTCAGAGTACATCATGCAATATTCTGGGCTGGATGAAGTACAAACTAGAATCAAGATTTCCGGGAGAAATATCGATAACCTCAGATATGCAGATGGCACCATCCTTATGGCAGAAAGTGAAGAGGAACTGAAGAGCCTCTTGATGAAAAAGTGAAAGAGAAGAGTGAAAAAGCTGGCTTAAAACTCAACATTCAAAAACTAAGATCATGGCATCTGGTCTCATCACTTCATGGCAAATAGATGGGGAAACAATGGAAACAGTGACAGACTTTATTTTTCTGGGCCCCCAAATCACTGGAGATGGTGACTGCAGCCATGAAATTAAGACACTTGCTCCTTGGAAGAAAAGCTATGGTCAACCTAGACAGCATATTAAAAAGCAGAGACATCACTTTGATGACAAAGATCCATCTAGTCAGAGTATGGTTTTTCCGGTAATCATGTATGTATGTGAGAGTTGGACTATAAAGAAAGCTGAACACCAAAGAATTGATGCTTTTGAACTGTGGTATTGGAGAAGACTCTTCAGAGTCCCTTGGACCGCAAGGAGATCCAACCAGTCCATCCTAAAGGAAATCAGTCCTGAATATTCACTAGACAGACAATCCTGAAGCTGAAACTGCAACTTTTGGCCACCTGATGCGAAGAACTGACTCATTGGAAAAGACCCTGATGCTGGGAAAGATTGAGAGAGAGAGGTGAAGGGGACGACAGAGGATGAGATGGTTGGATGGCATCACCGACTCAATGGACATGAGTTTGAGTGAACTGCAAGAGTTGGTGATGGACTGGGAGGCCTGGAGTGCTGCAGTCCATGGGGTTGCAAAGAGTTGGACATGACTGAGGGACTGAACTAAGCCTAATTGAACTGAAATATCCTTAGCAGTACTCTTGGAACATTCTCAGAACTTACAGCTGTGAATAAAGAATGATCAATTGCAGACAGATACTAGGAAAAATTTTCACATGGTAAAAAGAGCCGTATTGTTAGGAGGCATTATTCTAGAGAGGCCAGTGTAGGATAAGAGCAGAGTGCAATATCCAGCAGAATCTCCAAAATTAAACTAGACAGAAGAGGAGGAATCTGGTTGTCTCTAGAACAGGGATATTTTTCTTCTCTTGGCCACAGCAAACCAAACAATTTTTTTTTTTCTAATTTCTTAATGAGAATGAATTGGAGAGGAGCATTCAATTCCTATATTATGGATGCTCTGCTTGATGAACAGAGTTCTTCCCAAATTAGTCATACTCCTTAAAGTGATTATTTTCATTTGTAGTTTATACTTTTGTGCTTTCATAACATCTTAATGTATATATTTCTAAACTCCAATACCATTGTAGTTTAGACTGCAGACTTCAGGTTAGACCACCTAACCATGTTAGGACCATGAACTCTCTAAGGGTCCAGAGACTGAGGGCCGAGTAACAAGCTGCATGGCGTGGTCAAAAATATACGTATATAGAGAGGTTAGGTAACTGCTACTGTGACTCTAACAATCAAAATGTTGTCTTTCTCAAGTGAGCAAATTAGGTAATTTGTAGTTTTGCTTAAATAAGCTTATCTCTCTGGGTAAGTGACATAAAATTCAGTGGAATAAGTTGGTAGATAATGAAATCCGTCAAACGACTTGCTCCACCAAAGCAAGTGGAGCACACCGTTCTAGGGAGTGCTGATGAAAGAGAATGCAGCTGGGGCTTGAGAACAGAAATTCTGCCGTAACTGTGCCTAGTTCAAACTCACCTCCGTGTTCTCCCAGGCATTGTGATAGCCCCATAGTTTCTCCAAAGAGCTTTTGCCATCCCAGCAAAACCTTAAAATTAGGGTTGGCAGATGAAATACAGGGCAATTCAGTTAAGTCTGAATTTCAGATAAACAAGGAGCAATTCTTTAATATAAGTATGTCTCACATTTATATTTACTGTTTACCTAAAATTCAAATTTAACTGGGCATCTTGCAGTTTTTATTTGCTGAATCTAGCGATCCTAATTAAACTACATTCATCATTAAAAGAAAACTGCTGTTTCTTTCCTGTCTTTCTACCCATAATCACATGAAGCCACAGAAAATTAGAGAAGGAAGTGAAAGAAGTTTCCTTGGGCTCTTACTAAGTGCCTATGGGTGTCACGTGAAGCATAGATGTTACATTACTTGGACTTCTTAAGAAGAGTTAAGAATCTACTGAGGGAGGTGGCATTTCTGAAGCTGGTGATTAGCTTTTCATGTATGGTCTTTTGTTATCCCTATCTCTGTTGGCATAGTAGGATAGTGTGTTTTGCAGCATTTATTTCCTTCGATAAAGCCAGGTACTGATGAGGCTGTGAATTCAATTTTCAGGAGTATAGGTCCACTCACTCTCTGAGTTTAGGGACCTCAGTTACATTATTAATACCTTTGATAAATCATAAACAACCAGATGATTGCTTGGTCCTAGGAATTTAAATATCTAGGCATTCAGTTTAATTAAGCATTTCATTGGAACACATATAACACAGACTACAGTCCCTAGAACTGTGACAGCTATATTGCAATTTTATAGCCCCAAATTTAATCACCAGGTGCTGATTAATCCTGCTCTAAATATCTTCCATAGCAAGGAAGTGACCCAGATTCTCTGTGCTTCTAAAGGGGAAGTGGGTTTGGGGGAGGGGCGGTGGGTCCAGTGCTAAAAACACAGATGGCCATCCTTTTATTTTTGCTCCCCTGTTCTTTTGGATTTTTGATCTCAGCTGAAAGCAAACTTCCCCCTCCAGCACCCATGTTCATAAAACCATCATTTAATATTTTAAAAAAACTTAAAAAAAAGAATGCCCTTTTAAAATTACCCAACTTAGAGTTTGTGAAGACTGGGTTCAAATTTTCATAGCTCATTTTCAGTCAGTGAAACACAAGACCCCTCCTGGGACCACATTCCCATTCTGACCTTCCTCCTCATTTTGGCCCTCTTCCCCCAAACTGTACAGGATTTCTCTCCTTGAACCATTCTGCCTAGAATGGCCTCACTTTGTTTAGCTAAATGGTCTTTATACTTTGTTCAGCCACCAGCTCAGATGCCACCCCCTTCTGAAGTGGGCTTTATGTTCCCCCTCAGACTGTACCAAGTGCTTCCTCTGTGACCCCACGACTGCTTTGATGTGTCTATATCACTAGATGTATGTACATTTCAAGATATTTATTTTTATCTCCTTCTAAAAGTGAAGTTTGCTTGTGCATGTGTGCATGTGTGCTAAGCTGCTTCAGTCATGTCCTACTCTTTGTGACCCTATGTACTGTAGCCCTCCAGGTTCTTCTGTCCTTGGGTGTCTCCAGGCAAAAATACAGCAGTGGGTTGCATGCCCTCCTCCAGGGGATGCTCCCGACCCAGGGATCAAACCCAAATTTCTTATGTCTTCTGCATTGGCAGGCAGGATCTTTACTGCTAGTGCCTCCTGAGAAGCCCGAAGTTTGCCTGTAGAAAATGGAAAATGAAAAAGTATAAATAAAACTAAAAGTCATCAGTAATTCTACCATTCAGAAATACAGTGTAAATATTTGGATGTATTGCCTTCCAGCCTTCTTTCCATGTATACTGTGATAGGTTAATTACAAACGTTTTCCCAATTCTCTCCCCACGCCTATGTACTCGTCATTTGCAATGTGACTTTGAGGCTCCTTCTGTCAAGAGGTGAGTTCTGTTTTCCCTTCTTTTTTTGTGGAGGGGTTGATCTGACTTTATTTGAAAAATAAAATATGGCAACAATGCCGGTTCTGCGCCTTGTACACTTCCACTTTCTCCCATAACCCTGATTCACTATGAGAGCAACCCCAGGCTAGCCCGAGGAAGCATAAAAGAACATTTGGAGAGTAGGTGGTCATTCCAGCTGAGACCATCCTACATCAGCCAGCTCCCGACTGACCAGCTAATCAAAGATGCCCAAGCAAACCTAGCTGAGGTAAACCTAGAAGAAAACCGCCTAGGCGAGCCAGCCTAAAATGACTACAAAATTATAAACTAAATAAATGGTTAAGTCACTAAGTTTTGAGGAGTCCTTTGTTATGCAGCAATAACTTACTAATACATATACTGTATATGGACATGAACCTATGTACCCAACAGTATGTTACTGATACAAACATACATATGTACACATATATACATACATTTGTATACACATACACATAGGAGAGGATACAAGAAGCACAACAAATTTGTATCCCACTCTCCCCTTAACATTTTAATCAAAACTATACTACTAAAAAATCGTGCCATTATATTATGCATTATGCTTGGTATAAAAATGGTATATTATCACTGTATAATAGTCTATCTTTAGAATGCAACATACGAAACTTTACATTTTCCTATTATTCTGTATCTATATTGTGTTTTAAAAAAATTTTTATACTAGAGAGCAATGTAATGGGCATATTTAAAGCAGAGGTAGAACTACTTAGCTAAAGGCCATGAACATTTTGAAGTTCCTTGAAATATGTTGAGTAATTTTTTTCCAGAAAGATTTCATCTATCTACACAGTCACTGGTACTGCCTGGGAAAGTTCATCTTACCGTGATCTTGCCACAGTTAAGTGTTAGTTCTAAATACATTGCAAATATGGTAGCAAAGAAATGCATTTTATTCTATTTTTAATTTTTTATAAGTGAAGTTGGATTATGTTCTTTTAAAAAATTAGCTATTTGAATTTATTATTTTGTTAGTCGTCTCTTTGTGCACATTGTTCATTTTTCTTTCTTTTTTTGGGATAATTTTGTATTGATTTGTATACTCCATATACTAATAACATATATTACCAATAGATACTATTTATTTAATGACTACTAAGAAGCAAGCTCCTCATATTAAGTATCTCATCTAAAATCTCACAAAAAGCTTTTCAAGACAGATTCTATTACTCTTCTTTTTTATAAATGGAAAAAGTGAGACTGGAGGAATTTAGTATCTTGCCCAAGATTATACATAAAAGATCTAGGTTCTGCAGTCTGGCTTTTCCTTCAAGAGACTTATGCTTCAGTTTGTACCTCACAATTTTGCAAGAATTTTTTTGGTCTTAACTTGTAAATTATGGTATTACATAGAGATTATCTCTTTGTAAGTTCATCTGTCTCTCCCCTTACAGTGTAAACTTCTTATGGTTGGAATCATATCTTTAAAGCCATTGCACCTAACATGGTCCCTGGACCTAATATACATTCCAGAAACATTTGTCAAACTGAATGGTTTGCTCTCACATTGACACTGATACTTGACAGCCAGAGTCTTTGTCTAAAGGGCTATTACATATATTAAAATCCCCCTTCCCCAACCACATATTATAAAATAAGCAGGTTAATTACATTAGATCATTTTACTTAGTCAATTTATTTTCCCCAGAATTAGGTAGCAAACGATGCCAGAGCCACAGTTCATTATCATGACTGAAAGCAGATAACATCAGGTTTCACCATTCCCCAAATGGCTGTCATCCAGACTCTCTGAGGTAGAAAATCACTCACAATACTCCTCAATCCTCTTCCATATAACTAGAATTTGGTCCAAAGTACATTGACGTCCCTTTCCTCTTCCTCTTAAAAATTGTTAGGGATCAGTCCAACTAGTCCTTGAAAAATAGTTCTAGAAAACATAAAACTTAAGTTACTGATTACCTGGTGGCTCAGACAGTAAAATTTTCTGCTTGCAATGCTGGAGACCTGGGTTCGATCTCTAGGTCGGGAAGATACCCTGGAGAAGGAAATGGCAACCCACTCCAGTACTCTTGCCTGGAAAATTCCATGGATGGAGGAACCTCTTAGGCTACAGTCCATGGGGTCACAAAGAGTCAGACATGACTGAGCGAATTCACTTTCACTTTTCACCGCATACAAGATCTGTGCACAACTTTTAGGTCTTTTTCATATATCAATCACCTTGAAAATAAGATCCAAAGCTATCTATAAGAGGATACTAAGCTAACCTAACGATACTTTGGACTTCCTTGATAGCTCAGTGGGTAAAGAATCCACCTGCAATGCAGGAGACACAGAAGATACCGGTTTGATCTCTGGGTCTGGAAGATCCCCTGGAGGAGGAAATGGCAGCCCACTCCAGTATTCTTGCCTGAAAAACCCCATGGACAGAGGAGCCTGACAGGCTCACAAAGAGTTGGACATGACTGAGTGACTAAGCATGCACACAATGATTCATTGAACTGATGATTTGTTTTA
The DNA here is from genome assembly GCF_000754665.1 of Bison bison bison. Taxonomy (NCBI): domain Eukaryota; kingdom Metazoa; phylum Chordata; class Mammalia; order Artiodactyla; family Bovidae; genus Bison; species Bison bison. The sequence continues at coordinate 946,066 of NW_011494918.1, read as the reverse complement.
CAGGACCAACTTAAAAACTGTGCATGATTGCCCCACTTTTAGATTTTAAATTCACTCTAACTTGGGTCAGTTTTGGACTTTGTAACTTTTCTAAATGCCAGATTGTACCTGTTATTTCTGTGAAAGCTTTTCAAAATCTTTGGTCAAAATAGAAAAAATTCTGATCTGATTCCTAAGAGAGCCATTCAATTTGCAGCCATCTTGTCTGTGGGCACAGTGAAATCGCCTTGGAAACAGGAAGGATGATGTCATATAATTACACAGTGAAATAGTCACTCGGTTAACAAATGAGTTCTCACAGACGTTTACTAAAATGTGTAGGTATGTGCTTTCTAAAGCAAACCAAAATTAAATAAGCAAGACTCTCTGCTTTCCTGGTGGGACGTTTAGCTTCCTTGGGGACAGACTGACAGAATTGCTAGCTTCAGCCTAGAGAAGAGTTGGAATAGCCTGGAAATGCTGAGCTGTGCCTTTGTAGAAATGTGCAGCACCTGCCACTAGGATTTTAAAACCCCCTGGAGGGAGTCACCAGTTTCTTAAAAGCTGAGCAACAACTTGCTGGGCTCCAAACTAGGTCAGGGAACACAGAAGGTGGGAACTTTCTTTTGAGATCAACTTCTTGTTATATTTAATAAGAGTGTCAAAAACAAAGTGAGAAGGGCATGTATACAGGATTTCTCAAATGAAAAGACCACGCAGTTACACAATTCTAAAGTCTATGTAATGATACTCCAATCATTTTTTCCCTAGGTTATGCAGGGGTTATTAACCAGTTGATTGGAATCTTTTAGCAAATACCTTTTCTCTTAAGCATCAACACAATTATCAGCTTAGAAATATGCAACTAGGTCAGCTCGGGGGTATTGTATAACTAAATAGTCTAGAAAAAGCATTAAAATATGTGTGAATTTATTAGATAATCAATGTGATGTTTCAAAATGATGGGCAAGCCTGATGTGGATGCCAGAGTTTACTTACCTATTTTGAGGAGACAGTCCCTGATAGCTCAGTTGGTAAAGAATCCACATGCAAGGTGAGAGACCTGGATTTGATCCCTGGGTTGGGAAGATCCCCTGGAGAAGGGAAAGGCTATCCATTCCAGTATTCTGGCCTGGAGAATTCCATAGACTGTTTAGTCCATGGGGTCGCAAAGAGTCCGATATGATGGAGTGACTTTCACTTTCAAAAGCCAAATTCCTTTCTTGTAACTCGCATAAAAGTAAATGTCAAAAGAACTAAGCATTAAGTCAGAATTTTAAAATATATTACACTATCTTGCGTTCTGTTCATCATTAATCCTGCACATTGCCTTACCATACTTATTTCTGAATTCTTTATCCTGTTTCTTCTGATGTGTAAGAATAGGGTTCGGTGGGCTTCGCACGCGGCGCTAGTAGTAAAGAAGCAGCCTGCCAATACAGGAGAGGAGATGCAGGTTTGATCTCTGGGTTGGGAAGATCCCCTGGAGGAAGGCATGGCAACCCACTCCAGTATTCTTGTCCATAGGCTACCACAGAGTCCAACACGACTGAAATGACTTAGCACGCACTTTCAGTTGCTAAGTCTTGTCCGACTGTTATTGCTACACCATGGACTGTAGCCTGCCAGGCTCTTGCGTCTGTGGGATTTCCCAGGTAAGAACGCTGGAGTGAGTTGCCATTTCCTTCTCCAGGGGATCTTCCCCACCCAGGATCAAACCCAAGTCTCTTGCGTCTCCTGTACTGGCAAGTGGATTCTTTACCACTGAGCCACAGGGGAAGAAGCGCTTAACAATTATAGTTCCATCGGATTTGTTAGTATCAAAGAAGGCTGTTTAATGTTAATCTCATAGCCTACAACTTTATAAATTCTTTTAGTTCTAATAGTTATTATTTTATTTTGGATGAATCTCTTGGAATATATACATATGTCTTCTTGTGTGTTTTATTTCATTAGCTGTTGATTCTAGAATACCATTTAACTGGTGAAGACAGATGTTTGACTTTAAGGAAATACACCCACTATTTCAGCGTGTAATTTTACATTTGTTATTAATGAGTATTTCATGCTGTTTGTTGTTTTTGAACATTTTTATTCTACTATTTTACTTAAAATTTTTATTATGAATTGGTGTTTACTTTTATTAAATATATATGTATATATATATTTCCCTTTCTTTTTATTATTTATTTTTT
>NW_011494918.1:930608-943734 GCF_000754665.1 Bison bison bison | reverse complement strand
GTCATAGAGCATTGGCTTTGGGTTCCTTGCATCATATATCACACTCCCACTGGCTATCTATTTTATATATGGTAATGTATATGTTTCAATGCTATTCTCTCAAATCATCCCACCTCCTTCCTCGACTGTGTCCAAAAGTTTATTCTTTATGTTTGTGTTTCCTTTGCTGCCCTGCATGTAGGATGGTTGGTACCATCTTTTTAGATTCCATATATATGCGTTAATATATGATGTTTGTCTTTCTCTTTCTGACTTACTTCACTTTGTATAGTTGGCTCTAAGTTCATCTACCTCATTAGAACTGACTTGAATGTGTTCTTTTTTATAGCTTGGTAATATTTCATTGTATATATGCCCCACAACATCTTTATCCATTCTTCTGTCATTGGACATCTAGGTTGCTTCCATGTCCTGGCTATTGTAAACAGTGCAGCGATGAACACTGGAGTACATGTTTCTTTTTCAGTTTTTGTTTCCTTAGGGCATATGCCCACGGGTGGGATTGCTGGGTTATATGGTAGTTTTATTCCTGGTTTTAAAAGGAATCTCCATACTGTTCTCCACAGTGGTTATATTAGTTTGCATTCCTACCAACAGTGTAAGAGGGTTCCCTTTTCTCCACACTCTCTCCAGCATTTACTGTTTGAAGATATTTTGATGATGCCCATTCTGACCAGTGTGAGATGATACCTCATTGTAGTTTTGATTTGCATTTCTCTAATAATGAGTGACACTGAGCATTTTCCATATGTTTATTAGCCATCTGTATATCTTCTTGGGAGAAATGTCTGTTTAGGTCTTCTGCCCACTTTTTAATTGGATTGTTTGTTTTTCTCATAATGAGTTGCATGAGCTGCTTATATATTTCAGAGATTAATTCTTTGTCAGTTGTTTCATTTACTATTATGTTCTCTCATTCTGATGGTTGTCTTTTCACCTTGCTTATGGTTTCCTTCATTGTGCAAAAGCTTTTAAGTTTAATTAGGTCCTGTTTGTTTATTTTTGCTTTTATTTCCATTACTCTAGGAAGTGGGTCATAGAGGATCTTGGTGTGATTTTTGTCAGAGAAAGTTCTGCCTATGTTCTCCTCTCAGGGTTTTATAGTTTCTGGTCTTACATTTAGGTCTTTAATTCATTTTGAGTTTGTTTTTATGTATGATGTTAGGGAATGTTCCAATTTCATTCTTTTGCACATAGCTGTCCAGTTTTCCCAGAACCACTTGTTGAAGAGACTGTTTTTCTTCATTGTATATTTTTGCCTGCTTTGTCAAAGATAAGGTGTCCATGGAAGTGAAAGTGACAGTTGCTCAGTGGTGTCTGACTCTTTATGACCCCATGGATTATACAGTCCATGGAATTCTCCAGGCCAGAATACTGGAGTGGGTAGCCTTTCCCTTCTCCAGGGGATCTTCCCAACCCAGGAATTGAACTGGGGTCTCCTGCATTGCAAGTAAATTCTTTACCAACTGAGCTATGAGGGAAGACTAAGATATCCATGCTGCTGCTGCTGCTGCTAAATTGCTTCAGTCGTGTCCAACTCTGTGCAACCCCATAGACAGTGCCCACCAGGCTCCTCTGTCCCTGGAGTTCTCCAGGCAAGAATACTGGAGTGGGTTGCATTTCCTTCTCCAATGCATGTATGTATGCTAAGTTGCTTCAGTCGTGTCCGACTCTGTGCAACCTCTTGGACATAGGTGCATGGATTTATCTCTTGGCTTTCTTTTTTGTTCCATTGGTCTATATTTCTGTTTCTGTGCCAGTACCATACTGTCTTGCTGACTGTAGCTTTGTAGTATAGTCTGAAGTCAGGAAGGTTTATTCCTCCAGTTCCATTCCTTTTTCTCAAGATCATTTTGGCTATTCAGGGTCTTTTGTGTTTCCATACAAATTATGAAATTCTTTGTTCTAGTTCTGTGAAAAATACCATTGGTAGTTTGATAGGAATTGCATTGAATCGATAGATTGTTCTGGGTAGTATAGTCGTTTTCACTATACTGATTCTTCCAATCCAAAGACATGGTATATCTCTCCATCTGTTTGTGTCATCTTATTTTAGGTAAATTTATTCCTAAGTATTACTTATGTTTATTTGTAATTTTTTGTATCTAAATTGATAAATGACATTGGTCTATAATTTCTATTTTATGTTTCTTCCACCTTTTCTAATCTTTGATGATGTAGAAAAGATCTTCTCTTATTACTTGTCTATTCAAATTTTTATCTCATCTGGAATAAGTTTTGGAAAATTTAGATTCTCTTAGAAATATGTCTATGCCATTAAAATTTTTCAAATTAATTACTATACTATATATTTAAAAATTATTTTGTTTTAATTGTGTTTGTATTATTGTAGCACTTTTCTTTCCAGGGCTTCCCTGGTGGCTCAGATAGTAGAGTCTGCCTGCAGTGAAGGAGACTCTGGTTTGATCCCTAGGTCAGGAAGATTCCCTGGAGAAAGAAATGGCAACCCACTCCAGTATTCTTGCCTGAAAAATCCCATGGACAGAGGAGCCTACCAGGCTAAAGTCCATGGATTGCAAAGAGTTGGACACAACTGAGTGACTTCACTTTCTTTTCTTAATTTGTATATTTTTGTTCCCCTGTTTTTTGTCTTTTATTTCCCCTTTGAAATGTGTTTACATTTTTCTCAAGTTGCTATAGATTTGTCATTGTCTTTTTTATTATTTTCTAGTTTTATTGCATTGTTCTTAAGAGAGTTTTGAAGTTCACTTTCTTTGTGTGCACAAATATATATTCTCCTTCAGTTGGATATAAATTCCTATATATCCAGTGAAACAGTTTCCTTAACTGTGTCATTCAAATTATTTTCCTATATATTGAGCATCTACTATGGGCTAGGCACTGTGGGAAGTTCCAGTTTCATTGTGGCAATGAAAACAGAGATCCTCCTTCTTTCAGACTAGAGGTTTTTTTCCTTACAATTTTTAATAAATTGAATGAGGTAAATTTTACATAAAATAAACTCTTCCCGCTTGAAGCACACAGTTAGGTGAGTTTTGACATGTGGTGTATACTGATGAAACTACAGCCAGAGTCATTATACAGGACATTTTCATCCTTCCCTAAGTTTCCTTGTGTCTCTTTACAATCTAGCTCATCCACCTGGTCCCAGACAACCAGTGATCTCTGTTCTGTCACTATAAGATTATCTTGCATCTTTTAGAATTCTCTATAAATGAACTCTGTGGTGCTGGAGAAAACTCTTGAGAGCTCCTTGGACAGCAAGGAAATCAAACCAGTCAACCTGAAAGGAAATCAACCCTGAGGATTCATCGGAAGGACTGACGCTGAAGCTGAACCTCTGATACTTTGGCCACCTGATGGGAAGAGACGACTCATTGGAAAAAACGCTGATGCTGGGAAAGATTGAGGGCAGGAGGAGAAGGGGGCGGCAGAGGATGACATGGTTGGATGGCATAACTGACTCAATGGATATGAATTTGAGCAAACTCCAGGAGATAGTGAAGGACAGGGAAGCCTGGCCTGCTGCAGCCCATGGTGTCACAAAGAGTTGGACATGACTGAGCAACTGAACAACAACAACATAAATGGACTCATAGAATATATGCTTCTTTGTGTTTGGATCCTTTCTTGGAGCATAATGATTCTTTAGATTTGTCCACCTTTCTGTATGTCAGTAATTCCTTCCTATTTATTGTTATGAGATATTCTATAGTACAAATATGTCATGGTTTGCTTATTGATACTCTTTAAATGGACATTTGGATTGTTTCCAGTTCTTGCTATTATAGATAAAGTTTCTATGAACTTTTGTGTACAAGTGTTTGTGTGGACATGAGTTTTATTCCTTTTTGGATAAATAATTAGGAGTGGAATGGCTGAGTCCTGGAGTAGCTGCATTAGATTAATCTTTAAAGACAGAAGAAACTTAGATTTTGGCTTTGGACCAGTGTGTATATTTTTTCTTTATAACAAGAGAATTTAATCCACATATATTTATGGGTCCAACTAAACTATAAAATCTCACCTATGTTATTTTGTTTGTATATGCTTTCATTTTTCTACTTAAATATTTTCCCTGATATTTTTTATTTCTGGTGTAGTATTTTACAAACTGTGTTCTATTGAATAATATTCCTATTGATAAGCTTTACAAAAAATAGTTTTCATAATCAAGGAAACTGAGGAAATGCTCCTTCTTAGGTATTTACAATGCATATTAGTATTTTAAGAGGTGTGAGAAGCCCCAGTTAAAATTCTTCAGTGGTTTCCCATCACTTTTTAGACAAAGGTCCAAATCCTTAGCACAGTCTGTTCAGTTCAGTTCAGTCACTCAGTCACGTCTGACCCTTTGTGACCCCATGGACTGCAGCATGCCAGGCTTCCCTGTCCATCACCAACTCCCAGAGCTTACTCAAACTCATATCCATTGAGTCAGTGATGCCATCCAACCATCTCATCCTCTGTCATCCCCTTCTCCTCGTGCCTTCAATCTTTCCCAGCATCAGGGTCTTTTCCAATGAGTCAGTTGTTCCCAACAGGTGGCCAAAATATTGGAGTTTCAGCATCAGTCCTTCCAATGAATATTCAGGACTGATTTCCTTTAGGATTGACTGGTTCTCAAGAGTCTTCTCCAACACCGCAGTTCAAAAGCATCAATTCTTCAGTGCTCAACTTTCTTTATGGTCCAACTCTCAAATCCATACGTAACTACTGGAAAAACCATAGCTTTGACTAGATGGACCTTTGTTGGCAAAGTAATGTCTCTGCTTTTTAATATGCTGTCTAGGTTGGTCAAAGCTTTTCTTCTGAAGAGCAAGTGTCTTTTAATTTCATGGTTGTAGTAACTATCTGCATAGTCTATGGACTCCTGCAATCTGATTCCTCCCAACTTCATGTTGTTTTGTCTGACCTGATTAGTTCTGTGACGATGCCAGTTTCCTTCCTGTCTCAGGAGTTCTCAAAACTGTTCCTTCTGCCCAGAGTTCTTTTTCCTACTTCTGCATCTGAATAACTTATTCTTCTGGTTCACAACCAATACCATTTCATCAGAGAAACCTAGACTGTAGATGAGGTCCATATTATACATTCTCAACACATCCTATGCTTTTCCTCTGTATAATTGGTTATAATAGCAAATAATTATTTGCATAATAAATTGATCATTGGTTGTTTTCCTGGCTGGGCTGTAAACTCCATTAAAGCAGGAACTTGTCTGTTTTGTTCATCAATACAGGCTCAACATCTGCCTGTTTTATACAGATAGTAGTAGATAATCTGTAAATACGTATTGAATGAATCAAGAATAAAAAAAAAAAAAAAAACACCTTCATTTAACCCTACATTTCCTAAGCTTATTTGATGTATCTTTTGCTAATACCCGTGGAATTAGTATTCAGTCAACAACACTCTTGGGAATGCTACTCTGTGTGGTATGTATTCCTGTGTGGATGTGTGTTGTTAGTATTTATCTTATTCACTTTCTCAGTTCAGTTCAGTTGGTCAGTTGTGTCTGACTCGTTGTGACCCCAATGACTACAGCACTCCAGATTTCCCTGTCCACCACCAACTCTTAGAGCTTGCTCAAACTCATGTCCATCGATAAAACATGGTCTGCTGGAGAAGGGAATGACAAACCACTTCAGTGTTCTTGCCTTGAGAACCCCATGAACAGCATAAAAAGGCAAAAGGATTCATTTTCTCAGTTCAGTTCAGTTCAGTTCAGTCGCTCAGTCGTATCTGACTCTTTGCGACCCCATGAATTGCAGCACACCAGGCTTCCCTGTCCATCACCAACTCCTGGAGCTCACTCAGACTCATGTCCATCGAGTCAGTGATGCCATCTAGCCATCTCATCCTCTGTCATCCCCTTCTCCTCCTGCCCCCAATCCCTCCCAGCATCAGAGTCTTTTCCAATGAGTCAACTCTTCTCATGAGGTGGACAAAGAACTGGAGTTTCAGCTTTAGCATCATTCCTTCCAAAGAACACCCAGGGCTAATCTCCTTTAGAATGGACTGGTTGGATCTCCTTACAGTCCAAGGGACTCTCAAGAGTCTTCTCCAACACCACAGTTCAAAAGCATAAATTCTTCGGCTCTCAGCCTTCTTCATAGTCCAACTCTCACATCCATACATGACCACTGGAAAAACCATAGCCTTGACTAGACGGACCTTTGTTGGCAAAGTAATGTCTCTGCTTTTCAATATGCTATCTAGGTTGGTCATAACTTTCCTTCCAAGGAGTATATGTGCCAGGCCCTTCAGTGTTTAGAAGCACTGCAGATTCAGCCAAGTTTGTGTGCCCATGTTGTTATCTTTCGGTGGGGTCAACCAGCCAATAAATGTCCAAAAGTAAACAATATGTCAAATGGTAATGAGTGCTGTGAAGAACAAGAATATAGAAGTATAAAGAGGCTGAGGAACAATACTTGAATTTATAAAGGGGATCAGAGAAGACATCTTCCACAAAACATTTGAATGAAGACGTCTTCTCAGAGCTGCCCTCTGGGGTTGAGCATACAAGGTAGAGCAAACAGCAAGTGTTAAGTGCCTGAGGTGAGAACTCATTTGGCAAAGAGTTGAGTTTATTGATAGCAAGAGGACTGCCAGGCAAAATGGTGGGTGATGAGGTCAGAGAAAGTGGGAGGAGGGGCTTGAGGTTGTGCAGGACTTTGAAGGTTCTGCCGAGAACTTTGAATTTAACTCACAGAGAGATGTGAAGGTATTGAGCAGAGCAAAGATATGATGTAACACATTTCAGAATGGTCCCTGGATCTTGTGTGGAAACTCTCATAGGAAAAATAAAACTTGTTAGAGAAGTCTCTTGCAAAAATATGGATGCAAGACATAGCTAAGTAATGACACATGTAGTGGGAAATGGCAGGATTCTAGATATATTAAATGTAGAGACAGCAGGATTTGCTAATGGCTTAGGTTTGGGGTGTAAGACAAGAGTCAGCCATCCCATGTGGGATTTTGGGCTTCAGTAACGCTTCAAATGTTGTTGTCACTTATTGAAAATGTAGATTGTGGATGAGGAGACCAGAGTTCGGTTTGATCTTGCTAAGTTTTAGAGGTCTATTAGAAATCTAAGTGGAGATGTAGATTAGGTAATGACAGATCTGAGTCTGAAGTCAGGGGAGAGATCAGGCCTAGAGGTATAAATTTGGAAGTCAGCAATACATTGATATTATTTAAAACTACTGGCTTGGGTGAGATCATCAAAGAAGTGAGAATAGATCAAAAAAGAAAAAGAGTCCAAAGACTAAACCTTTGGTTCTTCAGTGTTTTATCATTCACAGTCTTTAAAATAGATGACTTTGCTATCTAAGAAAATAAAATTGCCATAAAAAGCTTTTCTCTGTATCATCTAATGTTTTTTTTGCATGAGAAAAATTTCTCTTCTCCTTTCTTATTGGAAACATACTTTTAAATAATAATTTAGATCAGTATATGCTAATATTTTTCTTGTCTTTTTTCATTTTATGTGGATTCCTTCCTCAATTAATAGAACATGTATATGTATCACAGATTCACCTTGCTGTACAGCAGAAACTAACACAACATTGTGAATCAACTATACTCCAATAAAAATTAATTTTAAAAATAGCACATGACATACATTTTCAGGATCAGTACATAAATGATTTCTTAGTCCTTGTGTACTCGAGAGTGTCTTTTCCTGAACACATGTGTTATAACTCCACTGAATATGTAATCCTTGTACTTAGCAGTCTTCTGGCATTAACCGTTAAAAGTAGAGATCCTGTGTTTGTTGGTCTCTCTTTACTTTTTTTTTTTTAGAGTTTTTATTGAGCATTTATTTATTTATTTTTAATTTTATTTTATTTTTTACTTTACAATATTGTATTGGTTTTGCCATATATCAACATGAATCTGCCACGGGTATACACGTGTTCCCCATCCTGAACCCTCCTCCCTCCTCCCTCCCCATACCATCCCTCTGGGTCATCCCAGTGCACCAGCCCCAAGCATCCAGTATCGTGCCTCACTTTTTTGGTTGTGGTTATAGGTGTTGGCCTTTCTTTCCCCTGACTGGATACTCATCAGGTTATTTCTTCATTAAATCAAAAAAAGTTACCACATTTTATTGAGGTCTTGATTTCTGTAATTTTTTTTTTCAGATTTTAGTATTAGTGTTACACTTTCTCCATAAAATAAATTGAAGAACTTCCCCAATTTTGGGGGTTAAAATAGTTTAATAAATATTGAATATGAATGATAGAATTTTAATGATTTTCCAAATTCTTCTATAGTATCTGGGCGTTTTCAGATTTTCCAATTATTCACAAGTCATTTTTATTTGTTTATATTTTATTAGTAAGTTACATGTTTTCTCCAGGTTTTTAAACATGGCTCCAGAGGATTGCATGTTATATTCTTTTTAAAAATATATACATTTGTTTATTTATTCTAAATTTTTACTGGAGTATAGTTGCTTTACAATGTTGTGTTAATTTCTACTGTATAGCAAAGTGAATCGGTTATATGTATGCATAAAAGTGTCCGTCTCTCAGTTGTGTCCACCTTTTTGTGACCACATGAACTGTGGCCTGCCAGGCTTCTCTGTCTACGGAACTCTCCAGGCAAGAATACTGGAGTGGGTACCCATTCCCTTCTCTGTGTATCTTCCCAACCCAGGGATTGAACATAGGTCTCCTTCATTGCAGGCCGATTCGTTACTGTCTTAGTCATTAGGGAAGCTCACACATTTACACATATCCCCTCTTTTTGGATTTCCTTCCCATTTAGGTCAGCACAGAGCACCGAGTAATGTTCCCTGAGCTACCCAGTAGGTTCCCATTAGTTACCTATTTTATACGTAGTAGCAATAGTTTTGGCCACCTCATGCGAAGAGTTGACTCATTGGAAAGACTCTGATGCTGGGAGGGATTGGGGGCAGGAGGAGAAGGGGACGACAGAGGAGGAGATGGCTGGATGGCATCACTGTCTCGATGGACGTGAGTTTGGGTGAACTCCGGGAGTTGGTGGTGATGGACAGGGAGGCCTGGCGTGCTGCCATTCATGGGGTTGCAAAGAGTCGAAGGCCACTGAGCAACTGAACTGAACTGATACTGTTTTTTCCCTAGATTCCATATACATGTGTTAATACACGGTATTTGTTTTTCTCTCTCTGACTTACTTCACTCTGTATGACAGTCTCTAGGTTCATCCATATTTCTACAAATGACCCAGTTTTGTTACATTTTATGGCTGATTAATATTCTATTGTATATGTGAATCACGTCTTCTTTATCCATTCCTTTGTTGATGAACATATAGGTTGTTTCCATGTCCTGGAATTATAAATAGTGCTGCAGTGCTGCATTTATAAATAGTGCTGCAGTGAACACTGAGGTGCATGTGTTTTTTTAATTATGCATGTTATATTATTTTCTAATTTTCAAAATTTCTTCATCTCTTTTTCTTTCTTTAAGTTTTATATTTTCACTCTCTCCTTCCCCCTTAAAATTGCTTGGATTTTTTTCTTCCATTGTTCTTTCAACCAGTTTTAGGAGTTATTAATCTTCTCTAACATTTTTGGGTTTAATTGTGGCATTTGTTTTTATTAATTCTCTTCTACTACTTTCTTTTGAATCCTTTTGTCCCTTTATAAAGTTTTTAAATTGAATACTAAGCTCTGTTGTTACTTTTATTAATATGCATTTTTTAAAAATAAACATTTTATTTTTAATTTTAGACGAATATTTAAATAACATTTACTAAAATTTTCCTTTGATCAGAAATTTAGGTATTTCATATAGGCTATAATATGACACATACTTTTTCTTGCTAGAGATTGTCATTTCAATTTTTACTTCTTTTTGAATCATGGCTTGGTAGAACTACTTTTCTGAATTTCTAATGAGTTTAAATTTTTATGCCATCTTAATTTCTAATTGGATTGAAACAGTATAAAATCTGTCCTCTGAGTGTCATTAAAATTTGTTTTATGACAGTTACATGGTAGGTTTTTGTAAATATTCTATGGACATATGAAACAAATTTACATTCTTGTTTGTAAAGATGTACGTTTCTTTCCCTCTTTCTTTCTCTCTCTCTCCACACACACACCCACACACACACACCCACACACACACACACACACCCCCCCACACACACGAGCTGCATGTGCATGAAACAGTTTGTTGGTTGTATCATGCTGTTCCCTGACCTTACGTACTTTTGCCCACCAGATCTGTTTGACTGTATGCTCTTTGTGCAGACAACTAATAGAAAAAGAGGTAAAATTTATGGACAGGCTTTTTCACAGGGAAATAGCTCTGAAACTGATAACAGTCTAGAGAAATGGTCACCGTCTTCAGGATTGCTGTTTGTTGTTTTAGTGCTAAATCATCTCTGTCTCTCTGCGACCCCGCACACTGTAGCCCACCAGGCTCCTCTGTCCATGGGATTTCCCAGGCAAGAGTACTGGAAGATCCTTTTCCAGGGGATCTTCCCAACCCAGGGATTGGACCTAAGTCTCCTGCATTGGTAGGCAGATTCTTTACCACTGAGCCACCTGGGAAGCCCATCTTTAGGATTGGGTAAATACAAATCAAAATGACTTATTTTCTACCCATTTGATAGGCAGAATTTTTTTTTAATTCCACATTATCAAGTGTTAGAGAGGATGTAGACAGAATAATTTCTTATACAGTGTTTTATGCTTTGAAAAATAGCTTGTCATCATTTTCTAAAGTTAAATAGTCCCATACCCTATATGCCTAGATATGTATACTCAAGAGACACTATTGTCATATCCACAAGTGACATGTACAAGAATGTTTATAGCGGCACTAGTTACAACAAACTAAAAAACTATAAAACCCCAAAGTCATCAGTGGAAGAATAGAAACGTGAATTATGACTCAGTGCAATATTCTACAGCAATCAATCCTGCAAAGTCCAACAAAGTGAATCTATCTTAACAATACAATTTCAGTAAATAAGTAAATCCCCAAAGACTTCATAAATAAAATTCTTATGTACAAAATTAAGAATGAGTGTGTGGGACTTAACATATGGATGTTAAGGAAGGAACTTCTTTGTCCCTTGTTCCTTCCTAAGTTAAGGAAGGAACTTGGATGGAAAGGAAAGCAAATGTGTGATGAATTCAGGACTCACAGTGATATTTATATCAGGTCAGGTGAAATGGGAAGGTAGGACAGGGAAGGGATGAGATGGTTAGATATACGCCATAATAGCTTTCTTACCAACTCTTTTGGGTGGGATTTCTTAAGTGTTTGTAGCATAAGTAAAAATAATGGATGAAATATTCAACTAGCTTAATAAAAGTAAGCTATGGATGGACCAATGAGAATGTATCATGAGCTAGGAATTACGAATAATCCACTTTTGTGAGCACAAGCTCAAATAAAAATAATTCAGCATATAAAAAATCAACATATGGTTTCCCTCTTTGATTTATTATTAAACTTAAAATAGCACCTTATCTAAGTATTGACACTAACTTCTTTTGTTTGTTTGCATTTTTCTGAAACCTCTTTATTTACCTCTCTATTTTTGGTGTTCTTTTACAAAATTGTTTTAAATGTGTGTCTTGTAACATAATGTTTCTCAGACTTTTATGTGCATATGAATTGCATAATGGAGATTCTTTTTAAGCTACAATTTTTATTTAGTGGGTCTGGGGTTGGACTTGAGAGTTTGCATTTCTCATTCAGGTGATGTTCTACACACTTGGGGTAACAAAGCTGTTACAAATGAGCTTTGGCTTTTTGTTGTATTTTTCCTTTAGGCTTGAAGGAAAGTTTCAGCCTCTGTATTTGAACAAGAAACTTCAACATATTCACATTTGGCAAAAATAATGAATACTTTGGCTTAAACCTTTCCATTCTACTTTATTTAGCATAATTTAGCATTTTACTTTTTGTGTTATTAATAGTTGAATCAAGTTACTATTTATTTACTTATTCTCTTGGAAGTTCTAAAGTCATTTTCTGTTCAACTCATGGTATTCTTTTTTTTCATTCTTAACACCTGCAATTTATTACTTCATCAAATACTAATGAATGCCTACAATTAGTTGGTGAGTACATTTCTTTACTATTCATTGAAAACAAAATGCCAACTATTTCTTCCTTTCATACGGGATCCATCCACTGATTATTTCACCTCAATAAAGTGAGATCTTTAGATCACTTTTTCCTCTCTTCCCCAACAAGGGGAAGTCTTTATAATTCATTCGCCTGTCCCTGTGATCCATAACTTCCAGGTATTGCTGACGTAGTGGTACACCTTTCACTCCAAGCCATTTTTGGGTCTCCCCTTGCAGCATGTGCCTTCTATTCTAAGAATTCTAGTGTCACAGTGATGCTGCTCATCATTCATCACTGTCATTATACTTTTAGATTCAATTATATATATTGTAAGTTTCATCCCTCACTTCTTTTCCTCTCCTTTTTTTTTTTGATTTTTTTAAAATTTTATTTTATTTTTAAACTTTACATAATTGTATTAGTTTTGCCAAATATCAAAATGAATCCGCCACAGGTATACATGTGTTCCCCATCCTGAACCCTCCTCCCTCCTCCCTCCCCATACCATCCCTCTGGGTCGTCCCAGTGCACTAGCCCCAAGCATCCAGTATCGTGCATCGAACCTGGACTGGCATCTCGTTTCATACATGATATTTTACATGTTTCAATGCCATTCTCCCAAATCTTCCCACCCTCTCCCTCTTCCACAGAGTCCATAAGACTGTTCTATACATCAGTGTCTCTTTTGCTGTCTCGTACACAGGGTTATTGTTACCATCTTTCTAAATTCCATATGTATGCATTAGCATACTGTATTGGTGTTTTTCCTTCTGGCTTACTTCACTCTGTATAATAGGCTCCAGTTTCATCCACCTCATTAGAACTGATTCAAATGTATTCTTTTTAATGGCTGAGTAATACTCCATTGTGTATATGTACCACAGCTTTCTTATCCATTCATCTGCTGATGGACATCTAGGTTGCTTCCATGTCCTGGCTATTATAAACAGTGCTGCGATGAACATTGGGGTACATGTGTCTCTTTCCCTTCTGGTTTCCTCAGTGTGTATGCCCAGCAGTGGGATTGCTGGATCATCAGGCAGTTCTATTTCCAGTTTTTT
>NW_011494918.1:904106-930508 GCF_000754665.1 Bison bison bison | reverse complement strand
TGCATTCCCACCAACAGTGTAAGAGGGTTCCCTTTTCTCCACACCCTCTCCAACATTTATTATTTGTAGACTTTTCCTCTCCTTTTCATCTCTCCCAGCTGAACTTCTTTCTTGGAATTTATTCATTGTTTAAAGTCCTTTTTTCATTAATATTTCTTTCAGATAGATATATGAGTGACATATTTTCTAAATTCTTGTATATTTTATTCTTATGGATAACTGCTATCTTGGCTGGATACAGAATTCTTGGGTTGCATCTACTAACTTTTAAAATTCAACACTTACAAAGGAATTCCCCAGTGGTCTAGTGTTGGGACTCTGTGCTCTTACTGCCAATGACCCAATTTCAATCCTTGGTCAGGAAACTAAAATCCCACCAGCCACACCATGAGACCAAAAAACAAACAATTAAAATTCAACACTTGCATTTCAAATTCTAGAAAGTGTCTGTGCTTTAATTTACTTTCCATTACCATTATCTTCAAATTATATTCAAATTGCCATTTCTCACCTCCAAGATTTTTTCTTCACTAGGAAGTAGTTTGTGCTGGGTGCTTGGATGATTATTCTTCTCTTTAGATATTTGTTTTATTCTTTTCCTTTCATGTCATTGCTCTATTAGATCTTGGGGCTCAGGTTCAGACACTATGCACTCTCCATGGGGTCAGTGCTGGTCAATGAGGCTAAAATAGTGATGTCATCCCTACAGACTAGGGCCAGTATTACAATGGCCAGCAAGTCACCTCTCCATTTCTCAGCTCCAAAGGTTAGTGCTCTTTGAACTTAAATGCCAGATACTGCCACAGCCTCTCAGTAGCTGGGGAGACCAGATGGTCCCAACACCACTTGCTCCTGTTTGCTGTATTCTTTCACTTGTGGGTTCATTCTACAGAAAGACTAAGCTCTACAAAGACAGTAATCTGACAATTCTACTATGATTGATCACTTCCATATGATCATCCACACCAAGATCCCTACTGTTTTCAATGTAGAGATTATAAGATCCAGACATCATGAGTTATTGTCAATCAGATTGGGCAGTTATCGGATTACATTAAATTATGTCCCATATCCAGGCACTCAGGGTTCTAACATGGTATCAGCATAGAATAGAGTTTTGATAAGATATTTTTCTAAAGGAGTGCCTATGTTGGTTTCTTAGAGATTAAAACCAAGAAAGCTATTGTACTACCATGTCAAATTGTAAAAAAAAAAAAAAAAAATAGAGATTAACTGTAACATTTGGCCAAACAAATCAGTTCTTACTCTTCTTCTCTGTTTCTAAACTAGTAGCTAGTGGAAGGTAATTGTTTCTCTGTTTTCAACAGAAAAGTCTATATTGATCATCTTGAGAGGAAGTTATGGTTAAAACAGTTTTGGAATGAAAAACAATCTTAATTGCCTGGGCAAATTCATTGATTAACTTATTGTGGCTTCAACTGCACACCTATTTAGTATCTGTTTTGAGTCAGCTGCAGTAATAGCTTGGATTTAACACATATGTCCACCCTCTGGACAGAGTTTCTTAATTTGAACAGTTAGGGATGTTGGTATAATTTTGGCTCTTATCACTCAGACTTCATAAGTCTTTGTATTTTGCCACTCTCAATATTTATATGGCATCCAGTGACTGATTGATCTTCTGTAGGATGCTATGGTCATTCACATTTGCTTATCATAGGCACATAGAGGGCAATCCCCAGATTTATGGCTGCCAATAAAAGTTGTTACCAAAAGTAAAATTTCTTTTTTTCTGTGTGCTAATTTCTAATAACTCTTGTGCATGAGAGCAATTACTGACAAAAGTCAGCTTCTGTTAATAGAGTTTATCACACTTCATCATATATCCTTTGTCGCTGGAAGCATTTTGACAAGCCCAGGGTTAATTAAAACCAAGAAGACAATAAAATACACCTAATCAAACATTACAGGTACAGAAATCAATTAGCAGATTTATAGTACTTTGGAGGCTTCCATAATGTATAAAATTCAAAGAAACTGTCGTTTCCATTTCCTCAAGACAGTGTAATTAAATTTCTAATTGAAATTATTTTTCAGTACGTAATGTACAATTCACCCAAGTTTGATTTGCATTAAAGTGGGGTCTACAGAGGTTGAAAGAGCCTAAGAAATTAAAAAGATCATCGAATCATTTCCACTACTGTTATTTTGTCTACCTGAATGTTGGGAAAGTTGTACTGGATTAAAAAAGGGAGGAGGGGCACTAGCACTTTGCATGATAAAAAGAATAAGTGAAGTCGTCCTATATATCAAGGATCTCTGTCCTTACACAATGTAAAAAAAAAAAACCACCTAGGAGAATGCATATAATTCACTAGATTTGTCAGCATTGTTAAATAATAAATCTGACTTATCTGTTTTCTCTAACTTGACTGATTATATTGACTGGATTGATTGCAATGATTTGTTGCTTTGGTATCACGTAGATGTGGCTTTAAATAAATCACAGATTTTTGCAGTTTGATTATCCAACCAGCTAAGTTAAATGGTGGTGCTGACTGCCTTACCTGGAACACATTGTCTCAATGGGGAGTGGGCAGGGGGATCAGGTAGGTGGTATGTATTTGCTGCATGTCTGCAAGGCTGTGTTCAATCTCCTTGTGGACTGCTGACTGATGGTCATATTTTCCTTCCCTGTCTGGGGACCTGTCCTTTAGCCACTTGTCAGTGTTGTTAACAAAATATCTTACCACTAGCTAAATATAGAAATGACCATATTCTTTACCCTTAAAAATTAATTCAAAATTAATCCTGTTTAGAAATTTCTGTTTAATGGAAATTTGATTTAAAAATAAAAAGCTTCTTTTTCCTTTAAGTAAATACTATCCCCAAATGTAATTATTATGTTAACAACAACAATATAAATAACTTGTACTTATTTTCTGAATTCAGAACCAAACCATACCTATTTTTAGGGCTTTACTTTTAAACTGTGAACAAATCAATGTTTACTTTCCTTTCATAGAATGATTGCTATAGAACAAGCCTCAATAACAAAATAAAGCTTTAAATATTTCTTTTGATTTGTGGGGTTGTGCCCACATAATGTCAAGAAAAGCTAGATAATTTGAACAATTTTATGGAAAAAATCAGTTGAAACATTTTTGTCGTTAATATAGACAACAGCTAATTATACTTTTCTGTTAAAAGTTAAGATATATTGTTGACAAAGTAAAACAAACAAAAAAGCTGAATGTGCATAAACCAATTTTTAGTCAAGTAAAGGCAGAATTAATAATATTTTCATAAATAAAGCCTAGTGCTTTTTTTTCTTGCCTAATGCTACCTGTTTTCTGTCCAGTTCGTGATTTTCAACAACTTCATTTAAGTGTTAATGGGTATTCAACTGATATGAAAGAGGCAATGATCCTGTGGTGGCTGATTTACACTGCCACGTGTTGCTAAGTTTAGGGTGGTGCTGTTTTCTTCTGCTCATCAGTGGACGATGCATCAAGAACAAACCATAGGCCAAAATTAGATTTTTAAACCTGAGCCCTCCTAGTTGTTTTCCTATACAGTCATCTCTAAGTATATGCAGGGGATAGTTTCCAGGAGCCCATCAAAATCCATGGATACTCAAGTTCCTTTTATGAAAAGGGTAGTATAATAAATACACCTGGCTCTCTATATCCGTAGGTTTCACTTGCACAGGTGAGGAAAACTATCTTGGAACCTTTCTCAGTTCTTCACTGGCTCTTCTTCCTTCTTCTATTCCTTAACTGTGAACATATATTTAAGACAGTCTTCAATTCTTATTCTTACTTTCTTACTCTGTTCATCTGAGAATTCTTTTATTCTGTGGTTTCAACAAGCTTTATTTTGCAGATAACAAATCTCTATTTCCTATTCTTAAGCTTTGGTCCTGCTATACCACCAGCTGCCTAACAGACTTTCTGCTCTGGTTTAGTATTTTCTAAAACCCCCAAATGAACATCCCTTTTCCAACTCACTACTTCTGTTATTGGTGCCTCCATCCTTAAGACAATGGTTAGATATGATTTTTAAGGTAAATAGGCAAAAAATGTACAATGATTTAAATTTAATTGAAGTTTTCTCTTTACACAAGAGCACAGAGTGGAGAACAAGTCTGCAGGTAACCTTTCTCTAAGATGTGATTTGGGGGCCTTGAGGCTTGTTTCCATTGCTAAGAGATGAATTTTGTCTGCAGGGGTTTTATAGATAGGACTACCCTGACTTTAAAGCACTGCATAATCTCTGACCTCTTAATTGCTAGAGCTAAGTGTGATGGCCACACTTATCTGCCAGGAAAACTGGAAAATGTAGTCTAGGAAGAAGAATTTTCCCAGGAAGAAAAAAAAAAGCAAATGGATTTTGATATGAAGCCCTTAGTCTCTGCCACACCCACCTAAATTAAAAATTGTAGATTTAAACTCTATTTTATTCCCTGTATCAGGTCAAAGACTAAGTCCTGTTATACTCTCATTTAAATGTTCTTTTGTTACATTATCCATCTAATCCTATCTCATGATATAGACCATGGATAGGAGCCTGGCTCCTATCACCTCAAATCTGAATTATTATGTTAGTTTTCTAGGTAATCTGAACAACTACAGCCTCTTCTCCTTCAGTCCATCAAACAAACCCTTTTCACATTCATTTTCCTTATGTACAACTTTCATTGCTTCATGTCAGTTCAAAACTTTCAACAGCTCTCTTGTCTAACAGATCAAATCATATATTCCTGCTTTCCTTTTAAGAGCTGATATAAATTAGAAACTTCTCTTCCTACCATAGCCAATCTTGGTCACTTACTTTTTAAAGCTTTTGCAGTATTTGTCTATACCTCTCAGTTTAGATATAATATGAACTTGTGTTATTTGATATTACTTGTGCTATTTAATATTACTTCATGTGTTTTAGAGCTGTCTTCCGTACTATGTTTAAAGCTTCTTGAGAAAAAAGAGGATATCTGGTATTCTTTTGGTTTGGACTCTCCTAAAGAGACTAGCTTACTAAAAAGCTTCCCTGGTGGCTCAAAAGTTAAAGCATCTGCCCGCAATGTGGGAGACCCAGGTTCGATCCCTGGGTTGGGAAGATCCCATGGAGAAGGAAATGGCAACCCACTCCAGTATTCTTGCCTGGAGAATCCCACGGATGAAGGAGCCTGGTAGGCTACAGTTCATGGGGTCACAAAGAG
The DNA here is from genome assembly GCF_000754665.1 of Bison bison bison. Classification (NCBI taxonomy): domain Eukaryota; kingdom Metazoa; phylum Chordata; class Mammalia; order Artiodactyla; family Bovidae; genus Bison; species Bison bison. The sequence continues at coordinate 925,329 of NW_011494918.1, read as the reverse complement.
TTGGACACGACTGAGTGACTTCACTTTCACTTTCAAAGAGACTAGCATGTTGCTCAGTGCATACAAGGTTGGCTTCCAATGAATACTTAATGATGAGGCTAGCTTTCAGAAGGAATTTGTTATTATACTAATTTTATGAAATTTTACTCCTGAACTGTGCCCAGATTTTTGTTACAAACTGCCATTTGTTCATGGAAATCAATGCTTAATTTTAGTTAGTGACAAAGTCTCTCAGCATGCTGCTGCTGCTGCTAAGTCACTTCAGTTGTGTCTGACTCTGTGCGACCCCATAGATGGCAGCCCACCAGGCTCCTAAAGACATTTATTTATAAACTTGGGGAAACTAATTTCAATTAATTCTTTCTTTCATAATTTAACCAGTTTAATCAGTTTAAATTCTGGTCCCTGTCCTGAAGTGACTCATGGACTGGAAGGGAGTAAGGATTTATACACTTGGTACAGACAGAATTCTGAGATGGCCCTCCAGATCCCTGCCCTCTGGTGTGCCTGCTCTGTATAGCTTCTTGTGAGTGTGAGCGGGGTCTGTAAATATGATGTGATATCACTTCCTTAATTATGTTACATTATATCAACAAAAAGAATTGTGTATATATATAATTAAAAGTCCTTAATCATTTGACTTTGAGTCAATGAAATGAAAGATTATCTTTGATGAATGTGACCTAGTCAGATAAGCCCTTAAAAAAGAGGCAGGAGGCAGCACTCCTGAGGGCCTGGAAAAAAGCAAAAGCCACACTGTAGCCTGACCGTGGCCACACAGAGGGGACCAGGGGGCAGTTTCTAAGGGCTGAGTGAGGTCTCCCATGAAGAAACAAAAAGAGAGGGAGACTGCAGTTCTACAGCCATAAGTAACCGAATTCTGCTAACAACCTAAATGAGCTTGAATTAGGATGAGAATGCAGCCCTGTTGACACCTTGATTTTGGCCTTGTGAAACACTGAGCCATGTGAAACACTGAGATTATTATTTTTCTGACCTTGAGTCTCAAGGAAACGTGGACCGACTTCCCCTGGTCTGTTTTCAAAGACTTGATCAGAAGCCCGTTCTACCCAGTTATCAGTATTTTACGAGTAGGCCGCTCCTTCACTCTTACTTGCTTTAGCATGCATATTGTGCTGACTTAACATTATCTCCTGGAATCCACTGGGTTAAATAATCCAAGAGTTGTTGGAGGAAAGCCAAGTAGTCTTTTTCTCTTTAAGAGGAAAGTGGTTTAAAGGAGGCGGCTACTTAGCAAAGTCATCACTCTACTGCAAAACAGGCATGTTTCCAAAGGGCATTAACAATGCTAATGAGAAAACTGGAGTGAAAAGAAGAGAAAATGAAGAATTCATTTCATCATAGGCAGTCCTGGAGTGCTAGTTGAGCTATAGAACCACCACTGACTGATTGGCCCTGTGAAGTTTTCTAAAAAGCCTCAGTTTTCTTATCAATAAAATGGGAACATGAACTAGATAATCTTTGAGTTCTCTTTCAACTTTGGTGTCAATGATTCACCTTTTCAATGATAAAATGGAGGGAAAAAGCAAGAGATCTGTGGAAAATGTAGTACACTCAACATCTGTATAAGGATGGTGATGAATAATTATATACTTGGAAGACCAGTTCCCATGTGGAGCAGCATATCAGCAGTTCTCTGTCTTCCCACTGTTCAAATTCCTTAATCTGAAATGCTGAGCTCCTTTGCTCACTTTCTCTGGTCTTTTATATTCTTAAATTCATTATTTCCTTTATTCTTTATGTTTTCTTCATATTGAGCTGTTCACACACACACACACACACACACACACACACACATACACATACATTCTATACTTTCCCATCTGTGCTTGGCTTTTGTGGTACTCATAACTGGATTACTTTACATTTTCTCCTGACCAATCCTGCTCATCCCTAAAGGTCTAACTCAAAAATTATGTCTCCATAAAGCTTTCCCTACTGGTTCTTCTCTGTGTCCAATTATGACTGAGCTTTGAAAACTCCCTTGGGGACTACCATCCCCTGAGTACAAATCTCCCTCCACCTCATATGCTAAGCGTGCATTTCTCATTCCTCAGACTACAAACATAGAGATGTAGGAAGCTGAACAGAGTGGTTGCTGAATCCAGACCATAACCTGGAAGGATAGCTCATGTTAACTGGTTTGCCTAATACCATCTTGTCTTCTTATAATTCTTTTTTCTGTTACTAGAATGCAGCAAAAGTAAAAACATAGTTCTCTCATAACATAATTAAGTTCTCAGGAGCCCTTCATGGTTATAGGATTTCAGAAACCAGATGCTATAAAATTAGCCATATGTACCTGCAGGAAATGCAGGTTTGATCCTTGGACCAGGAAGATGCCCTGGAGGAGGAAATGGCAACCCACTCCAGTATTGTTGCCTGGAAAATTCCATGGACAGAGGAATGTATTGTCCATGGGATGATAAAGGAGTCGCACATAAGTTAACAGTGACAACCTCCATAGGGGTTTTATATAAGCCTGAATGTTGGCCAAAGTAAAAAGGCTGAGAGAGCCTATTTGAATTGAGGAGAGCCCCGTTTGGGCTTCCCAGAGAAGGCAATGGCACCCCACTCCAGTACTCTTGGCTGGAAAATCCCATGGACGGGAGAGCCTGGTGGGCTGCAGTCCATGGGGTCGCGAAGAGTCGGACATGACTGAGCGACTTCACTTTCGTTTTTCACTTTCATGCATTGGGGAAGGACATGGCAACCCACTCCAGTGTTCTTGCCTGGGGAATCCCAGGGACGGGGGAGCCTGTGGGCTGCCGTCTCTGGTGTCGCACAGAGTCTGACACGACTGAAGCGACTTAGCAGGAGCAGTAGCAGCTTGGGTTTCCCAGGTGGCGCTAGTGGTAAAGAATCTGCCCTCCAACGCAGGAGACTGTAAGAGACTCGGGTTCAGTCCCTGGGTGGGGAAGATCACTGGGAGGAGGGCATTGCAAACCACTCCAGTGTTCTTTTGCCTGGAGAATCCCATGGACAGAAGAGACTGGAGGGCAACAGTCCATTGGGTTGTATAGAATCAGATACGACTTAAGCACCTTGGCACACACGCACTCTCACATCCAGTCAGAGACGTGGGCTCCTCTCTCCTGACTTACAGTGCAGTAGGGGGTTTTTCTCCCCTCCTTTCCTATATAGGACAGTGCTTCAGAGCCCATCCCTGAAAACTGCTCAGGGCTGCTACGATCCCTGAGGCAAAAATATCTTCTGAATAAAAAGAACGCTTATTTATTTCTTTACAAGTTTTATTCTCAGATGGTGCCTCCAGACTTTCAGAATCTCAATAACTTTTTATTCCCTCTCAGTCCATGGCTGGATTTGCAGTGCTTTTCCATTTATAATATCCAAGTTGAAGACATAACTTTTCTGTTTCACTTCTTTTTCAACTTGGAGCTGGAATCTAGAAAAAAAAATAGTTATGAGGAGTTAGGGGGAAACTGCAAAGACTTACAAACAGAAGGTCTAAAAAAGGAAAAAAAAAATCCAAAACCTAAGGAAATAACAAAATCAGTAATGAGAAGAACGGTGGAGAACACTGTGAATGTTACTCAAAATATAAAAGTTATGAGCTGTACTAAGTACTTATCTGTGATGATTCATTTCATTGTCATGACAACTCAGAAAAATTAAATAATGTGCCCAAGATCCCATAGTTAACAAATTATGAAAATGAGTTTTGGATCAAAGACTGACTTCAGAACTCATGTTCTTTGTACCCCCCTTGGCTGGGGAGGGTACTGGCTAGCAAAAAGGAAGGCTACATATGCATCAGGTAAGGGACTGACTGGGGACAAAGGGAAAACGATGGGTATATTTTCCTGGTTTTGAAGTTAAAACAGAATATCCAAGCTAGAAGGCACACTGGGGCATCCTCTGATTTCCAGGGACTGTGGCAGAAACCTAGAGAAATACAACCAGAGGGGATTTAACGAACAATTTAAAATATGCTTCTGTGTTTCCACTTTCTTTGATTTTCATGAATACTCAACTAGGTATATTGGTCCAGAAGCTTTGTTTCAAGCGTTCTTTTCCCTCCTTCCTTCCCTCTCCAGCAAATATGACATTTTCTCTTCTGAAAACCTAGAGTGTCACATCCACCTGACTGAGCCCTTGAGGTCAGTGTTCTCAAACTGAGAAGGAATGGGGAAGTGTCTCAGCAGAAAACAAGGAGTGGGATCAGTCTCAGGCCCCAGTTATTTGGGTGATGATCTCAGGTCTCTGATGTTTTCATAATGCATATGCCACAACCCGTCCCAAGATTTCTTAGCCACCTAAAACTTGACCTGTGTTTTTGACTTGCTGGGATGAGGAGAATAAGGGGAAAGAAAAGTAAAAGGTATTATTATTATTTTTTTTTACTTCACTCATTCATTCACTCAAAGCTCTGCTAGTCTATGGGAGAAATATAGATGAAGTATATGCACAGTCCCTGCTCTCGAGTTCATAAAAGATATTGACCTAAAATTAGAGAATAAGATGACAGATTTAAGGCAGTGAAATGAAGATGACAAAGTATATAAATACAGTACAGAAAATAGGCTATAAGGATTGTGAAGGAAAGAGAGCAGAGTGGGCTGAATGAGAGCTAGAGCGGGGGAGTTGAAAGAGCACAGGAACTTAGATACCAGAGCAGGGGTGTCCCCGGAGCTTCAGTGCAATTTGTCTGAGAACTGACTTCAATGCATGTAACAAGTGAATGATTAAGACGTGTCTCCAGGGACAAAACTGAAGCCAGAAGAAGGCAGGCTGTATACCCAGTTGTTAGAGAGGGCTGTATGGGAGGGAGTCACCATGGTGATGGATCAGTGGTGATGTTCCTTCTCAGAGGCCCCTGGTACAGTGTTTATGGCAGGCTCTGGAGCCAGACTGACTGGCTTTGAAGCCTGGCTTCATAGTTTATTCTCTGAATGACCTTGACATGGTTACTTGACCTTCTTGTTTTACAACTTCCTCACCTTTAACATGTCAATGATGAGAATGGTGCTCACCCAGGGAGGAGTCAATTGCATAAATACTTGAGTTTACACAGGTAAAATGCTGTAAGTGATTTCTGGCATTTGGTAAGTGATCAAAACTGTTAGTTTTTTTCCTTCCTTTTTTTATACTAGTTTTTGCTAGTTAAGGCCACCTCTCTAAATATAGTTTGGAGGTAAACTTTGAGAATGATTTTCAAACCCATTCCTTATCAACATCTTTGTCTTTAGGTACCTCCATACCCTAGTCCATTCCAGACAGCCAAAGAGAAGAAAAGAGGAAAGAAAGCAAAATGAAACTAGAGGAACTAAAATAAGCTCACATAGTTTTTCTTTGAGATTTTCTTTGGGCGTCTAATTTTAAAGAGCACGTGAGGCAGTCTGAAGAAGGGAGAATGTACACACTGACCATCTTGTTATGTGACATTTGTTGACTCCATCAACACACTTCTGGTGCCACCCTCCAGTTTCTCCCGATTTTCCTTATGAAGGATTTGAATTCTGTTTTGTCCTCTGCATCCTAGACTCCAAATACTCTTTTTCAATTTTTCTCACAAAAGCAAAACTCCTAGGCTACATCCTCTGTAACTGCAGCAATGCGAGTGAGCTTTTGTTCCTGGGATTGGCAGCGTTTCTTTTTCGTTTGTGCCCCTGCCTGTCTGCAGGTCTCGGAGCTGCTCTCTGCTGTCGGAGATTGCAGAGCTGGTGGATTTAAGCCATGGGGCTTCTTTTATGAACCAAGTGCAGAGAAAGGAGCCTTTCAGGCTCCAGCCTCACAGTCAGGTACTCCCTGGTGGGTTCCTTACAAAGCACGGGATGCAGGCTCTTCCCCTGGAGTTGGCATTTGTTTTCTTATAGGGCATGCGTGCTTCTGGCAATGGGAGAGGGAAAAAGTGATCCAAGCAGGCAGCTCCCTTTGCAACCACTGCAGGTTACTTTAGTGCTCCACCCATAGAAGTCACCGGTTTGACCCGGTCCTCCCTAAAGCCAGCCTGAATTCTTTATTAGTGAGCATGAAAAATGCTTCAGTGCTAGCACCAGATGGTACCCAAACCAATTTGGATCATCAGCTGAGGCCTACTCATTTCCAAGTATTTGGTCTAACATCAGTGTTATTTCCCTTAGTACCCATCTAGCCCTAAGAGATGATCTTCCTGAGATGATTTTGATGAGGAATAATATTTTCCTCTATGTAGGACCACAACCATTATTTCTTAGAATCTTTATTAATTCATTCAACAAGCTCTTATTGAGTTCCTGCTGTGTACACTAGATGTTTTAGGGAATAACAAAGAGAAATCGACTTCCGTTAAAAAATTATTAGTTGAGAGTGTACAATGTACACGACAAAACATTAGACAAACCATTACTAAGATGATGTGCTTGCCTTTAAAGAATTCATAGTCGTTGAGAAGTTAATAGAGTTGCATGTGAGTACTGAGGGAAGCCAGGTCACCCCATATCCTCACACAGCTCTTTGCATTTTTGCTGCTTCTTCTTGTTGCTCACTCAGTCATGTCCTACTCTCTGTGACCCCATGGACTGCAGCACACCAGACTTCCCTGTCCTTCACTGTCTCTTAGAGTTTGCTCAAACTCATATCCATCGAGTCTATGATGCCATCCAACCATCTCATCCTCTATTGCCCCCTTCTCCTTCTGTCCTCTTTCAATCTTTCCCAGAGTCTTTTCCAATGAGGTGATTCTTTGCATCAGGTGGCCAAAGTATTGGAGCTTCAGCTTCAGCATCAATCCTTCCAATGAATGCTTAGGGTTGATTTCCTTTAGGATGGACTGGTTTTATCTCCATGCAGTTCAAAGGACTCTTAAGAGTCTTCTCCAGCAGCACAGTTTGAAAACATCAATTCTTTGGTGCTCAAGCTTTTTTATGGTCCAATTCTCACATCAGTACATGGCTACTGGAAAACCATAGCTTTCACTATATGGATCTTTGTCCGCAAAGTGATGTCTCTGCTTTTTAATCCACTGTCTAGGTTTGTCATAGCTTTCCTTCCAAGGAGCAAGCATCTTTTAATTTCATGGCTACAGTGTCCATCCATAGTGATTTTGGAGCCCAAGAAAATAAAGTTTGTGACTGTTTCCTTTTTCACCCCATCTATTTGTCATGAAGTAATGGGACTGGATGCCATGATCTTTGTTTTTTAAATGTTGAGTTTTAAGGCAGTTTTCTTTTTTTCTTTTTTTTTAAATTTTATTTTATTTTTAAACTTTACATAAGCCAACTTTTTCACTCTCCTCTTTCACTTTCATCAGGAGGCTCTTTTGTTCCTCTTCATTTTCTTCCATTAGGGTGATGTCATCTGCATGTCTGAGGTTATTGATATTTCTCCCAGCAATCTAGATTCTAGCCTGTGACTCATCCAGTCCAGCATTTCCTATGATATACTTTGCATATAAGTTAAATAAGCAGGGCAACAATGTACAGCCTTGATGCACTCCTTTCCCAGTTTTGAACCAGTCCATTGTGCTGTGTCCAGTTTGCTGCTTAAGCCATAAACAAAATTTTGTTTGGTATTCCGTTCTCTCTTCTCCAAGAGAACTTGTCAATAGCATTACTATATCACCTACATGTTGCTGCTATCACAGAATGAGAGCATTAGGGAAGGATGTAGACAGAGTCAGTCATTTGATTCTCTCTTATCTTGCTACCCAAAGAGTGAGCCATGGACCAGAAGCAATGGTGCCTCCTGGGAACTTACTGTAAATTCAGGCTCTGCCCTAGACCTGATGCATTAGAATCTGCAGAGTAAATAGGAACCCCAGGTGATTCATATGCCTGTTAAGATTTGAGAAAGCCTGCTCTTCTAGTTTTTGGTTCCTCAGGTATTTCAACAAGGATGGCGTACTCAGTGAAAGATCATCACATTCAATTTTTTGTTTATTGATTGTCAATAACTCTGTAACTGCTAGTCACATAATCATTCTGTAAAAAAGAGGGGTAGGTAATTCCTTATGCATGGGCCACTGAGTTTTGGGCCATGCCACCCTGACCTGAGGGCCCACAGATGATTGGACAGGAAACTGAGTCTAAGCTGGAAATGGTTGCTGACAGACCAGGGACCTTTGTTGTATCCTAGCAAAACAACTCTTTGCAGTAGGACTGCTTTATATTGCATGACTAAGCCACTCAGAGGCATTTCCTTAGGGAAGTGAGAGAGAGAGAGAGAGAGAGAAGATTGATGTTCATCATAGGGAGAACTAGAGAGATACATAAAAAGAGGCAGGTAGAAACCTTTGGTTAAGAGTAAGTAGATAGAGAATATGAGAGAAACTGACAGGGCAATACCACCATTTTTTTTTTTTTTTTTTACTTTTTACTTAGAAAAGTGCTGAGAACTTCACAGATATGACCTTCAATCCTCACCACTCCATAGAAAGGCAAATGTTGTTATTGTATTTTTTAAATCGAGCCATCTAGGGCTCAGTAAAAGGAGGTAATTTATTTATGCCGCTCAACTATAGAAGAGTAAAGTCAGAATCTGCACCCAGTTCTAACAGACCCAGAGATACCAGTCTTTTCATATTTTTCCTTCAACTATTGCCTCTGTCTTTGTTTTGGAGTCCTGTCTTCAAGGCAAAGTTGTGGACACTGCTCATCCTCAAGAGCCACCTACAAGAAAAGGCTCAGTGGACCCAAGAGTGCTTTTTCCTCCATGAATTCACATGAGGCAACAGTGGGAACTAAGAGATAAATCCTGGCTTGCCTTCTTTATTCAAGTCCTTTTAAAGAAGAAAAGCCTGAAACTGAATAAAAAAATGATGATGTAAGTTAGCATTTATGAAATCCAGAAACTTCATTTAAGTGGTAGGATTTTAGTAGGGCCATAGAAGAAGGGTTTTAGATAGCTGATGAGGAAGAGGGATCATTCCAGGTTGGGGTTCCAGTGTGAGCAGAGAGGCAGCAATAAGCCTGCTAAGGTGCAGGAGGGAAAGAGAAAAATGTTCTAATTTCTCAAAAGAGTGTCTAATTCAGGCTCAGTAAATGCATGCTATGGTCACACATTTGCAAGGAATCTGCAGATCTCGTAGGTACTGGAGACAGATTGCAAAGGGTCAGAGAAGAGAACCCAAATAATGAGAGAAGAGCCATGAATAAATGGATCAATGAGAATGGCCTGACGGAAAGTGTGTATGGATCAGGGGAAGTGCCTGGTAACTGTGTCTAAACACAGAAGAGTGGGTGCACTTGGAAGTGTGTTAAACTAAGTCACATTTCCTTTCCACTACTGCTAGGATGGTAAGGGTTTTGAAGCCAGTTACTTCCTAAGTTCATTTTTGGAACAGGCAGGGATTCTACTACCTGAGAAGTCTTAGAATCTGTAGTTATGCATGCCAGAGACTGATAGTGCTCAACAAATAACTATGTGCGCTCCTACATTTCCTAGGTTCTCTGGAGGCCATGGGCTTCCCTGGTGGCTCAGTGGCAAAGAATCCACCTGCCAATGCAGGAGCCATAGGTTAGCTCCCAAGATTGGGAAAATACCCTGGAGAAGGGAATGCCAACTCACTCCGGTATTCTTGCCTGGAAAATCCCATGGACAGTGGAGTCTATGGGGGGTTGCAAAAGAGTCAGACAGGACTTAGCAACCAAACAATAATGACAACTAGAAGCTATAAAGTGGCCAGTGCTTGGGTTTTGTCTAGTGAAGTGCAAGCAGATTTTAAGCACTTCTCTGCCTGGCCCTTGACAACTTCTCACACATTCTTCAATTCTCCTGTCCTTCTTTAATGGTTTGGAGGTCACATGTTCCAGACAGTGTAGCTACAAGATGGAGAATAGCTTACAGATATTGAATTTGAAATATTCATTTAGAGCTGCTGAAAGTTTGATGTTTATGATTATATAGACGAGTCCAGTTTATTCCATATTGTTTGCTTCACCCACTAGGTAATAAATGCCAGAGGGTTGGTCACCAGTATACTCCTAGTGATTACTTAACATATACAGGTGTTCATAAATATTTTCTGAATGAATACATGAACCTTGTATCAGTCACTAAGACCAAGTTGGTATGATTTTATAATCTTAATTTTCTAGTCTCCAAGAGAATAGTAGTTTTTCTTTTCTTTCTCTCTTCCCTTCAAAGTTATCTTGAGGTCTTCTTTTTTTGGAGTCACCTAAGTTTTTCAGATAAAGTTGAGGAACGAGTGAAGGTGTTAGAATGATTTCTCCACTCCCTGACCCTGCTAGTAATTGTTCTAGGGTCCATCCTCCTCTGGGGATATCCTTGCCAAAGGAATTAAGTAAGTCAACTAAAAAGTCACAGCAGAGCATGCTGTGGTCCTGACTTTTGCCTATATAAAGAGTGCAAATCCAGGAAGAATTTTTTAGAAGAGTATTGTAAATCTCTGCACCTACTCAACATATTATTTGTCTGATAAACCCACCCAATTGTGTCAAAACCTCTGAGTTTGAAAGAGATCATTCTGTGTTGTAATGAACACATCTGGTACAGCTTGATGTCCACGAGGCTCTGACTTGTGCTAGGAATGGTGGAAACTCACAAAGTGCAGCCTGGATTCTGTGCAAAGGAAAAGGGTTCCTGCTGGGTGGCCCCTTTTCTCTTTCCTTATGTGCAAATCTTACCCACTTAGCTCCTCAATTGGAACAAGGGGAGGATTTGTTTGTTTTACAATTAAGTGCTAAGTGAAACCTTTTCAAAGCGTAGACTTCAGGGACCAGGTCTACACTTTCCCACCAGGTCTCTGCCCCCTCCAACCTTTCTGCTAAATACTGCTCATCCACACACTTGCTGAGAGGATAGACCCCCATAGGGTCTATTTGGAATCAGTGGCCTAATTTTTTTTTTTTTTTTTTTTGAGCTTCAAACTGATTATAACAGCCGCATGAACTTTTGTTTGTAGAACGTGGGGAGCCTGGGAGCATATCCATAATAAAACTGCATCTTTTTACTCATTAATACATGTCACAATTTGAGTCCCAGCAGAGAATTGGTATATTTAGTCCAGAGAGAACTCATTGAACCAAAATTTGATCATTTATTCCCAAATCCATTCCGAGTGACCCCACAATATTAGAGATGTGAAAAGCTGTTTAACACCCTTAGATAGTTAAGACATTCTCTTTCTGAAATATGAACGGAGTGCCTCAATATTGGGGGAAAACTGAAAGCAACCAAGTTCACAAAATGACGTCATCTGTGGCAGGAGGGGATCAAGGGAAGTGCTAGCTGTGGGGAGAAAGCCCAGACTGTACCTGCCATTCTACTGCTAGCTGTGTGACCATGGGCAGGTCTCACATTTTGTAAAAATGGTTGGCCCCCTAAGTGATCTTTGAGTTCCTTTTCAGTTCTAACAATCTAAAGTTTTCTGGAAATCTTAACACAAAGCATATATATTTGCATAGCAGAATAGAAAGGGGCTCAAAAAAAGGATACACACTCCTATGTATAAAATAAACAGCAAAGGCCTATTGTACAGTATTGAGAACTACATTCAATATCTTGTAGAGCCCTGATTAGTCCCTACTTGTGGAGTCACTATCTATGAAATATTCCCTTTTCTCCTTTATCTCTCTTGTTCTCTGTCTCTCATTGTCCTGTGTTCACGCAGAGCAGGGCTGCTCATTCATTTCTCTTGCTTGTTTCATACTTCTTTCCACGGTTCTGCACGGTGGAGAAATCAGACACCGGGACTTGAGAATTGGGAGAAGTAAAGAGTCTTCACAGCCTGTTTCCATCTGAAACTATTCATAGTAGTCAGAATCAGGGAGAAGTCCTACTTGACCTCCCAGCATCCACAGCATTGGATTTGCAATGCAAACTTATTGGTTCATTGTACACTTTCGCTCAGGACTCCAAAGTGAGCGTGTCTCTGTTTTTAAAGAGCAGTGAGACATTCCTGAGTTCCCTGGCCCAGGACCATCTTAAGTCTACCCAGTCTTACCCTGATTTTTACAAGATTGAGTAACAGATATAGGTTTCCCAGGTGGATCAGTGGTAAAGAATCTGCCTACCAATGCAGGAGCCACAGGGGACATGAGTTTTATCCCTGGATAGGGAAGATCCCCTGGAGGAGGAAATTGCAGCCCACTCCAATATTCTTGCCTGGAGAATTCCATGGACAGTGGAACCTGGTGGGCTACACAATCCATAGAGTCATGAGACTCAGTCACAACTGAACGACTAACACACACACACACACACACCAGATGTAAGTAGTAGCCTGACTTAATCTATCAAACTCAGGTTCAACCTCTGGTGTTCTCCTCAATGTGCCTTTAAAAATTAAACAAGGAAGAAAACATAATCAACCTCCTCCTGCCTTTCCTGGATGGTCTAAAGTCTTCACCCTTAAGTATGTCATCCAGGGTAAAACATGGCTCCAAGGAAGGAAGGGAAAATATACAGACTTGGTTGACTTAGAGGGCAGCTGCTGGAAGTATGGGCATTTGGAGGAGCAGGTGGTATTCTGAGCCAGGCAGGTGTCTTTCTGACTGCATCAGCATGGTGAGTTCCATCTTTCATTGAAATCTACCTTCTGTTGAATAGTTCCACTCTTCCAAACCCCTCACCCCATACGCGCTGGCCCCATCCCCTGTTCCTTGCCTAGATTGTGAGCTGGCACTTCTGTTTCCCTTCCATTCATTGAGAAGAGTGGCCACAGAAATCACTTATGCAGTTAGGAAACTCAGCCAAGTGGCATCACGTGCAGGAGAATCTGTCCCTGTTTTTCTGCCCAGTGGGGGTTTAAACTTTTACCCGGGGGTGGGGGGTCATTTCCCTCCATTGCAGAGGAGTATTTATCAGGGACAAGGAAATAAACACTTGGTCAACCAAATTCCAGCCTGTATTGATTCTATCATTCACAGGTTAGGGATTTTTTTTTTTTTTGGCTTAAATATAGCATCACGAATACACAGCTGCAGAGACTGTGCCAAGTAGCTCAGCCGGCTGCACACAGTGCCATCAACAGAAAACCATTTTTCTTTTCTCCTGATTGAGGTGTTATCACCAGGAGCCATGTGGATACTCTCTGGGCCAAACAGATATCTCTCTAGCACATCCACAAAAGCAGCTGCGGCGGGTGGTGGGCTTTGCCTGTGGAAGGTCTGCCAGTGGGAAGCCAGCTGTGAGGGCTGGGATAGAAAGGGGAGAGGAAGACGAAGTACAAGACCACCGGAAAAACCAGAGCTTTGACTACACGGACCTTTGTGGGCAAAGTGATGTCTGCTTTTTAATGCACCGTCTAGGTTTGCCATAGCTATTCTTCCAAGGAGCAAGTGTCTTTTAATTTTCTGGCTGTAGTTACTGCCCACATTGATTTTGGAGCTCAAGAAAATGAAATGTGACACTGTTTCCACTTTTTCCCCAACTATTTGTATGAATTGACGGGACCGGATGCCATGATCTTTGTTTTGAATGTTGACTTTTAAGCCAGCTTTTTCATTCTCCTTGAAACTTAAACTCTATAGGGTCTTGGGGACCAAGATATGGGCCTTAGACACTGAAAAATTATTATAGATATGATGAACTAATTAAAGAACAATGCCAGTATGTGTTTATATGATGCCCATACTTAAAACTCTCTGTGGTTGCGTATTGTATAAAGAATGAATTTCCAATCTCATCACACATCACACAAGGATCTTCACAGCAAGACCCAAGGCCTTCTTAGTAGCCTTATCTTCTGCCTTTGTGACTTGTATGCTATTCTTTGTCCACACAAAGCTACCTGCCACTGCCCAAACAAGACAAGCACTTGAATGCCTCTGATTTTGCATGTGCTTCTTTCTCCGCTAAGAGTGCCTGAATCTTTCTCCTCCATCTTGTAGACACCTGCTCATCCTTCCCGTTTGGCTCCAGGGTGTTTCCCCTCCCTAGGCCTTGCTGATTTTCCCTGACAGCTAGCATCCCGCTCTTCTGAATCCCCTGGACTTTGCATATCTTGATTTCCCAGCATTCAGCGTGTCCCCACCTCAGGGTCCTGCTGGTTTCTCTTCCAGGAAGTGGCACGGAAAATGCATACTGTTTTTACACTTTGTCATCACTACATCAGAGAAGACTTTACATGTCAATACTTGCAAGTGTGCATCATTTTTATGCAGTTTGCTGTATTTATTTTAGTACTGGTAAGGTTAAAAGAATCGATACAATGTGCTATAGGAGCTCAAAGAGTCCAGAGGTCACCATAGACTAGGAATAACCAGAGAAGGCTCAGTAGAGGAGGTAGACTTGACTGGCTTAGAAGGACAGATAGGAGTGGACAGTGGGGAGGAGTGGGGTCGGTGACAGTGGCTCTCTGAATGGGGACATTGTGGAAAAGGCATAAAAAGGATGTTTGGGGTGATAAGCGGATGGGCAGTCCGGTGTTAGTGCTGAACAGTGGGGAGACACGAGGCGATGACAACTTGGGCACAAACTGAGGAGGGCACTAGATAACCCAGGAGTTTGGAGTCCCCCTTCAGGTGCCAGTGGTGGAATAAAGGGATGGCCTGATGTGATTTAGTGTCTGGTAGTATTGGGGGTGCAGTGTGGACTGGAGGGGAAGAAAATAGAGATAAGAAGCCTGGGAGTGACTCCTGCGAGATACTCTCCCTATCTCAGGAGAGAACTGAGATCGGGAGTCTGGCGTTACTCAGCGGCGGTAGGGTAAGGGTGGTTTTGGTGGACACCATCCCTGTCCCCTACACCGTGCTGACACCTGACCCTCCGTATGTCACTTACTCCTCCCACTGACACCATGAGAAGTCTGTTATCGGCCGTGTCTCAAGATGAGGAAACAAAGGAAGCTCAGATCACCTGCATGTGGATGTTCATAGTTTTGAATTTTGAACCCACATTTGTTTAGCTGGGAAATGTTTGGCCTTCACACTGCTTCACTGCTGGCAAGAGGATCTGTGTGAAGTGGTGGAAGAGGAGAAGGAAGAGATGAGGAAGATGCTGCAGAGGACAGATCCAGGGCAGAGGGGAACTGAATGCGACTAGGACTCACAAAAGCAGGATTTAGAGTGGCTCAATGGCTCGTGGGGCCACAGTCGGACGCAGCTGAGCTACCGACACGTTTACTTTCAAGGGCTCATGAGGGGACCTATGGGGAGCGCTTTGTCTGTGGAACGTGATAACTTCTGGATGGAGCTTTACTGAAAGAGGAAAGATCTACTTCCCTAAGATATAGTCTCATATATGAAAGTGAAGTGGGACTGTTAGGTGCTCAGTCGTGTCCGATTCTTTGCGACCCTACAGACTGTAGCCCACCAGGCTACTCTGTCCATGGGATTCTCCAGGCAAGAATGCTGGAGTGGGTTGCACTTCCTTCTCCAGGGGATCTTTCCAACCCAGGATCAAACCTGGGTCCTCTACGCTGTGCGCAGTTTCTTTACTGAGACGTCAGGGAAGCCTACATATGTGTGTTTTATATATATATATATATATATGCCTTATATATAGAAACCTTACATATTATATATATATATAAAATGTCCCATATATATAAAATGCCCTGTATAAGTATAATATCCATATATATATATGTATATATAAAATGTCCCTCTGCCCCTTCTTGCCCATCCCACATTGCGCTGAATTTTCCTTTTTTGGGGGATTTCTATGAGAAGTCCGCATTTCTCCTGCCATACACCCAAACTGCACATTTGGGCCCTTTGTGTTTGTCAAAAATGTCTCCTTTCAGTGACTGGAGTTATGTCAGTCTTATGAGAAAAGCACGGAGTGACATGGACATTCATTCAGAAGGAGGAACCGTTTGGGACTTCCCTCCCTCTGCCCTGAATCTAGACCCCTGTCTCAAGAGCAGCCTGAGCAGGTCATCTCCAGCACTCCCGGACTGCCTTCAACTGAACCTCTTTTGTTCCACCTCATCTGCATCTAGCACTTGTGCCGCTAGAGGGCACTGTTTGCCTTGAAATGAAGTTCTTTAAGTTTCATCACCTTTTCCTCTGGCGTCTATTGTTTTTGCTCTGCTTACTCTGGAAGGGTTTTCTTTCCTTTGTGCCAGTGTATTTGTGTGAGCGCCTGTTTCTTCTTTAGAAGTGAATTTAGCACGTATGAACATGGCAGATAATTACTCTGACCAAAGCCTGTCATTGTCTAGGCAGATCTTTTGAAAGCTTTGTCCCCCCATATATTCTTCAGTGCCCCTCCGTCTGACCCACCGTGCACCTCCCCCAACCCCAATTATTTCAGTCTGGGGTCACCGTCACAGCTCTGCCAATGCATCTCAATCCTGCCTCACAGCTGCCTGGTCTGGTTTAGCCAGGGCTCCCCACTCAGGGCAACTGAGCCTTGATTTATTACTTTGCTTTACACTGGTCCTGGTCTCTTCTCGGGCAAGACTGCTGATGATGCCACATTTTCAAACTGGTTCTGCGCTGCAAACCAGTACCTGGGAGGGGTGATAATTTGGTCCTCAAACCCATTTCAACTGTGGCTGCCTTCACTCTGGGGTGGGCCTCTGCTTCGTGGACATGAAGGGCACTTGGCTGCCCTGTTTATGTTGAGAAGGTGGCTGGGTAAATGTTGCTTCTGGTTGACCCTTCCTCAAATGCAGGCACACACACACACACACAGTCTCTCTTATGTCTGTGGGATGCATAGACACTGCAAGGATTCTGTGCAGGGCTGAGTGCCAGGCTGGCTTGAGCATTCCTATTCTTTCTTCATTTTGTCCTAGAGGCCTGGCTGTTGAGTGTTTCCTGCTGCATGCATGAGAGATAAAAGCATGTATCAGGAGTGGAAATTAATGTGGGTGAACCTTGGGAAGGGTGGGATCTGGGATTGGAGAGATGGATGGATAGAAACTTCTGGGTAGAAGGATTGGGCATTCCTTGAGGCAGAGGGTGTCCATAGGTGGCTTTAGGATGGATTGGTAATGACATTTCCTGATGTAAAACCAACCAACAACAATTGCTTCATTGCAATTTCAGCTGATGGAGATACATTCATTGAGTCATTCCTGTACAGCTGTATTATTTTTCATGAACAACTCATTTAGAAGTGTTCATCTGAAAATTTTCGTAAAGTTTCTTGTCTGTTTGTGGAGGGTTCTCTCACTACCATATCCTTGAGTATGTATCCCCGCCCTCACCCAGCAAGTGCTTGATTATAATATACCTTTGTTGAGTGGGGCAGGTAAGGGGGCTGAGCCAAACTGAAGGCATATGGGGTCAAAGGAAGTAATACATATGGACGTGATCGGAACATTATAAATCCCTGATAACTGCCATTAAAACCGAGAAGCTGTTATCCATACATCTTTGCCCAACTCTGAGTCTGTTCCATCAGGACATATTGTGAACTGTGGCAGAGGGATCAGGGAACACTTTAGTGCCCTGTTTTCCGATCCATGGCCACTGTATTTGTCTAGAGCCCAGCATGATGACCATCACATACGGGGCTGTCAAAGTTTGCTGAGTGCATGTACTCTCAGAAAGCTTGGTCTCATCACACTCTTAGATCACATTAAACAGGGTCTCCTTTTCCCTCTACTTTTGACTATGACATCAGGAAACAATAAGCAGAGTGGTCTCATCCAGCCATTACGCATTCTGTGTGTGTGTGTGTGTGTGTGTGTGTGTGTATGTCTATGTGTGTGTTTGTAGATAAGGCCCTGGCATTAAGCCAACTCTATCTTGGATTTGTGTTGTGTCTTTGGCAACACTTAAGTTTGTTTTCATCCATAGAAGAACAGAGATCACGTCTCTTGTATTTTTTGTTTTTAACTAGACTTGAATTTGAAGAGGGACATTGAATAATCAATACCTTATATCATAAAGAGCTAGATTTAGTATCAGATCTTACCCTAGAATGTCTGTCTCTCTTGATCCTTATAACAGTGAAAAAAACAGAAACAAAATAAAAAGTGAAGTGATGCAGTCAAATGAGGGAGATGTAGGTTCCACAGAGGACAGTCAGATTCCATTCCCCAGATCTTAACATTTAAATGCTGATACTTATGCTAGCACATCGTCTGGGACACCATTACCTCATTCTTTGTAAAGAAAAATCCTTTTCAAATGTCACCTTTTCCAATAATTCATACTTGACACTACATTTTTTCTTTTCCTGAAACCCTTGTTTTTGGTTGTATCTCTTTTTATGAAGTTTATTATATACTGTCTAGGTTTACAGTGTTTGGGGCATGTTCCAATGTCACCTAGTAGATTGTAATTTTCTTTGGGACAAGAAACACACTTCCCCAAATAGAAAATACTTCGTTCATCTTTGTATCCTCATTTTTGTACTGTATACACTGGAACTGCTCAATTAAACTCTGTTGAATAAATAAATTAACGAAAGGGTAGAGATGCAAGATCAGGTTGTGAATGACCGCGGTCTTCTTTCTGAGCTGATCAGTACATTTAGATAGAAAACTTAGCTGAGCACCAGGCAGAATGGAACCTGAGTATTACCATCAGCTGCTTGACCTGTTCCTTTCTAAGGCTAAACTCTCCACTTGTGAAATTGTATTCTCACCCTTCTTGTTAATTAAGAAAATCTCCCAGCAATACTGTTTTCTCTTGCCTCATCAAAATCATCCCTCTTTATCAAATGATTCCCATTCACAGATAAACATCCACTCATTTCCCCCATAATCAGAAGAAAAAAAAAATCCTCTTGATTTTACATCCTTCTCCAGTCACTCTGTCTCCATTTCCCATTACAATAACATTTCTTAGAACTCTTGTCCCTACTCCCTATCTTCCGTATCCTTTGCTCCTTTTGTGTCTATTCCAGTCTATTCCTTTCGTCTCCACTTCTTTACTGAAGTGCTCTAGCTAAGGTTGCCCATGACTTCCCTGTTGTGAAGACCAGTGGCCCACCCTGTTCCTCATCTATCTTTCCTATCAGCAGCCTTTGACACCCATGATCCCCCTCCTGTCCCCTGGCTTCCAGAGTGCTGCACTCTCCTTGTTTACTTCCTAATTCACCCGCAGTTCCTTGCCCTGCCCTTTTGCTGGTTCATCATCATGGTCTTGCAGCTCTAGAGTAACCTGTGGTGCGACGCCCAGACCTCTTCTCTTTTCTATCTCTACTCACTTCCTACATGAAGCCCTCCAGCCTCATGGCTTTAAATATAGTCTGTCTACTGTGGGTTACCAAATACATACTCTAATACTGACCTTTGCTCTGGTTTCAGCTGCCTGTTCAGCACTGAATCTCGGATGTTCACAGGACATCCTAAACTTAACGTGTCTCAGTCCTCATGCCTGAGCATCCCTTCGCACTCGTTTCCTCCCCTCCCCACCGGTGAGTCTCCTGTTCTTAGTAAACGGTAATTTTATTCGTGCATTTTCTCAGATAAAATCCTTAGTGTCTTCACTGAATCTCTTCCTTTCATATTCTATAACCAATTCATCATCGAGTCCTACCAGTTCTACCTTCAAATTTGCCCCAGTTTCCTTAATGTGGCTGTCATCTGTGGTCTTGCTGCTTTTTCACTTTTGCCCCCCCACACCTCATACCCTGGGCTTCTGAGGTTCCCTCAGTGGTAAAGAATCTGCCTGCCAATGCAGGAGATGCAGGAGATGCTGGTTTGATTCTTGGTTCAGGAAGATCCTCTGGTGGAGGAAATGGCAACCCACTCCAGTATTCTTGCTTGGACAATTCCATAGACTGAGGATCCTGGAAAGCTACGATCCAGGGACTGCAGAGTTAAACATGACTGAGCACACACAACCCCATACCCTAGTGTCAGACTAGTTACCAGAACAATCCTCTTATTTTTTGTAATTTAATTTTTATTTTTTATACAACAGAAGTAAACTATGAGATTCATGTGCAAAATTAAGCAGTATATTAACCCTTAACTCAGAGTGAAAACTAGGAGTCAAGATTCTAGTTCCTAGATAATAATACTGCAATAATTTATAACATTAACATTGGATTATTATCAGGTTACTTTTTTTTATTTCCAAGAGAATCTTTTTATTTTTTAGAAAACTTTTTATTTTATATTGGAGGATAGCTGATTAAGTATATTGTGATAGTTCCAGAGCACTGAAGAGCTACCTAGCCACACATACATATGTAGCCCTTCCTCCTCAAACTCCCCTCCCAGCCGGACTGCCACATGACATTGAGCAGAGTTTTCTGTATTATACAGCAGGTCCTTGTTGGTTATCCTTTTTAAATATAGCAGTGTATACATGTCAATCCCAAACTCCTAACTATCCTCCTGACTCTTCCCCCCTGGTAACCATAAGTTTATGCTCTAAGTCTGTGTATCTGTCTCTGTTTTGCAAATAAATGGCAACCCACTCCAGTACTCTTGCCTGGAAAATGCCATGGACAGAGGGAGCCTTGTAGGCTACAGTCCATGGGGTCGCAGAGTCGGACACGACTGAGTGACTTCACTTCACTTCACTTCATTTGCATTACATCATTTCTTTTTAGCTTCTGCATATAAGCAGTATCATATGATATTTCTCTTCTTTGACTTACTTCACTCAATATGACACTCTCTAGATCCATCCATGTTGCTGTAAATGGCATTATTTCATTCTTTTCAATGGCTGAGTAATATTCCATTGTATCTATGTACCACATCTTCTTTATCCAGTTCTCTGTTGATGGACATTTAGGTTGCTTCCATGTCTTAGCTATTATAAATAGCACTGCAGTGGACATTGGGGTGTATGAATCCTTTAGGACCATGTTTTTCTCTGGATATGTGCCCAGGAGTGGGATCGCAGGGCCATGGGTTAGCTCTAGTTTAGTTTTTTAAGGAAGCTAGGAGAATTCTTTTAAAAGCACAAATCAGATCACATCACTCTTCTGCCAATGGCCTTCTATCTTGGAATAAAAGTAAAAGTTCTTTTAAAAGCCTACCAGCTGGTCAGCCACACTGGCCTTTCTGTGGTTTCCCTAGCAGGCCAACGCAGCCCTGTCTCCGGGTCTTCGTGCTTGCTGCTCCCTCTGCCCAGAATGCTCCTCCTCCAGGTTTCCTTGTGGCTCACTCTCTCACTTCCGTCAAGTCTCTTTTTAAACGTCATCTTGTCAAGGATACTGTTTCTAAGCACTCTTCTTAAAGACTTTTCTTACTCCACTCCCCCATTTCCTTTTTCCCTACTAATAAATACCATCATCTGACATATTATTACATCATATAGTCACTGTTTACTGTTTTCCCATTACTAGAGACCAAAAAGGAAAAGGAGTACGTCAAGGCTGTATATTGTCACCCTGTTTATTTAACTTCTATGCAGAGTACATCATGAGAAACGCT
>NW_011494918.1:903158-904006 GCF_000754665.1 Bison bison bison | reverse complement strand
TGAGAAACGCTGGACTGGAAGAAACACAAGCTGGAATCAAGATTGCCGGGAGAAATATCAATAACCTCAGATATGCAGATGACACCACCCTTATGGCAGAAAGTGAACAGGAGCTAAAAAGCCTTTTGATGAAAGTGAAAGTGGAGAGTGAAAAAGTTGGCTTAAAGCTCAACATTCAGAAAATGAAGATCATGGCATCTGGTCCCATCACTTCATGGGAAATAGATGGGGAAACAGTGGAAACAGTGTCAGACTTTATTTTTCTGGGCTCCAAAATCACTGCAGATGGTGACTGCAGCCATGAAATTAAAAGACACTTACTCCTTGGAAGGAAAGTTATGACCAACCTAGATAGCATATTCAAAAGCAGAGACAGTACTTTGCCAACAACGGTTCGTCTAGTCAAGGCTATGGTTTTTCCTGTGGTCATGTATGGATGTGAGAGTTGGACTGTGAAGAAAGCTGAGTGCCGAAGAATTGATGCTTTTGAACTGTGGTGCTGGAGAAGACTCTTGAGAGTCCCTTAGACTGCAAGGAGATCCAACCAGTCCATTCTGAAGGAGATCAGCCCTGGGATTTCTTTGGAGGGAATGATGCTGAAGCTGAAACACCAGTACTTTGTCCACCTCATGAGAAGAGTTGACTCATTGGAAAAGACTCTGATGCTAGGAGGGATTGGGTGCAGGAGGAGAAGGGGACAACAGAGGATGAGATGGCTGGATGGCATCACTGACTCGACGGACGTGAGTCTGAGTCAACTCCGGGAGTTGGTGATGGACAGGGAGGCCTGGCGTGCTGCGATTCATGGGGTCGAAAAGAGTCGGACACAACTGAGCGACCTGACTTTC
>NW_011494918.1:889951-903058 GCF_000754665.1 Bison bison bison | reverse complement strand
CAGCTTTTTTTTTTTTTTTTTTAGTATCAGCTTTTCTTCACTGCTGAATTCTCAGTGCCTAGAGTCAGTGTTTGCCGCAAAGATGGGGCTCAGTAAACACTTGCTGTCATTCTGTAAACAAAGCAGTAATATTAATCAATGGCTGCAATCTTGAAGGCACACATGGTTTGTTTTTTTCTAAGGATGTTAGTAGCCCTGCTAGTGAAGGAAGAGTCATCTTAAAAAATTGACAACAGTTTAGAAGCGATGGATTAAGCAAAATTGCAAAAAAAAGAGATAATCAGCAGTTTCCAAAGTAAAGTATTGTAACATATGTATAAAGAATAAAAGGAATGTAAAGAATTTTTTTTAAAGACTTGGTTTCTCACTTTTCATGGGTCTGCTCTTATCTTAATGCTGTGCCCCAATACTAGGGACCCATCTTCAATTTCAGAATGATACAGTTCAGCCAGTGCATGGGATTTGGGGACTTCAGTCCAGTTCAGTCGCTCAGTCGTGTCTGACTCTTTCCAACCCCATGGACCTCAGCATGCCAGGTCTCCCTGTCTAACACCAACTCCTGGAGTTTACCCAAACTCATGTCCATTGAGTGATTCTGGGGAGCAATTTGTTTCCTCAAGAGAAGGTGATTCATGCATTTAGACATTAGAGTGACTGTTAACTCATTTGTACATTCTTTTAAGGCTTGAGCGCTCCTAGGGTATCTTGCTTGGCACTCTGGTTAACAGTGTAACAGAGAACATGTAGCCCCTACTCTCTCTTTCCTCCTCTTTTCTATAAGGAAATAGTGGAAGGAGGCAGGTCCGCGGTCTGTGGCTGTTTGGGTGGATGAGATAAGAAGATGAGGGTGGAGTGGAGAACAGTGCTCAGAGAATGAAAGCAGGATCCTAAAATCCTTACCTTCCAGGGTCTTGGGGTTTTGCCAAAAATGTAGGGTTTGTAGGGAAATAGGCTGCTTCAGACTTAGAAAGACATGTGGTTGAAATTAGAGAAAAAAGACAAACTTATGAGGAAAGCTACTGGATGGAAGGCTGGAATGGTTTTTGTGGGGAGTGGTGAGCCTGTGCGTGCCCACAGCCATGCTAGCCCTCATTTATCAGAGTGAGTATGCGCGTGGCCACATGGCCAGAGTGTTCTGACAAACCGCGCCAGATGTTACTAATAAAGGCAGCCCTCTTTACAGACCAGCATTGGCACAATATTTTCTATGTTCCCAGCCCTTGTGGAGGTGTTGTTGACAATTTGATGGACTAAGGACTCACTGTGGGTTTGATTGTGTTTCAGTCATGAAAACCCCAAACTAAAAGGTAGGCAGAGCCTTAATAAGAGTTAACTATCTGTCTAGACTGAAAAATATAATATTGATGCTTCAGGTAGGACATCCCAAGAAAAATCATTTTACATAAGAAAGGTCCCAGAGGCAGAGGTGTAAGGGTTCCTGTCTTATTTCAGTTTCAGAATATATGAGCTGTAGATCATGCATTCTCTATGGAGGAGGGAAGACAGAGAGGGTGGGGAGAAAGACAATGATAGCCCAGTGTGGCAGTATGGACTGGGCTATCTCCAAGAACACTGGCCACTTGTACATATTAACTGTCGTTGCAGTAATGATGATGAAATAACAGGAGCCCATCTATTTAGTGACTACATTTTGCCAAGCTCTCTCTCTCTATATATAAATGTATATTATATATATATAATATATATGCACACACACAGTAAGGCCCATACAAATGAACAATTTATGTTCCAAAAGCAAGTTCTTAAGTCCAGTTTGTTCATAAGTCCAGGAAAAGTGCATACGTGGTTCATCGGTAGAATTCTCACCTGCTGCTCAGGAGGGCTGAGTTCATTTCCTGGCCAATGCAGCCACAGCGTCCCCTTGGGCTTCCCTGGTTGCTAAGATGGTAAAGAATCTGCCTGCAATGCAGGAGACCCAGGTTCAATCCCTGGGCCAGAAAGATCCCCTGGATAAGGGAATCGCAACCCACTCCAGTATTCTTGCCTGGAGAATTCCATGGACAGAGGAGCCTGGCGGACTGCAGTCAATGGGATAGCAAAGAGTCAGACATGACTGAGCAATGAACATACATACCAACAAAGTAAGCCTAGGTACCCAACTAACACAATTGGCTATATATTACTGTTTTGTAATAAGTTTATAATATTTTTCACACAAATAATACATAAAAACAAACAACATAAAAAAAATAAAGAAAACTTTAAAAATTTTACAGTAGAGTATCTTGAAAAGTACGATAGTACAGTGCAATAGCTGGTGTCCAAGGGCTAGCATGGAGTGAACAGGCGAGACGAGTTACTGGCTGGAGGAGGGAGAGGAGCTGGGAGATGGTAGGGCTGAAGGATCATTAGCAATAGTAGATGGAGGGCATGCTGCAATTTCACTCATGCCTGACATTGACGCTCACATGTTTGAAAGTTTACAACTTGAATCTTAGTATGTAGGGGACTTACTATATATATATGTGCCTCATGCATATATATCTCAATATACCCATATATACATAGGGTGATTTTTCTAAGAGCCTAGGTGGCAGATATTAGGAGCCCCTCCATTTGCTTTACAGCATCCTTGCCATCTCTGTTTTCCTTCGTTTGTTTTCTCTACCCCAAAGCCCTCTTCATGTATTTTGAACACTCCACTTTCCCATCTCTGCTAGGTCCTGGCTTCATCCTGGCAGAATGCTTGGTGGTCAGAATTATGGAGTCATCATTTCTCATATCATCCAGAAGAATTTAAAACTTTAAATTGTTCTGTCCTTTGTAGGACTGAGCTTGGGACTTGCAAGTTCTCAGTGTGGAGCAGTTGTGAAACCAAAAGGCATAAATAAATGTAAAGACAAAAACTTTCTTTTGTTAATATTACTATATCCCATAGTATAAACTTCTACCAGAGGTAAGGAGTTATGGGTTAATAGATCTTGCTTGGAGCACATTACTTTCTTTCTTTTATTCACTAGAAGCTAAATTTCCAAATAGTTGAATTGGGGGGCCAAAATTGATAAGTGAGGGGAATGTTTTGAATTTGGAGCTATTGGGTTTAATAGTTCAGGGATCACTTGCCATTCATTTTCTATTGGCTTCTATTTCCATCATTTCATCTTCAGTTCAGTTCAGTTCAGTTGCTTAGTCGTGTCTGACTCTTTGCAACCCCATGAATCGCAGCACGCCAGGCCTCCCTGTCCATCACCAACTCCCGGAGTTCACTCAGATTCACGTCCATTGAGTCAGTGATGCCATCCAGCCATCTCATCCTCTGTCGTCCCCTTCTCCTCCTGCCCTCAATCCCTCCCAGCATCAGAGTCTTTTCCAATGAGTCAACTCTTCTCATGAGCTGGCCAAAGTACTGGAGTTTCAGCTTCAGCATCATTCCCTCCAAAGAAATCCCAGGGCTGATCTCCTTCAGAATGGACTGGTTGGATCTCCTTGCAGTCCAAGGGACTCTCAAGAGTCTTCTCCAACACCACAGTTCAAAAGCATCAATTCTTCAGGGCTCAGCTTTCTTCACAGTCTCTCACATCCATGCATGACCACTGGAAAAACTATAGCCTTGACTAGACGGACCTTTGTTGGCCAAGTAGGTCTTTAAAAGTTCTCTATGAATGAACCAATCTGACCCTTTTACTAGCAATGTCTCTTCAGGTCCTAGATGCTTAAGTGTTGCTGAATGGATGTCAGGGTAAGGAAAGACAGCTCTGTATGGGGTGAGGAGAACCATTTATGGGGTCCACAGTCTATCGATAACCTGGGGGAGGGGGGAGCCGGGAAGAGAAACAAGACCTATAAATTAGAATGTGGTTGCATCAGCTAGAGATAGATTCCATTTTCCCAGCGGAGACCTTAGGTACCACCTCGTCATTCCCAGCACCACGCCAGCAGGACAGTGTGGTTAGGCCATCACTTGGAGAAGACAACAGACCTTATTTCATGCAATGGGCTTTTGTACGGGACTTGGATTGTGCCCTTTCCTTCTTTGCTCCTAGAAGACTGGGTGGCTGTACCTACAGTAATGATCTTCTGACACCCACATTCTTTTGCTTTCAGCTCTTCCTTCCTTCCTTTTACCTTCTGCTGTTGCTGCTGCTAAGTCACTTCAGTCATGTCTGACTCTGTGCGACCCCATAGACGGCAGCCCACCAGGCTCCCCTGTCCCTGGGATTCTCTAGGCAAGAACACTGGAGTGGGTTGCCATTTCCTCCTCCAGTGCATGAAAGTGAAAAGTGAAAGTGAAGTCACTTAGTCGTGTCTGATTCTTAGTGACCCATGGACTGCAGCCCACCAGACTCCTCTGTCCATGGGATTTTCCAGGCAAGAGTACTGGAGTGGGATGCCATTGCCTTCTCCTTTACCTTCACCTACCTCCAAATTCCCCTGCCTTGGAGTGGGAGTTAATGAAGGACTCAAAAATTTTGGGCAAAGATGTCTCACTCCATTCTTCTTCTACTCCACCACTAACATTCCATGACTGTGAGCAGAAGGAAACCCTCTGCACCTCGTTCTTCTCTTAGGTCCATGGGTTCTCCAGGCAAGAATTTTGGAGTGGGTTGCCATGCCCTCCTCCAGGGAATCTTCCCAACCTAGGAATCAAAGCTGTATCTCTTATGTCTCCTGTACTGGCAGACAGGTTCTTTACCACTAGTGCCATCTGGGAAGCCTATAGAAAGAGAATCGGAGGGCAATTCTAAAAGAATGTTAGTACCCTTAGATAAAATATTCTCAAGCCTCTGGGCAATTGTGCATCAATTGTGTTCTTTTCATTGGGAACATGTCCAGTTTTTACAGACACTTGTGCTCCTGTTTTCCTCTTAAATTGTCTTTTAATAAAAGAAACTGCCATGACAAGGATACAGAATGGGTACACAACTTCCAGTTCAGCTATTTGGACAACTAAAAGCTAATGCAAGGACAAAATTTATCAGCTACTAGGCCGCTTCAGGTTTCTAAAGAAAGGATACAAAACAAAGATACAAAGCCCACTGAGATGCTTGAGAATGGTCAGGAGACAGAAGAAGAGGGGGAGCTGAGTTCTTGCAGTAAAAAATAAACTACATACTGAAGAACTCAAATGCAAAATGTATATTCAGCTGGTGATGTGGATGACATGTGGGCTGCTTTTGTATTCACAGCCTCTTATAACAGACACCATATTAACTTATATTTACAGTCTAATGTAAGTATGAGGACGTGGTGTCATGCCCTCATCATGACACTGGGTCAAAGGAAGAATTTCTAAAAGCCTCTAGGTTAAACTTCTTTACCTCGTAAAACACTAACTCAGAGAAAAGAAAGAGGGAAGAAAATGGAATCAGTCAGGGAGGGCTGGAATACTGGGAGAAAGTTTGCGGGGCAATTTAAGAGAAAAAATTAGAGGGTGGGTAAACAGTAGCAGAATAACTTGCCCTAGATAGCAGCCCCGCTGGATGCAAAGAGGAGAAAAATGAGTGAAGAGAGTCTTCAGGATGCTGGCCCAGAAGCACACAGTGGAATTGTCCTTTGGCGCTTCTTTAGGAGTGTTAAGACCATTGCTTTTCAAAGTCTTTTTATCACTGGGTTATCGTTGCTATTGTTATATGACACTGTGTGAAGACTGGCATGTGGGACTTGACTTTATTTGGCTATCTGTATGCCTGTGCTCAGTTGCTCATCTGCTGACTCTGTGACCCCATGGACTGTAGTCTGCCAGGCTCCTCTGTCCATGGGATTCTCTAGGCAAAAATACTGGAGTGGGTTGCCACTTCCTACTCCAATTTGGCTATCTACACTTAAATAAATAACTTCAGGAGTGGTAGATAGCTCATGTGATATTCAAAACAAGAGATCCCTTTGATTTCATTACCACATACCTAGCTCTTAGGGAAAAAAAATCAAACATATATATTTTAAACTTTTTGTTTGTAAGTGTTCTTTGTGTTAGTGTTAGTTGCTGAGTCGTGTCCAACTCTTTGCTACCCCATGCACTGTAGTTCACCAGGCTCCTCTGTCCATGGGATTCTCCAGGCAAGAATACTGGAGTGGGTTGCCACGCCCTCCTGCAGGGGATCTTCCTGAGCCAGGGATCACACTTGCATCTCCTGTGGCCCCTGCATTGCAATTACCACACCTTGCTCCTTTCTCCTCCTCTTACTTCAGTATGTCATTACAAAGCATGCTCAATGAATTGACCATCGTTTCCAAGTCATTGATGTCCAAAGAAAAACATACCTATCTAAGGATTTCAAAAACTTACATCATACAGTGACTTTTCATATTGTGTAATTTTACCTTTTAGTAATTCTTCAAAATCCACGAAGTCATCCCTTGAAAATAGACTCAGAGCATAGATTCTATAAGCTCTATTATTAATACCAAACATTTCTTTGGCTTTTTGAGGTTTGACTCTTCTTGTCGTATCATTAGCCTAGCCCCGGTTTATCTGCTAATTGTTCTCTAGTGTTAGCACTTTAGGTTCTTCTAAACTTTTTTTTTATTTTTTCCTGGGAATTTCCTGATGGTTCAGTGTTGAAACTCTGTGCTTCCACTGCGAGAAGTACAGGTTTCATCGTTGGTCAGAGAACTAAGATCTCACTTGTCATGCCACGCCACCCAAGAAAATAAATTCTTTTTATTTCTTCCTGTTGCTGTTCTCTCTTTTTGATTTTTCTCTTTCTTTTTTCCTCTGAAATCTTTATTTCTGATTTTACTCCTTTCTTTCCTTTCACCTCATCATCGTCATTCCATGCATCCTTGATAACCACATCCCTGCCTCCCTAGCTGTCCCCATCAGGCTACTGCCAGCACCCACCATCCAATAAGGGCTCCACACGAAGTGTGTCTGCACCCCAACTGGAGGTTCCAATGACCCCCTCCAACTCAGGATGCCAACTGCAAGCCCAGGTTGTTACCTGTACTTTGATGGACTAGCTATGAATCAGAGGTTCTCAAGCTTCCCTTGTGGGGTTCAATTAATTTGCTAGGGTGGCTTCCAGAACTCAGGAAACCTGTTGAATCAGTAAATTATCAGTTTGTTACAAAGTATTTTTATAGTGGCTTCATTACATAGGCACAATGGATTAAATTATTGGCCAGTATCTCTAGCCCCTCTCCCTTCCCAGAGGTTGGGGGCTGAATGGGATGGGTGGAATGGGCCTGAAATTTCCAAACCTCTAATCACAAGGTTTGCTATACTGGTAACCAGGCCCCTTCCTTAGGTGCAATCCAAAAGTCAACCTATTAACATAACAAAAGACACTCTAAACTCTCAACATTTAGGAAATATTATGAGTTTTAGGAGCTCCCTGGGATTCCCTCATAGCTCAATCAGTAAAGAATCTGCCTGCAATGCAGGAGACCTTGGTTTGATTCTTGGGTAGGAAAGATTCCCCTGGAGAAGGAAATGGCGACTCACTCCAGTATTCTTGCCTGGAGAATTCCATGGACAGAGAAGCCTGGCGGGGTACAGTCCATGGTGTCTCAAGAGTCGGATATGACTTAGGGACTAAACTACCAGGAGCTCCCTGTCAGAAATGAGGATGAGGATCAAATACATATTTCTTATTATAAATCAACATTACAGGCTGAAACTCAAGAGTCTGGGCCAGCCAGGCCTGTTGGCAGTGGTACCAAAGGCAGATCGAGCTCCGGATCATTCACATAGGCAAAGTAGCTGGTGGGAAAGTGAGCAGGAAGGATAAGGTGGACCGTGCAATGTATCTGGTGTCCCAGTGGGGCACACATTTGGCAGAGTTCTAAGAGACATAAATCCTAAGAGAGAAAGAAGGAAGGTAGAGAAAAGGATAGTTAGGAGCTGAAGAGGGAGACTTGGGCAGCAGAACATTCTGAGTGCGGGAAGGGAAGGCTTGTTGTTGAGGCAGAAACCCACCCCAGAGCCCAGGTCTCTGGGGAAGAATCAGAACTTTTGGTAAAGGACACCTGGTGATAGAATGAATGAGGGAGTGATTCATTTGAATTCCGTTCAACAGGTATTTATCGAGGTTTTTTTTTTTTTTCTTGATTGAAGATTGCACTTAGGACTTTTGTATAACAAAATGACTCCTGTATAATCCACATTCTTAATGAGATTATAAAGCAGGAGAAGAACCAGAAACCACACAAGGATTAAGTCAGACATTGATCAGTGTTGAAACAAAGGTGACACAGATGACCAAGTACTAGATGATAACAAAGAAATGGGTTGCGATTTCCCTGTGGGTCCAGTGGTTAAGAATCCACCTTGCAATGCAGGGGGTGTGGGTTCGATCCCTGGTTGAGGAACTAAGATCTTACATGCTGTGGGCAACTAAGCTCATGTTCCAAAATGACTGAAGCCTGAGCAGCCAAATTAAAAAAAGAAAGAAATATATTATTTCCTAGGAAAGCACAGACTCCTAGTTAACAGGTAAAGCTCAAATGACTATGCTTTCACAATAGCCATAGCTCTGGCAAAGACCATTTTGAAAGAAAGGTCAAGACTTAAGAATAAAAGGCAATATTCACTGAACATGGAAAATGATGCAACTCTTTCCTAAGAGCTGCTACCTTTGCCTGTTGCCTCTGTCACACACACACACACACACACACACACACACACACACACACACGCACAGATGGCCCTCTTAATCTATCATATGGGTTTACAAAAATCTGTCAGGCAATTTTCTAAATGCCTGGGACGTGTAGCCACATGATGGGGAGGAAGAGCATTGGAAGGAGGACAAAGAATGAATGCCTCAGAGTCTGACCACCATCCAGAAGAGGCAGCTGCCTGAGAGAGGCAGAGATCAGGTCGAGGGGTCCAAGCTACAGAGGCACCATTTGTGCTGCTGTTGGCCGTGTACGCCTGCAGCATGTGCCATGACCACCCTTCTGGGTTTAGAGCTGAATGTCCTATTTGACAATGGAAAGAGGGGCGAGGAGAGGACTGGTAATAGTCTGCTCTCCTACTTGGAAGATCTGTGGGTTCATGAAGCTAAGAGGGGATTAAAAATGTAAATTAGACTGCAAAGTCATTTCTCTCAAGCTGTGAGGA
The DNA here is from genome assembly GCF_000754665.1 of Bison bison bison. Taxonomy (NCBI): domain Eukaryota; kingdom Metazoa; phylum Chordata; class Mammalia; order Artiodactyla; family Bovidae; genus Bison; species Bison bison. The sequence continues at coordinate 894,033 of NW_011494918.1, read as the reverse complement.
AGGCAACTCTGGGCAAAGATGTTGAGAAAGTCTCCTCCACTGAAAAAGAAAGCTCCGGCCAATGCATCTTCAGAGTTAGGCTGAAAGATGGAGGAAACCAGATGGGCCTGTGTTTAAAGTCTTTACAAAGAGGTCTAGGTTTCCAGGCAGCTGATGGGGGTCAGGTACGGAAAATGAAGCAGGCAGAAAATGACTATAATCTTGACCCCCATTTAGAGGTGCTTAGATCAGTGATTAGTGGCTGTGACCAGAACCTTCCTGATAAGGAAGAAGGGTATCCCTGGGACTTGGGGCTCTGAATATGGATGGCCCAGATTTCCTTGTGTGGCTGCTATCTGGCTGGATATTTATTCTTCTAGATTACACATTCTGACTCTGAGGAACAAAGGGCTGGCAAGAGCTGCTCTCTGGTGCTTAATAATTTGAAGGAATTTACATTTCAATGCAGCCTTGTGCTACATTCCTCACACAATCTCTCTGCCTTCTCCCTACTTGCCTTTCCCTCCCCCTAATTTCTTCTGATGGAAAGAAGGGACCACTCTCCCATTCTGGGAAAGGAGGTGGGCAGAAGGGGAGAAGGAGAAAATCATAGAGACATCATCAGAGGGAGGAGATTTATTGATATTCCACTTAGAATTTATTCCCTCAGAATCCTATTTATTTTATTTATGTTTATAAATCATATATTACCAAGTACAATGAAATCTCCTAAAAACCCAGAAGGTTACTTGATGTTCTTTATGATTTGACAGAGGAAATAGAGGGAGAAAATGAATAAGAAGTGAAGATATGGGAGGGGGTGGGGATGGGCCTGGGTAATTCTGGAGAAAACATTTCCTCAGGAACAGCACACATATGTTCAGTTTGCTCAGTGAAGGAGTGTGATTCAAATAATCTCTGTCCTTCCACCACGGTTGCTCCCCATCCTCTCAGGAGAGGGGATTCATTGTCAGGTAATTAACCATCAGCAGTGCAGAAGGTACTTCACCAGGCACAAATATGAAAACACATTTACACCTCATGTAAATGGGTTAGGAGACTTTACTGTTTGAGTGATACAGGAGGAGCCATCAAGTGACAAAGATAAAGTCATCCCTGGTTAGGGATTCTGCTTTTACAAGTGAGCCACCTTAGTGACCAGTGGACCACAGGGAGCTTAGGGTATAACTCAGTGGCTATGGCAGCCCATACAGGTGAAGACCCTACATTAAGGGTTTTATTCTGCTCTTGTTAGTGTGGTTATTCAACAGTCTTGAAGACACACTTCGTCTTCACCATAAGGTACTGTTTCTGCCCTCAGGGTACTGATGTATGAGTACATGAATATAATATAGGCTGGTTATAGCCACAGAAGAGGCATGTCCAGGAGGCCGTGGGAGCCAGGAAGAGACCCTCCCAGACACTTCAGGGAGGAGGTAACAGGACAGGTCCTGAGAATGAAGAGAGGTTATTTAGGTGGATGGGATTGGCAGATGCGACTGCCCCAAGGGCTTGGCATAGTTTTTGTTCACACCATGTGCTGTTTGGTAGGTAGAAGAGAATTGGTAGACGAGGTTACCTTAGGACAGGTTTGTGGATGTATCACAAAAATAACTGGATTTTATTTAGTAAATGACAAGATTTTATAAGAAAGAAAAAAGTGCTAATCTATGGATGGGGTGGGTAGAAAAAAAGAATGGAGGAAAGGAAAAATAACCCTCTATACTCAGCGGGATGAAACGATGGAAATCTTGACACCGCCTGGTTAACCACAGGATGACTAGGCTTCCTCTCAGCTGAAGGAGGAGGAGGGGAATAAGCAACTATAATTTTCATACTCATGAAGATATTCTGATCAGTTATTGTTTTCTCTAACCAGAACCTTCTCCATAAAGGGAAAAGGCATCTGTGGAACTGGAGAGAGAGCCTTGAGGGTCTCCTGTTGTGGTGTTTAATATCAGCTGCTATTAGAAAAGCAAACCTTTAAATTAAACTTCATCTCCTCTGGCTCCAGATTAAACTCAACTCTAAATCCTCGCTGTAGAAGAAGTGATTCAAGTCTGAGGGGCATTATTAGGTCTATTCCATCTCCTGGAAGTTGTAGCTATAATTCCAGCAAGCCTTGGGGTTCCATTAAAAAGATGAGATTCCCAGTGTGTATCAGCGACACATCTGGGGGTCAATGGACAACGATCTGGGCCTTTTACTAAGTGTTATCTGATGTTACACAATTTCAACATAAGCAGTGGAGTTTTGGTTGGCATATTTTATCTGTTATTGAGAGAGGAGTGTTAAAAAAACTTTATCATAATTGTGGGTTTGGCTCCCTCTCCTTTAAGTCAGTTGGTTTTGCAAAGGAGATGTAGAATGGGCTTCCAGTGAAGTAGCTCATGGGAAAGGTTTAGTTGGTAGGGTTGAAAAATGTGAGCACACTAGCCTTTTCCTTCTACTCTTATGCTCTTATTTTAGATTTGATTCTGGAAAGTTCACAGGAAGTTTTTCATCTCAGATGATACTTCATCCCAAATTTTAATTTAATTATAAATCCCCTTAGTCAAGCAAAGGCTATGCTTGTAGTAAGTTCTTCATTGGCTTAACAACATTAGCCTATAGTTGTGATTAAAACCAATTAATTTGGTTGGGCAAAAGTTTTTCTATTATGTCTTATGGAAAAATCTAAATGAACTTTTGGCCAACCCAATATTTAGCAAGATAGGTGAGGTTGGTGCTTATGACTGCCAAAAAATTGTTGTAAATGAAAAGATGAAACTGAAGATTTCTGTTTTCCTAGTATACAAATGCTTTTAAATAATCTTTAAGAAAAACACACACACACACGCCCTCATGGCTCAGTGGTAAAGAATCTGTCTGCAATACAGAAGACCCAGGTTCAATCTCTGGGTCAGAAAGATCCTGTGGAGAAGGGAATGGCAACCAATTCCAGTGTTCTTGCCTGGAGAATTCCATGAACCGAGGAGCCTGGTGGGTTGCAACTCCATGGAGTTGCAAAGAGTTGGACATGACTGAGCAATTAACACTTTCACTTTCACACACACAAATTCATAAAAGAAATATATTAGCAATATGTATTTGACTTTTAAAATTTTTCTTCACTTAATTTTCTGCCTTCCTGGGGTTAAAACATCCTTAACCATCAAGGAAACCATTATTTCACTCCAAACACTATTAAGGTTATCCTACCATGCAGACTACTTGGTTGTCTTCTCAGCTTGCTGAAGTTTTGTAAACTGGAGAGGCTCCTGGCCAGAAGGAGTACTGGTTTCTTGTTTGTATATTGATGGACCATGTTGAGCCCTATATACAGTCACTGATCAATGACTATAAAAGGAGGTGGTAACATTGTTTGCAGGTCCTAGATTCATGTCAAAGCTTACCTATTTCTCAAGTCATTATACAGATTCACTTATGCATTCATTCTCATAAACAAACATTTCCTGAATTCTTGTGATGTTATAGCACATGCTAACCAAGGTTCTCAGAGTGATTCTGAACCTGCAGCATTAGAATCATTTGAGAATTTGTTAGAACAAAAATTCTTGGGCCTCACACCAGACCCACAGAATCAGAAACTCTGGGGGTGGGCCCAGAGATCTGTGTTTTAACAACTCCTCCAGGTGGCTCTGCTGTAGCTCCTATTTGGAACTTCTGTGTTAGACAGTGGAGTACAGACAGTGATGAATTAGATACATTCTACAGTTCTCATGTTTAAAGAGCTCAAATTTATTTATAATTTTGTAAAATGTAAATTATACAAAATGAGAAATCTCAGGGTTCTCAAGATTAAATATCTCACTTGCTGGTGGTCTCATTACTAGTGAGTAGTAGAGTTAAGACAGTTTTCTGAAGGCCCAGCCAGGGGTCTTTTAGGTAACATCATATTGATTAGCAATCTTTTGTTCTCTTTTCAACTCCTAGTTCCTAATTGAAAAATTGCCTGTGCTTGGGTTGATGTAGACTTGTCTTCAAAGAACTGACTCTAATAGTTAACCAGTTAATTGGTCAGTAAGTGCTTATCAGTACTATGTACAGGGTTTAAAAAAAAAAAGGCATATTGCCCTTTGGGTAGTCTAAGACTGGGTGCA
>NW_011494918.1:884906-889822 GCF_000754665.1 Bison bison bison | reverse complement strand
GACAACAGCAAGGGTGAGGTAATATGTACAGATAAATTGAGCTTTGCTGGAGAATTTCAAATCTTAATGCCAGGGCTAGGAGGGTGGGGGTTTCTCACCCCCACTAACTCACTGGGCAATTTCTGCCTCATTTCGTTAGACAGAGGAGATTGTTACCAGAAAGCCAGAAAGGAAGCGCCATCTGGGACTGCGGGTCCTTCCAGACAGATGGCTGACTCTTCAGTCCTGTTTTATTTCTGGCTGCGGATCACACACCCTACAGCTATACTGTAAAAATGGGATGTGACGGGACACGGGATGTTTTCAGAATGTGTGTGTGTGTGTGTTTTTTCTCATTTTTTCCCCTGGAAACTTGTGGTAAAAATAAAACTTAATGACAGCCTTCCTGTTTTTATTGTTGTTATTTGAATGAAGCCCTTGGTTGGCAAAAGACTGATGGGTCCCCCAGAATCAGAGATGATGTGTAAAGATATAGCAGAAAGCCAGACTAGCCTTGAGGAGGCTAGACTAGGTGTGTGTGTTGTCAGCCTTGGGATGGCTGAGAACTGTGACGCACTTTAAAAGTAGAGAGTGGTCCAGCCAGACTGGAATGTTTGGCTCGTTACAACTTTTTTTCCCACTTGCTTCCCACATGGAGGTTGTCTCTGCCCCACCACTAACTCCCTTCATGTCAGACAGGGAGAGATGCAGACCTGAGCAGAGTAGTTGCAGTCTGTCTGCTTTTGGCCTACTCAGGGCCCTAGGTTTTAAAGTCCGGGATGTGAGGTGTTGGCTGGGAGGTTCTTAAAAATGAGGACTTCCTTATTGCTGTGAGGGCTAGGGCAATTACTCAAGCTACTTCTGGAGTATAGGGTATCACCTTGTTCAATATCTATTTTGTGAGTGAATATTGATAACATACTAGATTGCAAGGATGTAAAGAAGTTAAAGATGATTCCAAAGCCAATAAAATGTACCAGGAAGAGCGCTGATCCTAAATTCTGACTCAGTGGCTTTCTGAGCCTTGCTCCCAAATTCTGACTTACTGTCTTTGTGATTTGGGATAAGTGACTAAACTTGCCTAGTCCTCAATTCTTCATCTGTAAAAACATCCACTGTAGCTGTTTCCTTCCTCCAGTTCCTTCCCCAAGTTTCGTCTCTTTCTCAAACCCTTCACTGATTCTCAAAATTTGGAGGTGCATAACAACCACCTGGGAAGTGCATTAAGATACACATTCTTAGGCTCTGAAAATATAATGCAGTAATCTGTGGTAGGAGCCAGAATCTGCGTTTTCAGCAGACTTCGGTATAATTCTGAAACAGCTTATCACTGGGCCATACTGTGATAAACTCTGCTTTCACACTTTTCGAGATTTCTGCACCCAGGTTTGGTCAATATTTTTAACTCTTTCTCTGAACTCCCATAGCATTTTATTTAAGCCTATAAGTATTATTTATTATGAACTGACTGACATTACAAGAGGATTAAAAGAAAGAGTTAACACGTTCAGAACCATCTAATAACTTGTTTATTCAACAGCTGTTATTGAACACTAATTATGTGCCTCCAGGGCTTCCCCGGTAGCTCAGCTGTAAAGAATCCGCTGGAAATGCAGGAGCCACAGGACACTCGGGTTTGATCCTTGGACTGGGAAGATACCCTGAAGAGGGCATGCAACCCACTCTAGTATTCTTCCCTGGAGAATTCCCATGGACAGAGGAGCCTCCAGGCTAGGAGCCTGGAGTCCATAGGGTCACAAAGAGTTGAGGACTGAAGCAACTTAGCATGCAAGACAGAGGATGAGATGGCTGGATGGCATCACTGACTCGATGGACGTGAGTCTGAGTGAACTCCGGGAGTTGGTGATGGACAGGGAGGCCTGGCATGCTGCGATTCATGGGGTCGCAAAGAGTCAGACACGACTCAGCGAATTATCTGATCTGATCTGATCTGATGCATATGCAGCCAATAAACAAAAGAGAATCATCGTGGCATTTACATTCCAGTAGACTGAGACAGAATATTTAAGAAACTCACTAAAATAATATATAAACAATATAGTATGTTTGAGAGTAATAAGATACGTGGAGGAAACAAACTGAAAACAAAGAGCAGAGCAGGGTAAGAGGATCAGGAATGCTGAGTGGGGGGCAGTTTTCTGTATCAAATAAGATTTAAATTTTAATTTTACCCCTTATAGGTTTTATTTGGCCTTGAGCAAGTCTCTTAACCACTTCAGTGATCAGTTTCTCACCTGTGAATTGGGAACATGAAATCCCAACCTACAGAGTCATGAGGTTTACAGGTAATACAATACCTGGCTTTATAGCACAATTAAGAAACATATCTTTCTTATCCATCTCCTTCCTCTACTCATAAGTTATTTTAGGGCATATTCACCTTTGTATCCCAAATTCTTAACTATACTTGGCATATGGTGGGCACTCAGTAAATGCTGAGTAAATAGTTGAGGCGACCAGCCTCAGTACCAAATACTGAGGGAAGAATCCAGAAGTGTCCTCACTCTCCATGGCTCTGAGACTCAGAGCATGGGCCCTTACAAGTGGGGTTCACTCTCCAAAAGTAGGTTAGATATTGGCATAGTCATGATCACATTGTGATTTTGAATCATGTCCAGGGTCAGATCTAAATGAGAAATTTTCCTGTTGATGTAAGAGACACAGTTTCTACCCCTGGGTCAGGAAGATCTCCTGAAGTAGAAAATGGCAACCCACTCCAGCATTCTTGCCTAAAGAATCCCATGGACAGAGGAGCCTGGTGTGCTGCAGTCTCTGGGGTCGTATTCAGACATGACTGAAGCAAGTTAGCACCAGCAGGGAATTTTCTAGAAATGCCAGCTGGCCTGGACCTTTTCACTTCATTTCCTAACAGAATGATGTTGAATATTAGGCCTAGATGACCATGGTCAGCTGCCTTCTTGTCTATACTACACCAGACTGGTATTCAATGCACAGAGTAGGGCTGACAAGCCATCCTTTGGTCTGAAACCTGGGATATTCTCTGGTGGCTCAGATGGTAAAGAATTTGCTTGCAGTGCAGGAGACTCAGGTTCAGTCCCTGGCTTGGGAAGATCCCCTGGAGAAGGAAATGGTAAGCCAGCCCACTATTCTTGCCTAAGAATTCCATAGACAGAGGGACCTGGAGGGCTACAGTCGCTGAGGTTGCAAACAATCAGACATGACTGAGCAACTAACACTAAAACTTTCTTCTGAAATCTGAATTCTAAAGATGTCACCAGTTCTAGGAGGTAGCATCCATAGAGTATCTGCCTTGTGAGGAAAAAAAAAAGCCTTGCTATTAAATATACATAATTGAAAATATCTCTTTATTTCAGAAATTTAATACAATTATGTAAAGTTTAAAAATAAAATAAAATTAAAAAAAAAAAAAAAAGAACACATAGAATGTAGGAAAAAACGCATAGTTCAGAATGGAGAGCCTTGAGTAACAGCAGTCATGGATACTGAGTTCTTGGGTCCCTGTTATGCTAGAGGCAGTGGCAGTGGTGCCCAGTCCTCCTCCTCCTCCTATTTTCCTCCTCTTCCTCAGTTGACACCACTGCACTGCCGCTCTGTTAACCCTTCCCTTGTCAAAGCAGGACCTGAAATCTCTCTCTCTTTTTTTTCTTTCAGTTGCATGCAATTGAGTCTTTTAAAAAAATTTATTTATTTTACTTGGAGGCTAATTACTTTACAATATTATAGTGGTTTTGCCATACATTGACATGAATCAGCCACGGGTGTACATGTGTTCCCTATCCTGAACGCCCCTCCCACCTCCTTCCCCATCCCATCCCTCAAGATCATCCCAGTGCACCAGCCCTGAGCACCCTGTCTCATGCATCAAACCTGGACTGGCAATCTGTTTCACATATGATAATATACATGTTTCAATGCTATTCTCGCAAATCATCCCACTCTCGCCTTCTTCCACAGAGTCCAAAAGACTGTTCTTTACATCTGTGTCTCTTTTGCTGTCTCTCATATAGGGTTATCAGTACCATCTTTCTAAATTCCATATATATATATATGCGTTAGTATACTGTATTAGTGTTTTTCTTTCTGGCTTACTTCACTCTGTATAATAGGCTCCAGTTTCATCCACCTCATTAGAAATGATTATAATGTATTCTTTTTAATGACTGAGTAATATTCCATTGTGTATATGTGCCACAGCTTCTTATCCATTCATCTGCTGATGGACATCTAGGCTACTTCTATGTCCTGGCTATTATAAACAGTACTGCAATGAATATTGGGGTACACGTGTCTCTTTCAATTCTGGTTTCCTCAGTGTGTATGCCCAACAGTGGGATTGCTGAGTCATATGGCAGTTCCTTTTCCAATTTTTAAGGAATCTCCACACTGTTCTCCAGGGTGGCTGTACTAGTTTGCATTCCCACCAACAGTGTAAGAGGGTTCCCTTTTCTCCACACCCTCTCCAGCATTTATTGTTTTTAGACTTTTGGATAGCAACTGTTTTGACTGGCATGAGATGGTACCTCGTTGTGGTTTTGATTTGGATTTCTCTGATAATGAGTGATGTTGAGCATCTTTTCATGTGTTTGTTAACCATCTGTATGCTTCTTTGGAGAAATGTCTGTTTAGTTCTTTGGCCCATTTTTTTGATTGGGTCATTTATTTTTCTGGAATTCAGCTGCAGGAGCTGCTTGTATATTTTTGAGATTAACTCTTTGTCAGTTGCTTCATTTGGTATTATTTTCTCCCATTCTGAAGGCCATCTTTTCACCTTGCTTATAGTTTCCTTAGTTGTGCAAATGCTATTAAGTTTAAATAGGCCCCATTTGTTTATTTTTGCTTTTTTTCCATTACTCTGGGAGGTGGGTCATAGAGGATCCTGTTGTGGAGTGTTTTGCCTATGTTTTCCTCTAGGAGTTTTTTTTTTTTTTTTTAAA
>NW_011494918.1:875483-884806 GCF_000754665.1 Bison bison bison | reverse complement strand
CCTGTGGTGGATTCATTTTGCCAAATATCAAAATGAATCCGCCACAGGTATACATGTGTTCTCCATCCTGAACCCTCCACCCTCCTCCCTCCCCATACCATCCCTCTGGGTCGTCCCAGTGCACTAGCCCCAAGCACCCAGTATCGTGCATCAAACCTGGACTGGCAACTCATTTCATACATGATATTATACATGTTTCAATGCCATTCTCCCAAATCTTCCCACCCTCTCCCTCTCCCACAGAGTCCATAAGACTGTTCTATACATCAGTGTCTCTTTTGCTGTCTTGTACACAGCGTTATTGTTACCATCTTTCTAAACTCCATATATATGCATTAGTATACTGTATTGGTGTTTTTCCTTCTGGCTTACTTCACTCTGTATAATAGGCTCCAGTTTCATCCACCTCATTAGAACTGATTCAAATGTATCTTTTTAATGGCTTAGTAATACTCCATTGTGTATATGTACCACAGCTTTCTTATCCATTCATCTGCTGATGGACATCTAGGTTGCTTCCATGTCCTGGCTATTATAAACAGTGCTGCGATGAACATTGGGGTACACATGTCTCTTTCCCTTCTGGTTTCCTCAGTGTGTATGCCCAGCAGTGGGATTGCTGGATCATAAGGCAGTTCTATTTCCAGTTTTTTAAGGAATCTCCACACTGTTCTCCATAGTGGCTGTACTAGTTTGCATTCCCACCAACAGTGTAAGAGGGTTCCCTTTTCTCCACCCCGTCTCCAGCTTACATTTAGATCTTTAATCCATTTTGAGTTTATTTTTGTGTATGGTGTTAGAAAGTGTTCTAGTTTCATTCTTTTACGAGTGGTTGACCAGTTTCCCCAGCACCATTTGTTAAAGAGATTGTCTTTTCTCTATTGTATATTCTTGCCTCCTTTGTCAAAGATGAGGTGTCCATAGGTGTGTGAATTTATCTCTGGGCTTTCTATTTTGTTCCCTTGATCTATATTTCTGTCTTTGTGCCAGTACCACACTGTCTTGATGACTGTAGCTTTGTAATATAGCCTGAAGTCAGGCAGGTTGATTCCTCCAGTTCCATTCTTCTTTCTCAAGATTGCTTTGGCTATTTGAGGTTTTTTGTATTTCCATACAAATTGTGAAATTATTTGTTCTAGTTCTCTGAAAAATACCGTTGGTAGCTTGATAGGGATTGCATTGAATTTATAGGTAGCTTTGGGAAGTATACTCATTTTCATTATATTGATTCTTCCAATCCATGAACATGGTATATTTCTCCATCTATTTGTGTCCTCTTTGATTTCTTTCATCAGTGTTTTTATAGTTTTCTATATATAGGTCTTTTGTTTCTTTAGGTAGATATATTCCTAAGTACTTTATTCTTTTCTTTGCAATGGTGAGTGGAATTGTTTCCTTAATTTCTCTTTCTGTTTTCTCATTGTTGGTGTATAGGAATGCAAGGGATTTCTGTGCATGAATTTTATATCCTTCAACTTTACTATCTTCATTGATTAGCTCTAGTAATTTTCTGGTGGAGTCTTTATGGTTTTCTATGTAGAGGATCATGTCATCTGCAAATAGTGAGAGTTTTACTTCTTCTTTTCCAATCTGGATTCCTTTTTCTCAAAGAAAAGGAAATAAGGAATGCAAGAGAGGCTGGCACCTGCTTTGATACTTTCAAAATGACTAAGAAATCCTCATACTGATAGTGGTGCACAATTATTGAGCTCTTATGAGCCACATCCCATTACATGAGCTCCACATGTATGAGTCCCCAATTGTATGAGGTGAGCACAGTCATTCTACCTACTTTACTGTTGGGCAAACTGAGGTATGGAAATGCTATATAACTAACATAAATACAAATACTAAGTAGGACTAGGATACCCAGCTTTACCTGACTCAAAAGTCCAGAGATTATCGATTAAACTATGCTGCTACTCTGTAAAACCCCACCTTGATTTAAAGAGCAGTTTGAGTACAATTAGGGGGATGATATGGAATAGGGCTGGTGGGGGTCTAGAATAGCTTTATCTGCAGTAAATTACCCCTGTGACATTACAGAAATGTAGAAGAAGCAAGGTGTACAATTTTGACACAGTTGGTATCTTGGGATTTCCTCATTCAAGGCCACTGAGTTGGCATCTGCTCCCCAGGTGTTACCCTTGAGATGTGGTCAGTGGTCCTAATAGGCTAAGCCAGATGTGGCATCAAGGACCACGTGATTTCTGTGTTCTTTGATGAGGGTTCACCTACTCATAAGGCAAGCTGGAGGGAATCAGAAAACTCAGTCAGGAAAAGATCAAGGCCTGCATTATGGAGGAAAGAAATGTCAGTCACTCTGATAGGGAAATAGATTTTTGTGTTTCATTGCACCAGCACGCACACATGCACTCAAAGCCTGCCACATTTCAAAGCAGCCTTCAATGCCCTGGTGTTCGCTTGGAGGGCGAGAGATCTGAAGCCTCTCAAAGGCTGCGGGTACAGTGCTCTGTACTTCATACAGGACACAGCCAACAGCCCTCTTCCACCTCCTTTTTCCATCTCCCTCCCACCCGCCAGTCTGCATTTACTGGTGGTACTGAGGAGGTATGTGTGAGTGTGATGTGTGCACATTTAAATCCAAACTTAAAAGGAAGGGGAAAAAGAAAAAAAAAAGTGACAGCTTTGGACCAAAGCAGCAAGTATTCATAATGAATGGAGGAGTCATCATGAAAGAGCTGGGGTACTTTAAGTAAAACAAACCTCCCCGAGGATGACAGCTCTGTGGATGCTGTTGAAGACAGCAGCTTAAAAGACCCTTCATTTCAGAGCCAGAAAGAGGCGAAGCAAGGATTTGATATACAACACAGGATTTTTTCTCTTTTTCCCCCTTTCCCTTCTTCTTCTTCTTCTGAATCCCATCTTGGCTGAGCCATGGCAAAACTAAATTAGAAAAACCTGCAGAGCATTGAGAGTCCAAATGAAGCACACAGCCAATTTATCACAACAGAGCCCAGTTATCTAATAAGCCCCGTATGTAATAAATGTGCTAAGTGCCCACCTTTAACTTCGGCGCACACAGCAGTGGTCACTGGTGGGTGATGGCAGAGTCCCTGACAAGGGGATGATGTCAGACTCAGCCTGGAGCTCTCAGCATCTGGCTTACATCATTGGCTCTTAAGGGTGCTGAGCTTAGGTGGAAAATGTGGAGGTCTCTGAAGGCAAGGCGGACCACTGCTGAACATTTCCAATCAGAGCAGATACCCATTTACAGACGTTTTTGTAGGCCGAGCCATCAGCATGAAAGCAGAGGTGGGGAAACTGGGAGGAGAACGGTTTCCTTTCTGCTTTGGAAAATGAGTGTTTTGTGGAAGAAGAGCCTTCAGCAGCATAGAGTGTTACCTAATCAGAGGTTCTTACAAATTGTGTGTCTAGTAATAGACCATTTTTGTGTTTGGCCAATTAGTAAAAAGAAAAGATGTGATTTGATAATGCCAAAGGGAGTGGAGGGGTAGGTAGGACATGGTGCTCTTAGTTTATTGCTAGGTAACCTTGTGACAACAGGGTTACACACTGGAAACATCAAAGACTTGGGAATCTAAACAAGAGAATCATGTTGTAGGTCAGTCTTTTGGTTTATAAAGACAGGTGGGCCTTATAAGCGTGTCTCTGGAGTTCTCTTCATAATTACATAGTCTTGGCAGAGCTCAGCGATGTATTCCAAGATGCTCAGATGGGAGTGTGTTTGAAACATAAAGGGTAGTTTCTATAGAATAGTGGTTCTCAGTTACAACAGTATAGTAGAATCACCTGGACAGTTTTAAAAATTATTGATGTGTGTGAATGCTAAGCCGCTTCAGTTGTGTCTGAATCTTTGCGACCCACTGGACTGTAGCCTGCCAGGCTCCTCTGTCCATGGCATTCTCTAGGCAAGAAAATTAGAGTGGGTTGCCATGCCCTCCTCCAGGGGATCTTCCTAATCTAGGGATCACACCTGTGTCACTTAGGTCTCCTGTATTGGCAGGCGGGTTCCAATCCTAAATGTAGATTTATTTTAAAGACATTGGTTTAACTGGTTTGGAGAAAGGTCAGGATATTGAAACGCTCCAGAAATTATTCCAATATTTAGCTGAGCTTGAAAACCACTGTGGCAGGGTGAAAAACAGGTCACAGTCCACAAAACTGGGAAGTACTGGAAATCCCAAAACTTTTGAAATTAACCTGAGAAGTAGAAATTAGGCTAAAAAACATTGCAAATTTTGTAAGTCAAGAATAATAGAATGTTGGCAATTTCATACGGTTCAAAGGTTGTAGAGGTCTTCAGTCTTAGAGGATCCTGTAGAATTGGCATGTTGTTCCCAGTTGATAATTGTTTTTTTTTTTATATATATCTTTTTATGTAGTATACAATTTATAATCTGCCTATATGCTACATGGATTTGAGATAGCTACAATAAAAACACACGTGCATACACAGGTGTGTATATGGGGTAGATAAAATAAATATTAGAAAGTGGTCAGAAAATATATTGAAAAAGGAAATTGTTATTAAAATTAATAATTAGGGATAATATGTGAATATAACTGAACAGTGTAATTTTGAACTACTGGAAATACAAGGGGAAAGTGGAACTTAATCTCAGTCTCCTTAAAGACAATGTACATTCATTTTTAGGAACAGCACCAAATTCTGGATAGTCTGCTGTGTAGACTCTAATAACAAGAGCCTTGAGTGCAAAGTAGATAAATGTTTTTGTTGAAAATGCAGTGATGATTTCAAGGCTATTATATGGAGTCACAGTTCAGTGAAATAATTTTTATGCCAAATAGCCTCCTAGAATACAATAAGGACCTGAAATCCAGTGAAAAACAGTGGCAGACATAGTGCCCTGAGAAATGGGTGCGCCTTAAGCTGCTAGATCTCAAATCAGCATGCTCTCTCCTTCCTGCCTGTATGAAAATAAATCACTGCTAACATTTCATCATGAGTAGTTTTTGCATCTCCATTTTTCTTTTTTCAAGGGTAATAATGGGTTTGTAATTGTTTTTGCTATGCTTTCTTTATTATTGGCTTCCCTGGTAGCTCAGAAGTAAAGAATTTGCCCACAAAGCTGTAGATCCGGGTTTGATTCCTGGGTCGAGAAGATCCCCTGGAGAAGGGAATGGCAACTCACTCCAGTATTCTTGCCTGGAGAATCCCCTGAACAGAGGAATTTGGTTGGCTACATCCATGGGATTGCAAACAGTTGGACACGACTGAGCAACTAACACTTTGACTTTGACTTATTATAAATTTTGCATATTTGTGAAACTGCTGGAGTTTGGACACAGTTTGAATCATGGAAAACCTTGCTTTATCCCCCAATTCAATTTAAATCTGTTGAAGATCACTTCTTCATTCATCAAACTTCCTTCAAAAAGATAAAAAGATACTACATTCCTGTGCCGTGTGCCTGTGTGCTAAGTTGCTTCAGTCATGTCTGACTTTGTGCAACCCTATGAACTGTAGCCTGCCAGCCTCTGTCCATGTTATTCTCCAGGCAAGAATACTGGAGTGGGTTGCCATTTCCTTGGGGATCTTCTGATCCAGGGATCAAACCCACATCTCCTACATCTTCTTCATTGGCAGGTGGATTCTTAACCACTAGCACCATCTGGGAAGTCCCAATTATGTGCCCATCACTGTGCTAATCACTGAAATTTCGGCCCTTGCCAGACCACTGAAATGTGGACAGTTGCCTGGCAAGGCACTACAGTAAGTGTAATGAAAACGTGGAGAAGACACAGACCAGGCAGAAGGAGAGAAATCAACTCCCCAAATCAAACTCAGCCTTTCTAGCCTCCATGCTACCAGAGCTAAGTTTGCAAAGATGGGTGGAGTTTTCAGATGGACAGTGGAGAAAGGCACTGAGTGAGCAGATGCCCAGTGGCTTTGTGGAATAACAGGCAGCTCCCTGCCACAGCTAGGGTTGGTAGAAGAGAGAAGGAGACACAGAGAGCCAAGGGCCAGAAAAATACATAAAATGTTGTGTTCTAGTACAATTTTGCATGTTATCTTTATTCATTCCACAAATATTTGAGTTCCAAGTATGTGCCAAACTTGGTGGTGAGGCGGGAACAACTATAGCCCTATGTCTATTTTAATAAGTTTAAACATATCCAGTGTTGTTGTCATTTTGTTCTACTCTGAGCTGAGTGTAACCCAATTCCATCCTTTTGGGTGTTTCAAGCAGAGCCAACATGGAAGAGGCAGCTATCTACTCTCAAAAATCCTCCACACCCTACCCCTAGTTCCTATAAAGAAAGGAGAGGCAGTATTGACTATTTTTCATTTAAGTCCTCCTTCTGAGTTCTTGTTTTGTTTTTGGAGGCCCCCTCAGGACATGGGCTAATTTCTATGGTATGTTTGGGTCAGTTGATGGTGGTGGTGGTGGTTTAGTTTCTAAGTCATGTATAACTCTTGTGACCCTGTGGACTGTAGCCTGCCAGGCTTCTGTCCATGGAATTTTTCAGGAAAGACTACTGGAGTGGATTATCATTTCATTTTCCAAGGGATCTTCCTGACCTAGGGATCGAACCCATGGCTCCTGCATTGCATGTGTATTCTTTACCACTGAGCCATCAGGGAAATCCATTTGGGTCGGTTATATCCTGACAAATCTATACATTTATTGAAATGGATAAGACCACTGTTTGTCACTCAGATTCGGGCAGAGTGATGAGAAAAAGCAAAGAGGGAAGGAGCTAGATGGGTCTCTCATTGCGTTTACACTGGAGAAACTAAAAATAGATGTGAAGCAAGCCTTGGAGTAGTAACCACTTGTCCTCTGTCAGTCCTCCTAAAGTGGCTGAATTCCAGTATCACCTCACTGGGACTCTGTCTGAAAGCCAGTGTAAGCGATAGTACAATACAGTGAATATTCCTTGCATCCCACAGGATCTGGTTCCTATTGTCTGCTGCCTATGCTTCTCTCTCCCCAGCACACTGAGTAGATGGCATTGTAATTCATGGCCATAAGGATTATTAATGATAGCACCTATGACAATGAGCTGAAGCCTGGTCTCTGGCTTTGATGTCAACAAGAGAAAAGGGAGGTTTTCATTTATTTCAAATGGAAACAGATGCATATGGGCAGAACTGGCAATAAACAGAACAGTAGAGATGTGGTTTTCATTTTGGGGGTTCCCTTGTCCCCAACAAATTTCTCTACTAGACAACCCTTTCCTCGGAAAACCTCTCCACGTGGTGAATAGCAGGACTGCTCTCTTCCAGCGTCTGTTCATCTCTTCTCATCATCCAGGCTCTTCCTGCTTCCTGAGAATGGTTCCATGAACAAGAGACCCCAAAAAGAAGGCGTCCCCTTGAGCTTGAAATCCTGTCCCCCCAAAGAGTGTCACTGTCATTGTCTAAGGTGGGGGTCATTATAGAAGTGGAGAAAAATCTGCTCACTCACTAGTATCTCTACCTTATGCCTGAAACTTCCAGCAAGGGGGTCACTTTGCTCAATTCAGTTCAGTCTTATTCAGTTCAAAATGATACTGAGGCTCTGTTGCAGGCATATATAAAATACTGTTAGATGGATTGCTCCATGTCCAGCTAGGATTGTACTCATTTTAAATACTCCATGTCGTTTACTTTTTGCCCTGCTTGAATCAAGATACACTCAGTGTAACCATTGACTTTAAGAAGACTATAAGATGGAGGGATTGTGCATAAGGTGGTCTGTGCTTTTTCAGGGAGAGGAGTATAAATACAGTTGCTGCCACCCTCCTCGGGCTCACGTGACTTCTCTTGTTCATGTCTCATGCTCCGCCTCTCCCCAGTCCTGTTGGGCTTATTCTTGGCCAACTCCACTGTCCACCTCCATTGACCTCTCTGACCTTTCACAGAGCTGCTTCCCAGTGCCTGGGTCTTGCCTCCTTCCTGTTGTTGTCCAGTAGTTAAGCCGAGTCTGATTCTTTGTGACCCCATGGACTGCAGCACGCCAGCCTTCCCTGTCCTCTACTATCTCCCAGAGTTTGCTCTAACTCATGTCCATTGAGTCAGTGATGCTATCTAACCATCTCATCTTCTGTCACCTTCTTCTTTGGCCTTCAGTCTTTCCCAGCATCAGTGTCTTTTCCAATGAGTTGGCTCTTGCCTCTTTCCTAAGCTCCCCGGATTCCAGCCCCCACCCTTATAGTCACAGTTGTTCCTTCCTCCCTATGCCTGTCCTCCTTTTGCTTCTTAGGTTCTGAAATGTGTTCTTAGATTAGAATGTGGATGGACAGATGTGAGCATTTTAGCCTACAGCACTAATCCTGCCCCCACCTCTTCTACCCTCATGTCCCCTTCCTGATTCCTTTTGGGAAGGACAAACCTTCTCCAAAGGAGAAACAGCTTATGTATTTCCTCTTTTGGCCTCTCTCTAATGCAGTTCTTATTACAATGGCTATATTTTTGTTTTCTTAGGTCTGATTTCTGAGTCCCTGAACTAAACTACATCTGCATGGTCTCTTTAGGCGTCCCACATTCTGGGCTCTGGTGTAGTGGTTCCTGGTGGAATCCTTTGTGATTGTGGGCAAAGTAGTTTTTCCTTTGTGCTTTTATTTCTTCTTTCAGAAGAAGTGTCCATTGCATAGTGTCCTTGTGAGGGTTAAATGAGATAATATATATAAAGCTGTCAAGCACTTAAATAATGCTGGACATAAATGAACATATATAGTAATTATTATTAACTACCTGTAGAGGGAGAGATTGTTAGGCCAAGAGGGAAATTGGGATCTTGTGTGTCTCCTTGCTCCAGATCTCAGTCCTTTGTGTCTGTGACTAAGAGCGTAAAACCTGGGGTGGTAAATGCAGTGTTGGGCTCCCGCAGTGTGAAACATTTTTTTGGTAGGTTTATGGCAGAACCAGGGCTGGTTGGGGAGGGATTAGAACTCTATTGTTGCTTTACTGTTTGTCACTTCTATGTAAATTCCTGCAGGATAAAAAACACTTGGTAATTATATTTGGTTGGTTTAAGAGAACAATTTTTGTCCTAAAAAATAATACCTTGACCTTGAAGAAAGAAGTGATACAGTCTCCACTTTCAGAAATGGCAGGCAGTTTTATTGGCAGAGGCAGTAATAAAGTATTAAAGTCCAGGTGGACAGAGGGATAGAGGATCCAAACACTGTTTAAAATATTATTTAAACTTAATGTTGTATTTATACATTTAATTCATTTTTATTAGCTACCAAGATATTTAACATAAAATAATTAGAATCTCAAGATGGAAATCAAAATGGCCACAGTTTTAATTAAATCATCTCATAGGGAATTAGGCTGCATAATGAGAGGCAGCCTGGCATAGTGACGAGAGTCAGTGGGCTGGAGG
>NW_011494918.1:868763-875383 GCF_000754665.1 Bison bison bison | reverse complement strand
TTCCCCTGCTGTTTTTTTTTTTTTTTTCTTTTTTTGGATGTGGACTATTTTTAAAGTCTTTATTGTATTTGTTACAATATTGCTTCTGTTTTATGTTTTGTTTTTTTTTGGCCCCAAGTCATGTGGGATCTTGGCTCCCTGACCAGGTGTGGCTCCCAGCCCGCACCCCCTGCATTGGAGGGTGGACTTTTAACCACTGTACTGTCAGGGAAGTCCTATCCCCCACTTTTTTAAATGCAATAGAATTCTTTTGTTCTTTCCTCTAAAGGAAATCTCATATAGACTCCTAACACATAAAAGAAAGTAAAATTAACCTCTCCTACTCCCTCTTCACTCTACCAGTCAAGCCCCTCCCTAGTCTCCCCCAACTAAAGCCCTGAGGTACCGTAGAATAAGAACTGTACAGAACATTCTGTGAAAACTTGCCTAGGGGATCTTGATATTTCCTTCCAGCTATAAAATGCTATGATTCTGATTCTAATATGTCCCTATCCTACATTTCACAATCCATGGCCCCTTTTGTATTTTATTCCAGGATTTTTTTTTTTTAATCCATGGAGATGGATTTAGTAAGCAAAAGAAAAGAGAATGAGGAGGAATCTTTTGCTACCTAAGTTGAGAGTCTCACACATCCCTGTGCCTCCCTTCTCATCTCTTTTCTAGTTGGAATTTGTGACTCCAGACTTCCCTGGGGCTACTGTGCATTGTGATGTGTTTGACTTGTTGTTGTTCAGTCGCTAAGTTGTGTCTGATTCTTTGCGACCCCATAGATTGAAAGCACGCCAAGTTTCCCTGTCCTTTACCATCTCCCGGAGCTTGCTCAAACTCATGTCTCTTGAGTCAGTGATGCCATCTAACCATTTTGTCCTCTGTTGCCCCCTTCTCCTCCTGCCCTCAATCTTTCCCAGTATCAGGGTCTTTTCCAGTGGGTCAGCTATTCATAGCAGGTGGCCAAAGTTTTGGAGTTTTAGCTTCAGCATCAGTTCTTTCAATGAATGTTCAGGGTTGATTTCCTTTAGGATTGACTGGTTTGATCTCCTTCTACCCAAGGGACTCTCAAGAGTCTTCTCCAGCACCACAGTTCGAAAGCATCAATTTTTCGATGTTCAGCCTTCTTTATGGTCCAGCTCTCACATCTGTACATGACTACTGGAAAAACTATAGCTTAGACTATGCAGAACTTTGTCTATATGGATAAAACTCTCCTTTCTTTATTGTCTTACTCAGTTTATGCTTCCCAACTCAAGATTTTGAATCCTCAGTGAACAGATCTTGGGAAACTCATATCCTGGTTCCTATGGGCAATTGGCCAAGGTTACAAGGCCAGAGGAATATGATAATGATTTTCTTATTTTCTTGAATGCTGAGCCTGGCCATAATCTAATATTGGTGCATTATATGCTGAAGAATAATCAATTATGAGATGGTGAATAAATGAGATATTATAAGAAAAGGACTTGGCATGCTGCTTTGTCTCAATAATACCCCCTTTCCCCCTCTTCCAAATTTTTCTTTACTTTGGGCTGATCTGAGGGCATCCAGTCCCATCACTTCATGGGAAATAGATGGGGAAACAGTGGAAACAGTGTCAGACTTTATTTTTCTGGGCTCCAAAATCACTGCAGACAGTGATTGCAGCCATGAAATTAAAAGACGCTTACTCCTTGGAAGGAAAGTTATGACCAACCTAGATAGCATATTAAAAAGCAAAGACATTTCTTTGCCAACAAAGGTCCATCTAGTCAAGGCTATGGTTTTTCCTGTGGTCATGTATGGATGTGAGAGTTGGACTGTGAAGAAGGTTGAGCGTCAAAGAATTGATGCTTTTGAACTGTGGTGTTGGAGAAGACTCTTGAGAGTCCCTTGGACTGCAAGGAGATCCAACCAGTCCATTCTGAAGGAGATCAGCCCTGGGATTTCTTTGGAGGGAATGATGCTGAAGCTGAAACTCCAGTACTTTGGCCACCTCATGAGAAGAGTTGACTCATTGGAAAAGACTCTGCTGCTGGGAGGGATTGGGGGCAGGAGGAGAAGGAGACGCCAGAGGATGAGATGGCTGGATGGCATCACTGGCTCGATGGACGTGAGTCTGAGTGAACTCTGGGAGTTTGTGATGGACTGGGAGGCCTGGCGTGCTGCGATTCTTGGGGTCACAAAGAGTTGGACATGACTGAGCGACTGAACTGAACTGAACTGAGGGGACTATAGCCATAGATAAGGCCCACAGGATGGCAGTCAGGTTGCTGAGCAGCTCTAGTCTCTTTTAAGACTATGTTCAGGCATTGGCTAGATATGTATTATATCTTTGTAAATCCTTTTTAAAAACAAGGTGAAATGTATCCATCACGGGCATCCATACAAACAATACTTGCCAAACAATTAAATATACTTAATTTCTTTCTTAATCGTCACTTTCTCCATAGTTAGTATCATATCTGCTCTTTCCTTAAAACCATTTTTAAGATGATAATTCCTTCTTTATTTCATATAAAAGAGGGAACGTTCTTATCATCAAATAATAGAATTGTTTCAAAATTGTATCCCATTATAAGCTCTTATTTGAATTGCCTTTAACAATCTGCAAATTTGTGCCTTGGGACTGCTTAACTACTCAATTGCCCAAATGTGGATTTGGTAGAGGAAGAGATGGGGCATTGGGATGCATATAAGAAAATATCTTCATTACTATGTTCAACTTCATTTAAATACTAAGAATACTGATAGTAAACTATGTCTGGGTTTTAAAATACCTAATTGGAATGTGGACTGGACTTTATGTAGGAAAAAAAAAAGTGGAAGTGACAATGTACAGTTTCAGAGACTAGGTCCTAAACAACACTGTGATTTCCTTCTTTCTTTCTTAGAGAGCTTGAATTGGGGGAAGACAGCTGCTATGTCATAAGGACACTCAGTACTCCTTAGAGAGGTACATAAGATGAGGGACTGAGATCTCCAGCCAACAATCATGGGAGTCAGTCATCTAAGAAGTGGATCCTCCAACCTCAGTCAACTCTTCTGATGACTTTACCCTTGCTGACATCCTAACTGCCACATGAGGTATTCTGAACCAGAACCATCCAGTTAAGACACTCAAAATTCCTGACTCAGAGAAATTGTGAGATAATAAACGGTCACTGAAATAAGCCACTAGGTTTGGGGAACTATGCTGTGCAGTCAGAGATATCTGGTAAAACTAACAGCCATAGATACTTGGATAAAACTAAGATGTTATGTTAATAAATTAGTGGTTACTATTTGGTTTTCAGTCTCTCAGTTGTGTCCGACTCTTTGCAACCCCATGGACTGTGGCACACCAGGCTTTCCTGTCCTTCACTACCTGCCAGAATTTGCTCAAACTCATGTTGATTGAATCGATGATGTCATCCAACCATCTCATCCTCTGTCACCCCCTTCTCCTTCTCACATTGTTCCCAGCATCAGGATCTTTTCCAATGAGTTGGCTCTTTGCATCAGGTGGCCAACGTATTGGAGTTTCAACTTGAACATCACTCCTTCCAATGAATATTCAGGGCTGACTTCCTTTAGGATTGACTGGCTTCATCTCCTTGCAGTCCAAGGGACCATCAAGAGTCTTATTCAGCACCACAATTCAAAAGCATCAATTATTTGGTGCTCAGCTTTCTTTATGATCCAACCCTCACATCTTTACCTAACTACTGGAAAAATCAGCTTTGACTATACAGACCTTTGTCAGCAAAAGGATGTCTCTGCTTTTTAATACACTAAGTTTGCCATAGCTTTTCTTCCAAGGAGCAAGGGTCTTTTAATTTCACGGATGCAGTCACCATCCACAGTGACTTTGGAGCCCAAGAAAATGAAGTCTGTTAGTGTTTCCATTTTTACCCATCTATTTGACATGAAGTGATAGGACCAGATGCCACAATCTTAGGATCTTAGTTTTTTGAATGTTGAGTTTTAAGTCAGCTTTTTCACTCTCCTCTTTCACCCTCATCAAAAGATTCTCCAGTTACTCTTCACTTTCTGTCATTAGGGTAGTGTCATCTGCCTATCTGAGGTTATCGATATTTCTCCAGGCAATCTTTTCAATTCCAGTTTGTGCTTCACCCAACTCAGATTTCTCATGATATACTCTGCATAAAAGTTAAATAAGCAGGGTGACAATATACAGCCTTGATGTACTCCTTTCTTAATTTTGAATCAGTCCATTGTCCCATGTCCAGTTCTAACTGTTGCTCTTTGATATGCAAACAGGTTTCTCAGGAGGCAGGTAAGGTGATCTGGTATTCCCATCTCTTTAAGAATTATCCACAGTTTGCTGTGATCCACACAGTCAAAGGCTTTAGTGTAGTCAATGAAACAGAAGTAGATGCTTTTCTAGAATTCTTTTGTTTTGTCTATGATCCAATGCTTGTTGGCAATTTGATCTGTGTTTCCTCTGCCTTTTCTAAATCTAACTTGTACATCTGGCAGTTCTCGGTTCACATACTGTGAACCTAGCTTGAAATCTAGCTTGAAGGATTTTAACCATTACCTTGCTAGCATGTGAAATAAGTACAGTTCTGCAGTAGTTTGAACATTCCTTGGCATTGCCCTTCTTTGGGATTGTCATGAAAACTGACCTTTTCTAGTCCTGTGGTAACTGCTGAGTTTTCCAAATTTGCTATCACTTTGAGTGCATCACTTTAACAGCATCATCTTTTAGGATTTGAAATAGCTCAGCTGAAATTCCATCACCTCCACTAGCTTTGTTCATAGTAATGCCTCCTAAGGCCCACTTGACTTCATACTCCTGGATGTCTGGCTCTAAGTGAGTGATCACACCATCGTGGTTATCTGGGTCATGAAGATCTTTTTAATATAGTTCTGTGTATTCTTGCCACCTCTTCTTAATATCTTCTACTTCTGTTAGGTCCATACCATTTCTGTCCTTTACTGTGTTCATCTTTGCAAGAAATGTTCCCTTGGTGTCTCTAATTTTCTTGAAGAGATCTCTAGCCTTTCCTATTCTATTGTTTTCCTCTATTTCTTTGCATTGTTCACTTAAGAAGACTTTATTTCCTCTCCTTGCTATTCTTTGAAACTCTGCACTCAGATGGCTATATCTTTCCTTTTCTCCTTTGTCTTTTGCTTCTTTTTCCTCAGCTATTTGCAATTCCTCCTCAGACAACTATTTTTACTTGTTTCATTTCTTTTTCTTGGGAATGGTTTTGGTCACTGCCTCCTGTACAGTATTACAAACCTCTGTCCATAGCTCTTCAGTCACTCTGTCTATCAGATCTCATCCCTTTAATCTATTTGTAACTTACACTGTATAGCCATAAGAGATTTGATTTAGGTCATATCTGAGTGATGTAGTGGTTTTCCCTACTTTCTTCAATTTAAGCTTAAATTTTGCAATAAGGATCTCATGATCTGAGCCGCAGATCATCCTGATCTTGTTTTTTGCTGACTGTATAGAGCTTCTTTATTTTTGGCTGCAAAGAAAATAATCAATCTTATTTCAGTTTTTTTTTTTTTTCAGTTGAAAGGTCTTTATTTTTTAGAGCAACAAGCACAGATGACTTATATAAACTCAATTATGCAGGGTGGGGAAGTGTTCCTCACTCTGCTTCCTCATGTAAATGAGATATGTCTGTCATAATTTTATTTTATTTAAAAAAATTTATTATTATTATTTTTTACTTTACAATATTGTACTGGTTTTGCCATACATCAACATGCATCTGCCATGGGTGTACATGTGTCCCACATCCTGAACCCCTCTCCCACCTCCCTCCCCATACCATCCCTCTATTGACTATCTTGTGATGTCCAAGTGTAGAGTCATCTCTTGTGGAGGAAAGTGGTTGCTATGACCAGTGTGTTCTCTTGGCAAAACTTTGATAGCCTTTACCCTGGTTCATTTTGTACTCCAAGGCCCAACTCTCCTATTACTCCATGTATCTCTTGAATTTCTACTTTTGCATTCTGGTCCCCTATGATGAAAAGGATATCTTTTGGGGGGTTAGTTCTAGAAAGTCTTGTAGGTCTTAATAGAACCATTCAACTTCATCTTCTTCAGCATTAGTGGTTGGAGCATAGACTTGGATTACTGTGATGTTGAATGGTTTGCCTTGGAAATGAACCAAGATCATTCTAATGTTTCTGAAATTGCACCCAAGTACTGAATTTTGGACTCTTTTGTTGACTATGAGGGCTACTCCATTCTTTCTAAGGGATTCTTGCCTACAGAAGTAGATAGAATGGTCATCTGAATTAAATTTGCCCATTGCCGTCCATTTTAGTTCACTGACTCCTAAAATGTTGATGTTAATATTTATTGGATGCCTATGACCTGCCTCTTGAGAAATCTGTACGCAGGTCAGGAAGCAACAGTTAGAACTGGACATGGAACAACAGACTGGTTCCAAATAGGAAAAGGAGTACATCAAGGCTGTATGTGGTCACTCTGCTTATTTAACTTATATGCAGAGTACATCATGAGAAACGCTGGACTGGAAGAAACACAAGCTGGAATCAAGATTGCCGGGAGAAATATCAATAACCTCAGATATGCAGATGACACCACCCTTATGGCAGAAAGTGAAGAGGAACTAAAAAGCCTCTTGATGAAAGTGAAAGTGGAGAGTGAAAAAATT
>NW_011494918.1:868461-868650 GCF_000754665.1 Bison bison bison | reverse complement strand
TTGAACTGTGGTGTTGGAGAAGACTCTTGAGAGTCCCTTGGACTGCAAGGAGATCCAACCAGTCCAAGAGATCAGCCCTGGGATTTCTTTGGAAGGACTGATTCTGAAGCTGAAACTCCAGTACTTTGGCCACCTCATGCGAAGAGTTGACTCTTTGGAAAAGACTCTGATGCTGGAAGGGATTGGGGG
>NW_011494918.1:860439-868361 GCF_000754665.1 Bison bison bison | reverse complement strand
TTGGGGGCAAGAGGAGAAGGGGGCGACAGAGGATGAGATGGCTGGATGGTATCACTGACTTGATGGACGTGAGTCTGAGTGAACTCCGGGAGTTGGTGATGGACAGGGAGGCCTGGCGTGCTGCGATTCATGGGGTCACAAAGAGTCGGACACAACTGAGCGACTGATCTGATCTGATTATGCATCACTTACTCTGCTAATGGACTTTCCAGGTGGTACTAGCGTTAAAAAATCCACCTGCCAATGCAGGAAATGTGGGTTCCATCCTTGGGTCTGGAAGATCCCCTGGAGGAGGAAACGGCAACCCACTCCAGTATTCTTGCCTGGAAGATTCCATTGTCAGAGGAGCCTGATGGGCTACAGTCCATGGGGTCCCAAAGAATCGTACAGGACTCAGCACACATGCACAAGATAATCTTATAATGGAAGCAGCTCACTGGTTCACATTGTATTTACCTGCCCAATGCTATTCCATGATTAGAAAAAAAAAATGATTATTCGTCTGAGGTGTTCTGTCGCATGCCAGGAAACTAGACATGGTAAGTGGAGAGTGGACGGAATTTCAGCTCCCACATACTCCATGATAGACTGTAGTACAGGGTATAACCCAGACACATATATTGGCTCTTGGGTGAGGCTGGTCTAATCACTGATCTGCAACAGTTCCAGAGGAAGGCAGGCAGTGACAACAGACTGAAACCTTAATGTTTTAATGGTTTCACTTTCCTACTGGTTCAAGGCTGCAGCTCTCTCCCTCCACCTCTGGTGACCAGGACATTTTAGGTAATTTTTCCAGTTTTGCTGTTTCTTGGCCTTCATAATTTTTGTTGGCTTCCACTCAGCCTGTCCTTTGGGTTATCTTCTTCTTGTCTGTTTTACTGGTATTGAAAACATCTCTGGATATTTGTGTATTTATTTTCAGTTTTATTTTACAAGTAATTGGTAGCAGTCACAGAAAAATCAGAAAACACATACCATGGACACAAAGAGGATAAAAATCTTTATCCTAGTTATAGGGGATAACCTATCATCATCAGTATTTTGTCATATACTCTTCTTAACCTTCTTATATTTAATTCTGTGCATAGGAATCATCTCTAAAATATTTTTCAACAGAAATACCTGTCTTTTAAAATTCAGTTTCACCTCAGAATGTTTCTCTCAGATAAAAAGGAAATCCAGAATAGTTTTCAATATGGAACATTACAAAAGAACAAACTATCTGTGTTTCCCTGGTGGCTCAGAGGTTAAAGCGTCTGCCTGCGATGCAGGAGACCTGGGTTCGATCCCTGGGTCGGGAAGATCCCCTGGAGAAGGAAATGGCAACCCACTCCAGTATTCTTGCCTGGAGAATCCCATGGACGGTGGAGCCTGGTGGGCTACAGTCCACGGGGTTGCAAAGAGTCGGACATGACTGAGTGACTTCACTTTCACTTTCTTCAAAGTTTCAGCAAATTTTACTGTAATTTCAATATATATATTTATCATACTGAATCCAAAGTATGGTCCATGCTTTAAAAAAATGGCACAGTAATCCGTCCAACTTCATGAATGAAGATTTGTTGTCTCTAAACTGGACTGGATGCCTGGGGCAAGGGTGTGAATAGGGAAACATAACCCACTGGTAAAAATAAAAGTAGGGCCCCTGTTAATTTTCCTCCAGGTGTGTTTTGGCTACCAGTGCACTCAGTGAGTTATTTCACATCAGCTGGATCAATATCCAGCTTTTGCCTGCATCATATTAATTGAGTCTTATGATTAGACTCCTACATTATTGATTTCAACAACGGCTTTAGTGAAAATTTGGGAAGCATTTATTTGAAGTCTAAAAAATAAGAAATAGGACATTGCATCATTGAAGTGACTTCATTTCTAGAAATTTATGTTCTAATAATTTCATATGTGCAGTAAGCTATCTTTGTAGCTCTTAAGACAGTACTGGGAATATGTGTTGGATTACTATATTATCTTTGGATAGTAACCTCAGAATGTTTATCTTAGGGATTTTATCTTAACAACTGTAATGTGATTTTCTTGCTTAAATTTTAAACTAAATATATAGTGAAAAAATGCAAAGAAACAAAAATGCCTGTTGCTTCAGAAAACATGCATTTTTAATAGTCTTCAAAGATTCTTATTAAAATCTGCTGCAAGATAAAATGCAAACATTTGTGTACACAGGCACACACACACTCATACACACATGCACATATATTTACAATACAATTTCCTAAAACTTAAAGACAGAAAGAGAGAGAGAAGGACAGAGAAATAAAGGAGTTATAGGAGAAAATGTGCCATGGTGATAATTCAAGGTTACAATTTTTTCTTTTTGCAAATCAGTTTCTTAGGACACATAATTACAATAGACAAATATATTTTGTCAACTCTTTTTACAGTTTTTACAGTTTTACTAGACAAGATAGTTTGTGTGTGTGTGTGTGTGTGTGTGTGTGTGTGTGTGTAAGAAATGGGAGAATGTTGGTCTTTTCAATCCAATTAATATTTGACATGTCTCTTTTTAGCTGACATCCTCATTTTGGGGGAAAGAGTGAGGATATACAACACACATATACTCTTTACAAACAAAGATATTTCCTTCCTCCTCCAGCTTGGTTTTGGCGCAGCTGATAGCTCACACAGAGGCACTTAGGATGCACTTTTCAGCTGTAGTGTTCTGAAATCCCCATGTAAAAACTCCTTACCAGTTTATTTATATTTATTTTTTGCTAAGTATATGTTCTTGATGCTGGCAAATCGGTCTGCTTCTTAAGATTCATGTTCGTGTTTCTCTTATGGCCTCTATTACCCAATTTTAATACACAATAGTGAGATGGTTTGAATACACATGTTAATGCAGCATCAGAGACCTCTGCATAGCTGTTTGTTGAAAGAAAATTGTACCTGTTAGGAACAGGAAAGAGGCACACAGTTGCTATTAACTGCTTCACCAAATTGATTTTGACTTACTCATTTCAAAATGAAAATTGAAATGCTTTTGCCTTTTTTTTTTGGTAGGAATTTGCTTTACTTAGCACTTAAGTGGGTATCATTTCTTGTGATTACAGAAAAATGCATCATAACTTTTGATTACGCTGCTATTAAGGATGCACGGTAGCAATTGCTAGCACTCGTAAAGTACTGCTGGTGGGCTCTGTGTAACTCATTTTTATTTGGAACTGAGTGGAGGAGGAGGGCATGGTTGAAATCACTCAAAGCTTGACTTACATAATGAACTCAGTCACCTGGGAGCAGAAGGAACTAAGAGGGAAGAGGTTTTGTTAATGGGTATTCTTGCCACTTCAACCCATGTCCCAACTGCCATCAAATTATACAAAAAACTCCCAAGTAACCCAATAACCATTCCAACACTCACTCATTTCTTTAATAAATATATACAGAGGTCTACTATGGATGAAATGTTGACTAAATATGGTGGGGTCAAAGTGAAGGAATATCATTTGAGGATATATAAATTCTGATGGAGTTTATAATGCAGGATAAAAGATATCTGCATAATAATTGATATGCATAAATTATAAAAATAATTTGTATGGCATACTTTAAAAGTAAATTGAATTAAAGGTGGAAAAGATGACAGAAGCCTGGATTCCTGGAGAATTAGCTTTTGTCCTCCCATTAGGTTGTAAAAGTCACAAAAGCAGGGACTATGTCTGTCTTGTTTCCTGCATTATCAATATCACACTACCTAGGGTGTAGTAAGCATTTAATAAATAACTATTCAGTAATGGGTAGCACACAGCAATGTACTTGCAAGGGCTAATTGTGTCACATGTTTTCTCAATTCTGTGTTCAGTGGTATCACATTGGTAGCTTGAAATAGTTCATGGTGCATGTATTCACACTTTGGAAATTGGCAAACACATCAGGGAAAGGTTTTCTTCCCTAATGCATGCTTAGTCGCTCAGTCATGTCCAACTCTTTGTGACCCCATGGACTGTAGACTTTACTTCTACAGGGGATCTTCCCTACCTAGGGATCAAGCCCAGGTCTCCTGCACTGCAGGTGGATTCTTGACTGTCTGAACCACCAGGGAAACCAGTTGTTAAACAGTGACCAGAACACCATGGGCACAAAGCCTGTCTTTACTTTCTGTACATCTTGAGATAGACAGATGATAGATAGATGCATAGATATATAGATACAGTAAGATTTATCTATAAATAGCTAGATATTGTAAAATATTGACAGTGATAGGTTATTGGAAATGTCCCAATTCCAGTGTAATCATCTTGTGAGCTAGGCTGGCCAGCAAAATGTCTCCTTTTACCTTGGCCTAAGGCAAGCTGGGAAAAGGAAATGGCAACCCACTCCAGTATTCTTGCCTGGAGAATCCCAGGGACAGAGGAGCCTAATGGGCTGCTGTCTATGGGGTCGCAAGGAGTCGGACATGACTGAAGCGATTTAGCAGCAGCAGCAGCAGCAGCAAGGCAAGCTGAAAGAACTTTTCTTTTATCCTATACTTGCAATGCTTACCTCATCAATGAGAGAAAGTACATCGACAAAATTGTTCTCTAAAGAAGAGTAAGTTGAACAGTATTTATCTATTCTGTGCCTACTTATCCTGCATGTCTTATGTTTTTCTAAGCAACAGCCTCATCTGCTTCCCAAAGTGAGAGAATAAAATCTGAATGAACACAGCCCTCTGTGGGCTGAATGTTGGAAGACATTGAGTTATCACAGTGAGTCCCAGGATTCAGCATTATGGCTCAGTAAGAAATCATTGCCCTAGATCCTGATGTAACCACCACATTAGGAGAAGCTGGTAAAGGTCAAGAAAGGAAAGAGAGAAAGTGGGCACACTGAACAGAGAGTAGGGCATGAGTGGTGGCAGAGGTGGAGAGGCCTGAGATATTCTCAGTGAGCAGCCTGATCTTCAGGAGTAGACAGTGAAGAATCTCAAGGGCAACGGGTGCCGTTAAACACTTCTGATTCTTTTGGTAACATAAGCCTTGGTGATGGTGTGCAGGCTAGCTTGGGCAGAGTATCAAGAGACTAGAGGCAAGGTGGTAATTATCCTGTCCAAACATACCAAGGCCAAACATACCAAGGGTCTGAGTTGGGATGATGACAATGGAGTTGGAAAGGCATTTATTTTAGCTTTAAAAGCTTAGTTGGAAATGAATGTGAGAGGACAGGAAGAGCTGAGGGTTATACCAGGTTTTTAAAACTAGTTGACTAGGAAAACAATTAACAAAAAACAAAACAAACTATTCCCCACCCCACCCCCCAAAAAAAACCCTCTTGAGACAAGCTTCATGGCAGATACCACACTCAGCATTTATTTTTATCCCTTTTCCTCCTTTCCTTTGTCATCAGAGATAGAAAGCTAGAATATCACCTCTTCAGATCCTGTGCTTTGTGAGAGAGTGGTCATATGATGGGCTGGCCATGTGATGGGGCACTGACCAAGAAAAATAAGTGGAAGCCTGTTCCTGAGGGAGGTTCCACCATTTTCAGCATCTGGCTTTTCTTATTCTGCCTAAAAACAGATATGATTGTTAGAACTGTAGTAGCATCCTGGGAATATAAAGCAAAACCCAAGAATATTTCAGCTCTCAGCTCCCAGCCCTGACATCCTTGACTAACCAAACTAAAGCCAATACTTCTTGCCCCTGGATTTTTTATCACTGGAAAAGAAAACAACAACAGCAACAAAACAAACAAAACAACCCACAATACTTTGGTGCCAATGTTGAATTTTGATTAGAAGTGTTAAATTTGAGAGTAAGCAAACAATACCACAGAACAAGACATTTCAGCAGTGATTTGAAGATTAAAAGCTAACTCCACATTACGTTACATGGATAATTTAAAAAACAAAACAAAACTCCAAAAATATATCTGGGTCCACCCAGGCTAAATGAATCAGAAACTAAGAGATGGATTGCTAAACCTCTCCGAGGTGGGGATGATATGACAGTTGAACAAGAAGCCAAGAGTCTTACCCTAGTTACCTCTATTTCAACATAGAATTAGGTGGTGAAATAATAAACAGAAATACTGACTTGGAAACTTGAAAACTGTTTAAAACAGTTCTTTTCAAATTAAAAAAAAAAAAACCTGAAGTATGCTTGATGAGTTTCAAATGTACAGCAAAGTGATTCAGAATATATATATATATATATATATATATATACACACACACACACACATATGTTATGTGTATTTTCTCTCTCTAGGGCTTTATGGTTTAACTATTTCATATATAGTAGTTTGTATCAGCTAATACCAAACTCCTAATTTACTCTTCCTTCCCTTTCCCCTTTGATAACCATAAGTTTGTTTCTGTTTTGTAAAAAATTCATATGTGTCATTTTTTAGATTCTACCTATAAGTGTTGAGCATGATGGCTACTCCATTTCTTCTGAGGGATTCCTGCCCACAATAGTAGATATAATGGTCATCTGAGTTAAATTCACCCATTCCAGTCCATTTCAGTTCGCTGATTTCTAGAATGTTGACATTCACTCTTGCCATCTCTTGTTTGACCACTTCCAATTTGCCTTGATTCATGGACCTGACATTCCAGGTTCCTATGCAATATTGCTCTTTACAGCATCAGACCCTGCTTCTATCATCAGTCACATCCACAGCTGGGTATTGTTTTTACTTTGGCTCCATCCCTTCATTCTTTCTGGAGTTATTTCTCCACTGATCTCCAGTAGCATATTGGGCACCTACTGACCTGGGGAGTTCCTCTTTCAGTATCCTATCATTTTGCCTTTTCATACTATTCATGGGGTTCTCAAGGCAAGAATACTGAAGTGGTTTGCCATTCCCTTCTCCAGTGGACCATATTTAGTCAGATCTCTCCAGAAGAAATGGAGTAGCCATCATGCTCAACAAAAGAGTCCAAAATGCAGTACTTGGATGCAATCTCAAAAACGACAGAATGACCTTTGTTTGTTTCCAAGGCAAACCATTCAATATCACAGTAATCCAAGTCTATGCTCCAACCAGTAATGCTGAAGAAGCTGCAGTTGAATGGTTCTATGAAGACCTACAAGACCTTTTAGAACTAACACCCAAAAAAGATGTCTTTTTCATTATAGGGGACTGGAATACAAAAGTAGGAAGCCAAGAAACACCTGGAGTAACAGGCAAATTTAGCCTTGGAATATAGAATGAAGCAGGGCAAAGACTAATAGAGTTTTGCCAAGAAAATGCACTGGTCCTAGCAAACACCCTCTTCCAACAACACAAGAGAAGACTCTACACATGGACATCACCTGATGGTCAACACCGAAAACAGATTGATTATATTCTTTGTAGCCAAAGATGGAGAAGCTCTATACAGTCAACAAAACAAGACCAGGAGCTGACTGTGGCTCAGATCATGAACTCCTTATTACAAAATTCAGATTTAATTGAAGAAAGTAGGGAAAACCACTAGACCATTCAGGTAGGACCTAAATCAAATCCTTTATGATTATACAGTGGAAGTGAGAAATAGATTTAAGGGCCTAGATCTGATAGATAGAGTGCCTGATGAACTATGGAATGAGGTTCATACATTGTACAGGAGACAGGGATCAAGACCATCCCCATGGAAAAGAAATGCAAAAAAGCAAAATGGCTGTCTGGGGAGGCCTTACAAATAGCTGTGAAAAGAAGAGAAGTGAAAAGCAAAGGAGAACAGGAAAGATATTCCCATCTGAATGCAGAGTTCCAAAGAATAGCAAGGAGAGATAAGAAAGCCTTCCTCAGCGATCAATGCAAAGAAATAGAGGAAAACAACAGAATGGGAAAGACTAGAGATCTCTTTAAGAAAATGAGAGATACCAAGGGAACATTTCCTGCAAAGATGGGCTCGATAAGGGACAGAAATGGTATGGACCTAACAGAAGCAGAAGATATTAAGAAGAGGTGGCAAGACTACACAGAAGAACTGTACAAAA
>NW_011494918.1:859478-860228 GCF_000754665.1 Bison bison bison | reverse complement strand
GTTCCAGAAAAACATCTATTTCTGCTTTATTGACTATGCCAAAGCCTTTGGCTGTGTGGATCACAATAAACTGTGGAAAATTCTGAAAGAGATGGGAATACCAGACCACCTGACCTGCCTCTTGAGAAATTTGTATGCAGGTCAGGAAGCAACAGTTAGAACTGGACATGAAACAACAGACTGGTTCCAAATAGGAAAAGGAGTAAGTCAAGGCTGTATATTGTCACCCTGCTTATTTTACTTCTATGCAGACTACATCATAAGACACTCTGGACTGGAAGAAACACAAGCTGGAATCAAGATTGGCGGGAGAAATATCAATAACCTCAGATATGCAGATGACACCACCCTTATGGCAGAAAGTGAAGAGGAACTAAAAAGCCTCTTGATGAAAGTGTAAGTAGAGAGTGAAAAAATTGGATTAAAGCTCAACATTCAGAAAATGAAGATCATGGCATCCAGTCCCATCACTTCATGGGAAATAGATGGGGAAACAGTGGAAACAGTGTCAGACTTTATTTTTGGGGGCTCCAAAATCACTGCAGATGGTGACTGCAGCCATGAAATTAAAAGACTCTTACTCCTTGGAAAGAAAGTTATGACCAACCTAGATAGCATATTCAAAAGCAGAGACCTTTGCCAACAAAGGTCTGTCTAGTCAAGGCTATGGTTTTTCCTGTGGTCATGTATGGATGTGAGAGTTGGACTGTGAAGAAGGCTGAGCGCCAAAGAATTGATGCTTTTGAACTG
>NW_011494918.1:856076-859264 GCF_000754665.1 Bison bison bison | reverse complement strand
CCCTGGGATTTCTTTGGAAGGACTGATGCTGAAGCTGAAACTCCAGTACTTTGGCCACCTCATGTGAAGAGTTGACTCATTGGAAAAGACTCTGCTGCTGGGAGGGATTGGGGGCAGGAGGAGAAGGAGACGCCAGAGGATGAGATGGCTGGATGGTGTCACTGACTCGATGGACGTGAGTCTGAGTGAACTCCAGGAGTTGGTGATGGACTGGGTGGCCTGGCGTGCTGCGATTCATGGAGTCACAAAGAGTCGGACACGACTGAGCGACTGAACTGAACTGAACCTATAAGTGATGTCATATGATATTTCTCTTTCTGACTGACTTACTTCACTTAATATGATAAACTGTTTCCATCTATGAAACAGTTCTAGAAGGGGATGGGAGAGACTTATTCAGGGACATATAGAAAATTTTCCAGAAACCATGGGGGATTGGGAAGATGAAGTCGGAAACAAAGATCCTCTGAAACCAATATGAGTGATTTTGTAATTTTCTCTACTAGAGCTTGAAGGTCTAGATTTAAGATCAGAGAAGGAAAATAATTGGATTGGTTTCAGCATTGTCGATTGAGTGTAGAGGAAAGACAAAAGACTAGCTGACTGAAGATAACAAGAGATGTATGGCAAAACCAATGCTATATTGTAAAGTAAAAAATATATATATATAATAAAATAAAATAAAAATTAAAAAAAGAGAGAGAGACTGACAATGTAAACCATGTTTTTGGGCCAAGTAAGTAAGGGAATAAAATCAACAAGAGGCAAACACATTTGAAAGGATATTGGGATCAAGAAAATGGTTCTCTGGGTGAAATTTGAACAACAAATATTATACACATCAAGGAATGGAAGAGTTAGAGATTAAGAGGTTTTCATTGATTCAAGTGTGGTGTGCTGTTGCTGTTATGCAGCCGCTAAGTCATATCTGACTCTTTGAGACCCCAGAGACTGCAGCACGCCAGACATTCCCCTTCTTCACTGTCTCCCAGAGTTTACTCAGACTCATGTCCTTTGAGTCAGTGATACCATCCAATCATCTCATGCATGGTTGCCACCTTCTCCACCTTCCCTCAATCTTTTCCAGCATCAGAATCTTTTCCAGAGAGTTGGCTCTTCTCATCAGGTGGCCAAAAGTATTGGAGCTTCAGCTTCAGCATCAGTCTTTCCAGTGAATATTCAGGGTTCATTTTCTTTAGGATTGACTGGTTTGATCTACTTGTTGCCACGTAATTGCACTCATTTCACATGCTAGCAGGGTGGTATGCTGGCATTTTTTTAATTAAAGGTTAAAAGTAGAGCAAGTCCCTGTGACATCAGGTCTAGGGTATGGCCATTTTTTTCTGAATGATTCCAAAAGAGTTAAAAATGACTGGAATTGAAGAAGGAAGCAACTGAAACAAAGTTAAAAGATCAGTCTGTTTAGGAGAAAACTGAAGCCACCAGGATGATTATGAAATCTCAATTAGAGCAGTTGATTCAACCAAGAACCAAAGCCTTCAATCAATATGAGGGCTGACTAGGAAGTGGGACAGTAATAACGAGGTGAAGAGTAGGAGAATCAGCCTGGTGACCTAAGGCTCTACAGAGAAGATAGTCACACAAGAAAAGGGAGAAAATGTTTAGAAAAGAGTAGCTTGTAACTCTGACATAAAAGTGAAGGAAAGCATGAGAATGAGAAAATAAAGAGGGATTTGAAAGGGGAAGGAGTGATATTAGACTTATTGTCAAAGGGGTTTCAGAGATGGAAGGTCACTAGGAATCACCTAATCCAAATGTCTTATTTCAAAAGGTGAAATAGAGACTCATAGCAGACCAGCACTTCTCAAAATCACATCACTAGTTAGTAGAATCTGGGTTTACTCATCCATTGGTTGAAGTAAAGTGAAGTGAAGTGAAGTCACTCAGTCGTGTCCAACTCGTTGCGACCCCATGTAGCCCATAAGGCTTCTCTGTCCATGGGATTCTCCAGGCAAGAGTGCTGGAGTGGGTTGCCATTTCCTTCTCCACTGGTTATTAGTCACTAATTCATCAAGTTTTATTGAGCAACTAGTTTCAAGATTCAGGGTTACCAAAGTGT
Source organism: Bison bison bison (assembly GCF_000754665.1). Taxonomy (NCBI): domain Eukaryota; kingdom Metazoa; phylum Chordata; class Mammalia; order Artiodactyla; family Bovidae; genus Bison; species Bison bison. The sequence continues at coordinate 857,184 of NW_011494918.1, read as the reverse complement.
ATAAGCTCAGAACACATTCTTAAGGACTTCATAGCATTGTGCAAGTAGAGGATACAGTCTGAAAATAATTACAATGTAGTGTTTTAAAGGGCAGAAGAGGGCATTACAAACATTGATGTGGAAGTATAGGAATGAGCCTCTTGCCCGGGGGAGGGAGTACAGCTGCATTATTTTGATAGGGAGTGATTGTAAATGATATAAGTGCTTTAGACCCAAAGAGCTTTTACTAATGGCTCAGGTATGGCTACAGAGTAGTTTTTCTTAATGAAAAAAAGATAAAATGTAGCAAGAGATATGCGGGTGGTTGGGGGTGGTGGGGAGTGGTAACTGGTAGAAGTGAAACTATATTAGAGGCACATTATCAGTGAGAATGAGCTTCCCAGGTGGTTCAGTGGTAAAGAATTCACCTGACCACACAGGAGATGCAGGTTTGATCCCTGGATCAGGAGGATCCCCTAGAGGAGGAAATGACAACCCACTCCAGTATTTTCACCAGGAAAGCCATGGACAGAGGAGCCTCATGGGTTACTGTCCCATGGGGTCGCAAAGAGTTGGACACAACTGAGCGACTGAGCACGCACATCAGTGAGAATAGGTCAAATCTCAGTGGCCCCAAATAATAAACATTTATTTCTCTTTTGCTGCATTGGCAATGTAGGAATTCTGTTCCCACTCAGAGATGTAGACTTCTGTCATCTAAAGAATTACTGAATACATAGTGAAATGGAGAGAGGCAGTACAGGGTTTGCACTGGGAATAAAATGATTCTGTCCTAAAGCAATATGTGTCACTTGTTCAATTCTATTGGTCAAGGTAAGTCATGTGGCCATGTTCAACTTCATGATAGTAGGGAAGCACAATTCTACAATATCTGGGAGGGAGCAGGATTGGAACATTTAGTAAATAAAATAAAGATAACCAAATACACTTCTTTAATTTTTTTTTTTCCATGTCACATGGCATATAGGATGGAATCCACACCCCCCGCAGTGGAAGCGTGAAATCTAACCCCTGGACTGCCAAGGAAGTTCCCACCAGACACATATTTGGTAGCATCTCTATGAGCCCACTGGTTTCCTGTGTATCTCTTCATCAACTTATTCTATAT
>NW_011494918.1:854417-855976 GCF_000754665.1 Bison bison bison | reverse complement strand
TGCGTGCTCACTCATGTCCAACTCTTTGCCACCCTGTGGGCTGTAGCCTACTAGGGTCCTCTGCCCATGGAACTTTCCAGGCAAGAATACTGGAGGGAGATGCCATTTCCTCTTCCAGGGGATTGCCGGGGCCCAGGGAGTGAGTCCGTGTCTCTTGCATCTTGTGCATTCTTTACACTACTGCCACCATAATCTTCCTAAAATGGAAAACTCCTCTCCCTGAAAAACTTCCACAGCTTCTCCTTACCTTTGAATCAGGTCCCAGATCTTCAGTCCTACACTGCAGGACTATTTCCATCTATTCCAAGTCTGTGTTTCCAGAGTAATTTGAGATGTCTTTGAGAGGGTAACAGGCAGGAAGGCCAGGGGTCTCCAAATGGAGGAAATAGGCTGCAAGTGTCAGACATTTAAAAATCTCTCCCTTAAGTGGCAGGAGGAAACAAACTCTCTATGGAAATATTTTTCTTAAGCTAGGTTAATGAAACTATGTATTTGCTTTGCAAGTTGCCTTTCTTCAAAATGGTTTCACCTAAGACTAACTTTTTTCTTTTCTCAAACCTTGGGCTGATAATAGCTCAACAAACCAGTATTCATATCAATTGTTTTATGGCTGGGGATTGACACACCTCACGCCGTCCTATCTCAAAAATGCATATTGTGGGAGAAGAGCCTAGTGAAAGAAACTCCGTCAGCCTTGAGGTGTCTCTCTTATCTGATTAATAACTTTCTAACCAACATAAAACAGCTGCTAAATCTAGCACAGAGTCATTCTCTGTCCCCTACTGATGTCTGTGTCAGAAGCTTTCTCTGTCCCTTGTCATACTTTAATAAAACTCTGCTACACAAAAACTCTTGAGTGATCAAGCCTGGTCCCTGATCCGAAAGCTAAATCTTCTTCAGAGATCATGAATCTGACATCATTCACCGTAAGCTATCGCCTTTAATTCTCCACACGCTACTCATCTACTCCTCCCGCCCCCCATACGCACCATCTTTCAGGTTTTCATTCATTTTTTCAAAAGTTAGCTTAAAGGCCAGAATCACCATGAAAGAAAGCATTTTTCAGTTCTTCTAGTTGGTACCTTCTCTGTTTTCCGAAAAGGAGTATGTCAAGGCTGTATATTGTCACCCTGCTTATTTAACTTATATGCAGAGTACATCATGAGAAAGGCTGGGCAGGATGAAGCACAATCTGGAATCAAGATTGCCAGGAGAAATATCAATAATCTCAGATATGCAGATGACACCACCCTTATGGCAGAAAGTGAAGAGGAACTAAAAAGCCTCTTGATGAAAGTGAAAGTGGAGAGTGAAAAAATTGGCTCAAAGCTCAACATTCAGAAAACGAAAATCATGGCATCCGGTCCCATCACTTCACGGGAAATAGATGGGGAAACAGTGTCAGACATGGTGACTGCAGCCATGAAATTAAAAGACGCTTACTCCTTGGAAGGAAAGTTATGACCAACCTAGATAGCATATTCAAAAGCAGAGACATTACTTTGACAACAAAGGTACGTCTAGTCAAAGCTATGGTTTTCCCAGTGGTCGTGTATGGA
>NW_011494918.1:842657-854317 GCF_000754665.1 Bison bison bison | reverse complement strand
GGGAAACAGTGGAAACAGTGTCAGACTTTATTTTTCTGGGCTCCAAAATCACTGCAGATGGTGATTGCAGCCATGAAATTAAAAGACGCTTACTCCTTGAAAGGAAAGTTATGACCAACCTAGATAGCATATTCAAAAGCAGAGACATTACTTTGACAACAAAGGTACTTCTAGCCAAGGCTATGGTTTTCCCAGTGGTCGTGTATGGATGTGAGAGTTGGACTATAAAGAAAGCTGAATGCCGAAGAATTGATGCTTTTGAAGTGTGGTGTTGGAGAAGACTCTTGAGAGTCCCTTGGACTGCAAGGAGATCCAACCAGTCCATCCTAAAGGAGATCAGTCTTGGGTGTTCTTTGGAAGGACTGATGTTGAAGCTGAAACTCCAGTACTTTGGCCACCTGATGCAAAGAGCTGACTCACTGGAAAAAGACCCTGATGCTGGGAAAGATTGAGGGCAGGAGGAGAAGGGGATGACAGAGGATGAGATGGTTGGATGGCATTGCCAACTTGATAGCATGGGTTAGGGTGGACTCCGGGGGTTGGTGATGGACAGGGAGGCCTGGTGTGCTGCAGTTCATGGGGTCGCAAAGAGTCTGACGTGACTGGGTGACTGAACTGAATTGAACTCTTTGATGATAGAAATAATGTCTTGTTCATTATTCTGTGATTCCCTTTCTGCCTCTATCAAGCTGTCAAGCACAGTGCTTAATATATGATAGGTATTCAGTTCACTGAAGGAACTTATGTTGCCCTCCTTCTCTGGATATTGCTTTTGCTGTCGTTCAGTTGCCAAGTCATGTCTGACTCTTTGAGACCACATAGACTGTAGCAAGCCAGGTTTCCCAGTCTCTCACCATCTCCCAGAATTTGCCCAAGTTTATGTGCATTGAATCAGTGATGCCATCCGACCATCTCATCCTCTGTTACCCTCTTCTCCTGCCTTCAATCTTTCCCAGTATCAGGGTCTCTTCCAATGAGTCAGCTCTTTGATTCAGGTGGCCAAAGTATTGGAGCTTCAGCCTCAGCATCAATCCTTCCAGTGCACATTCAGGGTTGATTTCCTTTAGGATTGACTTGTTTGATTTCCTTGCTGTCGAAGGGACTCTCAAGAGTTTTCTCCAGCACCACATTTGAAAGCATTAATTCTTCAGTGCTCTGCCTTCTTTATGGTCCAGCTCTCACCTACACGACTGCTGGAAAGACCATAGCCTTGATTATATGGACCTTTGTCGGCAAAGTGATGTCTTTGCTTTTTGACACACTGTCTAGGTTTGTCATAGCTTTCCTGCCAAGAAACAATCCTCTTCTAATTTCATGGCTACAGTCACCATCCACAGTGATTTTAGAGCCCAAGAAGAGGAAATCTGTCACTGCTTCCACCTCTTCCCCTTCTACTTGCTATGAAGTGATGGGACCAGATGCCATGATCTTATTTTTTTAATACTGAGTTTTAAGCCAGCTTTTTCACTCTCCTCCTTCATCCTCATCAAGAGGCTCTTCAGTTATTCTTCCCTTTCTGTCAATAGAATGGTATCATCTGAATACCTGAGGTTGTTGATATTCCTCCCAGCAATCTTTGTTCCAGCTTGTAAACCATCCAGCCCAGCATTTTACATGATGTGCTCTGTGTATAAATTAAATAAATAGGGTGAAAATAAACAGTCTTGATGTACTCCTTTCTCAATTCTGAACCAGTCTGTTTTTCCACACAAAATTCTAAGTGTTGCTTCTTGACCTGCATACAAGTTTCTCAGGAGACAGGTAAGATGGTATAGTATTCCCATCTCTTCAAGAGTTTTCCACAGTTTGTTATGATCCACACAGTCAAAGGCTTTATTCCAGTCAATTAAACAGAGGTAGATTTCTGATTCCTCTGCCTTTTCTAAACCCAGTCTGAACATCTGAAAGGTCTTGGTTCATGAACTGCTAAAGCCTACCTTGAAGGATTTTCAGCATAATCTTACAGGCATAGGAGATAAGTGCAATTGTCTGGTGATTTGAACATTCTTTAGTACTGTCCTTCTTGGGAATTGGGATAAGGATTGACATTTTCCAGTCCTGTGGCCACTGCTAGGTTTTCCAAATTTGCTGACATACTGAGTGAAGCACTTTCATAGCATCATCTTTTAGGATTTTAAATAGCTGTGCTGGAATTCCATCATCTCCACTAGCTTTACTAGCAGGAGTGCTTCCTAAGGCCCCCTTGACTTCACACGCCAGAATGCTTGGCTCTGGGTGAGTGACCAGACCAGCGTGATTATCCTGGTCATTAAGATCTTTTTTGTACAGTTCTTCTGTGTATTCTTGCCATCTCTTCTTGATCTTTGATTCTGTCCTTTATTGTGCCCATCTTTGGAGGAAATATTCCTTTGATATTTTCTTTTTTTTTTCAATTTTCTTGAAGGGATCTCTAATCTTTCTTCTTCTGTTATTCTCCTCTATTTCCTTGCATTGTTAATTGAAGAAAGCCTACTTGTCTGTCTTGCCTCTGGAACTCTATGTTTAGCTGAGTGTACCTTTTCCTTTCTCGCTTGCTTTTTGCTTCTCTTGTTTCCTCAGCTATTTGTAAAGCTTCCTCAGGCTACCACTTTGCCTTCTTGCATTTATTTTTCTTTTGGATGATTTTATTCACTGTCTCCTATAAAATATCATAAACCTCTGTCCATAATTCTCAGGCACTCTGTTTACTAGATCTAATCCCGTGAATATATTTGTCACCTCCACTGTATCTTCATAGGGGCTTTGATTTAACTCATACCTGACTGGTCTAGTGATTTTCCCTGCTCTTTTTAGTTTAAGCCTGAATTTTACTATGAGAAGCTGATGATCTGAGCCACAGTCAGTTTCAGGTCTTATTTTTGCTGACTGTAAACAGCTTCTCCACCTTCGGCTACAAAGAATATAATGAATCTGATTTCAGTACTGACCATTTGCTGATGTCTGTGTGTAAAGTTATCTCTTGTGTTGTTGAAAGAGGATGTTTGCCATGATCAGTTCACTCTCTTTGCAGAATTTTGTTAGCGTTCCCCCTGCTTCATTTTGTACTTCGAGGCCAAACTTGCCTGTTACTCTAGGAATCTCCTGACTTCCTACTTTTGCATTCCGATCCCCTATTATGAACATGACATCTTTTTTGGCATTATTTCTAGGAGGTCTTCTTGGTCTTCATAGATCTGATCAACTTCAGCTTCTTCAGCATCAGTGGGTTAGGGCACAGACTTGGATTACAGTGATGTTGAATGGTTTGCCTTGGAAAAGAACCGAGATCATTCTGTTATTTTTGAGATTGCACCCAACTGATTTTGGACTCTTTTTTTGACTATGAGGGCTACTTTATTTCTTCTATGGGATTCCTGCCCACAGTAGAATATATAATGGTCATCTGAGTTAAATTCACCCATTTCTGTCCATTTTAGTTCACTGATTCCTAAGTTGTTGATGTTTACTTTTACCATGTTTTGCTTGACCATATCCAATTTACCTTGATTCATGGGCCTAACATTCCAGGTTCCTATGCAAAACATTTCTTTATAGCATCAAATTTTACTTCCATCACCAGACACATCCACAACTTAGCGTCATTTCTGCTTTGGCTCAGCTGCTTCATTCTTTCTGGAGCTATTAGTAGTTGCCCTCCACTCTTCCCCAGCAGCACACTGGACACCTTCTGACCTGGGGGTGGGGGGCTCATCTTTTGGTGTCATATCTTTTTGCCTTTTTATACAGCTCATGGGTTCTCACAGAAAGTATTTGGGAGTGGTTTGCCAGTCTCTCCCCCAGGGGACCACATTTTGTCAGAACTCTCCACTGTGACCCGTCCGTCTTGGTTGGCCCTGCGTGGCAGGGCTCATAGCTTCATTGACTTATGCAAGCCCCTTTGCCATGACAAGGCAGTGATCTGTGAAGGATCTAGTTGAGCCTTAATCTACCCTCTCCTTCTTGATCCTTTGCTTGCAATCTCAAGGACTTCCATGGTTAAAGTAGAGGTTGTCTATTTGTGCTCACTGCTAACACCTTGAGTTGGAGGTTAGATATTCAGAGCTGAATTGTTTTTAACTGTTGTGAAAAAAAAATATGTGCTAAATGAATAGACTATGTAACTGATTGATAAATCTTTTAGGAGAGGGGAACAAAGGGAAAAATGACTACATACATACTCAAAACTTCAATGAGATATCACCTCACACTGGCCAGAATGACTATTATCCAAAAAATCTACAGACAATAAATGCGGTGAATGTGGAGAAAAGGGAACCCTCTTACACAGTTGGCGGGAATGTAAATTGATACGGCCACTATGGAGAACAGTATGCTTGCATGCTCAGTCATGTTGGTCATGTCTGACTCTTTGGCATCCCATGGACTGCAGCCCTCCAGGCTCCTCTATCCATGCAATTCTCCCAGCAATAATACTGGAATGGGTTGCCATACCCTCCAGGGGATGTTCCCAACCTAGGGATCGAACTCGTGTCTTCTGTGTCTCCTGCATTGTAGACACTTCTTTACTGCTGAGCCAAAAGGGAAGCCCATGGAGAGCAGTATGCAAGTTCCTTAAAAAACTAAACATAGAACTAAATATAACCCAGCAATCCAACTACTGAGCATATACTTAGAAAACCAGCTGAAAAGGACATACTTACCCGAATGTTCATTGCAGCACTACTTACAATAGCCAAGACATGGGAGCACCCTAGATGCCCATTGATAGATGAATGGATAAAGATGTGGTTCATATATACAATACAATATTAGTCAGTAATAAAAATGAATGAAACTGAGTCAGCTGAAGTGATGTAGATAAATCTAGAGCCTGTCAAATAGGATGAAGTAAGTCAGAAAGAGAAAAATAAGCATTGCATACTAACACATATGTATGGAATCTAGAAAAATGTTACCAATGAATCTATTTGCAGGACAGGAATAGAGGTGTAGACGTCGAGAATACAGACATGGAATGGGAGTGGGGAGGGGGAAGAGGGTATAAATTGGGAGGTTGGGATTGACGTATATACATGACCACGTGTAAAACAGAGAGCTATCAGGGAGCTGCCTTATAGTGCAGGGAACTCAGCCCAGTGTTCTGTGATGACCTAGAAGATTGGGAGGAAGGCTCAGGAAGGAGGGGATATATGTATACATATAGCAGTACTTTGGCCACCTCATGCGAAGAGTTGACTCATTGGAAAAGACTGATGCTGGGAGGGATTGGGGGCAGGAGGAGAAGGGGACGACAAAGGATGAGATGGCTGGATGGCATCACTGACTCGATGGACATGAGTCTCAGTGAACTCCGGGAGTTGATGATGGACAGGGAGGCCTGGCGTGCTGCGATTCACGGGGTTGCAAAGAGTCGGACACGACTGAACGACTGATCTGAACTGAACTGAACTGATAGCTGTTTTACAATGCTGTATGGCAGAAACCAACAAAATATTGTAAAGCAATTATATTCCAATTAAAAAAGGAAAAACAGAATGATAGTTACTATCAGATTACTTTTTATAGATAATTTTGCTTAAATTTTGTTTTCCTCATTAGAATGTGGATACATGAAGAATACAGAGTACACTGAATCATCTTTATATCTACCATACATAGACATTTGTGCTCAATACGGTTGAGTTTCTTGTTAATTCTGTTAAATTTTAGCTTCTCCCCCATTGTGTGTATAGGTTATGTTCACATGGGATTAAATCAGGATGATCATTTTGTAGTATTGGAAATGTCAGAGACCTAGAGATGATCTCTTTGACTGTTTTTACATTATAGGTGAAGAAACGGAGTTATAGAGTGAAGAAGTGACACTTTTTTTTTCTTCTGAGCCTGCTATGTAGGCATTCAAAGATTCCATCAAATCTTTTCCTTCTAGAAAGTCTACAATGCTAAATGATAATACTGGCTAATGATCAGACATATTAGTGAAATCAAAGTGATTAGTTGCAAAAATTTATGGAGACAATATTAAATGTTAGCTACCTTGCTAACTGCTGGAAATTCAAAGAGAAAGGACACAGTTTCCTCTATATAATAGTTCTGAGTCCAGTCTACAATATGTAATCTCCCTTGCTGTGTGCTGTGGGAGACTGTTTACTACCTCGGGCCTCATGGAGATGTTAAATGGAATTATGCATTCTAGTTGCTGAAGTATTTTTCAGTTTAGTACCTTTAAGTTAAGATTATTCACTGAACTTTCTAGTTGTTGGCCTTAAAGTTTCAAGATAAATTAGTTTTTCTAGATTAATGAAGGGCCGTAATGATGACTATGGGCTTTCCAGGTGGCTCAGTGGTAAAGAATCCACCTGCAATCCAGGAGACTTGGATCTGATCCCTGGGTCAGGAAGATCCCCAGGAGAAGGAAATGGCAACCCATTCAGCATTCTTGCCTGGGAAATACCATGGACAGAGGAGCCTGGAGGGCTACAGTCCATGGGGTTACAAAAGAGTCAGACACAACTTAAGAGATTAAACAACAGCAAATAATGATGACAATATTTCTAACTAGGCTGAATATCCTTTTTAACCATGATTTCAGAACAAAATAAACTTACCATGGATAGACATACAGAAACTAGGTGCTTTTGACCAACAATCCCTGCTTTCCTGGGTGGAAAGTCTAGGTTGAAGAACACAAAACTCTGTTGGTGAGTTTCAGGACAGAAGCAGCTGCAGCAGAAATAGCAACAATAATGCCAACAAGATATCATAAAATTGAAAAAATTCCTTAAAGATATCTGTGTTAATCTATATGTTTTATATTGGGTGTGTGAAGAGGAAGAGGTGAGTGATAACCCGTATATTCATCTAGAAACAGAGAAGGGCAGAGGACTCAAAAAAACATTCAAAGAAAATCTCACCTTAACATGGATCTCAATCACAGAGAAAATGCAAATGTGATTCTTGAGGTTATGTTTCACCCAGAGCAAAGGGGAGCAACTGAAAAGAGAGAGACAGTGAAGATGCCTATGAGATGCTAGAACTACTCAGGAAATTAAAACATAATAAGGCAGTAGTGGGTTGTGTTTCTGTCCCTTTGCAACAACAGAATGTGAACAAAAGGGTCCAAGGGCAAAGACTGAAGGTCAGCTTAGAAAATGAGGGCTGTCATGTCAGGCTATGCACACGGCAGGTGGAAACAGGCTGACAAATTAGACATCTCTGGGCAACCTTCACAGTTGGAAATCAAGTCTCTTCACTTTGCTACAAAAGACTGAGTCTAGCATAGGTAGGAGGAGAAGGCAATGGCACCCCACTCCAGTACTCTTGCCTGGAAAATCCCATGGACGGAGGAGCCTGGTGGGCTGCAGTCCATGGGGTCGCTAAGAGTCAGACACGATTGAGCGACTTCACTCTCACTTTTCACTTTCATGCATTGGAGAAGGAAATGGCAACCCACTCCAGTGTTCTTGCTTGGAGAATCCAGGGACGGGGAAGCCTGGTGAGCTGCCGTCTATGGGGTCGCACAGAGTCGGACACGACTGAAGCGACTTAGCAGCAGCAGCATAGGTAGGAAAGAGGAATAGCATCATTTCAAGGTTTGAAAATGGGCAATATGTCCACTCAACTTGGATCAGGGCAGAACAAGAGACTGAACTGGCAAAGTGGGTGTTGGGTGTGAGACTGAAAGTTTGAAAGAAAAAAGAAAGCTACAGAGAAAAGATGAGAGAGAGAGAAAGTGGGAGAAGGGAGAGATAAAAATGATGTGAGAGCCAACATGAGCAAGATAGACTGTGAAAGAAATAAATGGAAACTTCAAGAAAAGAGGTGTTTGGAGATCAATAGACAAAGATGAGAGATAAAGAGAGAGGGTCAGAGGAAAGAAGACAATGGAAAGCCAAAAAAAAAAAAAAAAAATAGCAGACACCACTGTAAATTCAGGCCAGTATCAGCGTGTAATTTCAAAGGGCCTGTTCAGAGTTATCTGCTGTCAGCCAGGGCCAGGACACGCAGGGAGGAGGGGAGGGAGAGTGAGCAGGCAGAAGTGAGAGTGGGGTTCAGGTGCATGGGTAGCTCTGGTGGTTGGAGCTGAGCCCTTATAATGAAAGAGGCAGAAACTCTCCTTTCCTTATCTAAAGCATGCTCAGACCAGAAGATTGCTCTTTATTTTTTTCCTTTTTTCCTTATAAGATATCTTTGTTTCACATGCTGTCCAAAGCCATCAAAATGCATGTAGCAAAACTTTTCAGTTACTTTGTGTACAGGTCATAATATTCTGGCCAAGGGGTTATTATAAGGAAGAGAGATAACAGGTTTTCCCAAGTGGGGATTTAAGTGATACCTAACAGTATGGACCATCTGGTGAATACCACGGAAAACAAATTGCTTTTCATAAGCATTTTTATTATCACTACACCATGTTGATTTTGGTAGATAAACTATTCCTTAAGGGGTTTTGTTCAGATGAAAAACAGAGGGCAGCTTCTCTGTCCTTCCTCTGCATCTCAAGACTCCAAAATGTCTTTGTTTTTCAGTCTGTCAGGGCCACAAAAATATTTAGTTGCCTTCTCTCAAAAATCCAGGCGACATTTAGTAATAGATTAAAAGGTATTGGTTGAGCATCTACTATGTGATCTGATGTTATGAGACAGACACAGAACTGTAGGAAATTGTCTTATGGACTCTCAGTAATATAAATTTACACCCATGAATGTTCTATATCTTCATGAAAGCTTGGCATGCACACAGGTGTATACATTTGTCAAAATCAACAAATGATACTTAAGACTGTACATTTCATTGCATTGAACTTTTACTTTACAAGAAGAACACTGTACATAAATATTGAAACCCACTCACCACTATGCACACTTGAATATTGAAATATTTGGGGTGAAGGGTACTGATGTCTGCAATTTACTTAGAAATATGTGAAAAATAGGATGAATTGATTGATGGAGAGGGAGATGAAAAACTAAAAGCAGCAAAATATTAAATTTAGGTGGTGGTATATGGGTATGCAGTATAGAAACCACTTTTACAGTGTTTGAAATGGTATACTTATTTCATGAAATGATCAGTAAATCAATTAAAAGCTATTGATGTAGTACTAACTAGGAGTTGAGAAAGTGATGGGGCAAAGAAGGAAAACAAAGGATGTGGACAGAAGGAAGACAACAAGATACAGTATAATTGTATTAGATTTTTACTGCTGCATAAACAATTTCTGTAAAACTTGCTGGTTTAAAACATGACACATTTACTCTTTCTGTGTCAGGAATGGCTTAACTGGGTGGTTCTGGCCCAGGTTCTTTTATGAGGTTGCAGTCAGGGTTTGTTCAGGGATGCAGTCATTTGAGTTTTGCCTGGGGCCAGGGAATCTGCTTCCAAAGTGACTCACCTCACATGGCTGATGGCAGGAGATCTCAGTTCCTCATGAAGCAGATCTCTCCATTTGCTGCTGGAGTGTCCTCATCACGTGGTAGCTGGCTCTCCCTGCAGAGTTAGCGACCCAAGACAGACAACGGAAAGAGGATGGTGTGCCTTTTATAACCTAGGTACACATCATCACTTATATACTGGAATCACTAAGTCCAGCCCACACTGAAAAAGAGGAGAATTAAGTTCCATCTTCTGTGGGGAAGAATTCTGTGTCGAAAAACTTGTCTGCATGTTTTAAACCATGGTGCAAGCTTAGGTGGGATTTTAATAGAACAGCTTGCTTTCACAGGCAGGTGGTTAAGGAGGCCTCAGTCTCAGGGGTGCTGAGAACCATGTCTGAAGAAATAACACCACGGAATAAGGCAAAACAACAGCAAAGGCACATATTTGATCTCTGTGAAGCCTTGTAGGAAGGTAAGGCTGAAGCATCTTTATTATAGCAAAACCAACCTCATCTAGATGTCTATAGAATTCCTACTGGCTCCTATGGAGTCAAGACTGAATGAGACAGTGAACAAGGCTAGCCTTGGTATGTTTCTTTGTTTCTTTTTCCTCTTTTTTTTTAACTGATGTAAAATTCAAATTGCATTTAAAAAGTCAGCATTTTAAACGTTTTGAAGTGGATAGCTCTGTGGCTTTTGATATATTCACAATATTGTAAAGTCACCACCACTATCTAATTCCTGGGAGTTACCTCCAAAGAAACCCTGTGCCCATTAATCATCATTCCTGATTTTTCTCCCTCCCCCTAGAAACCACCAATCTATTTTTTGTCTATATGGATTTGCCATGACTTTGTGATTCTGAGTCAAGAACTGAAGAGGAACCAAAGTCAGACCACCTGTGAAGGAAAGTCTAATATGCGTGGGAAGTTGGGAACTGACATATCCTAGAGAGCTACTGGAAAGATGATAGGATCTTAAGTAATAGAAAAGAGAGAATAATGTGAATATATTTACAGAAGCAGTTTTGGGCCACCTTATAGACTTGGACACACTGAATGGGAGGGGTCATTTGAGTGAGCATTACCTGAAAATTAAGGGTGATTCTAGAGCTTCACTGGACTCTACATTAAAATTTACTTTAGAAGAGCATCCACACATTATCCTTGGCATACAATGAAAGACATAGCGATTTGACCCCAAATTGGCTGGGTTCTAGTAAGAAAGTTCACCTAGCTATTTTAGAACCATAGATAATAATCTGGGGGACAGAATCTAACTAGTGAGATTGAGGATAAAAATCTAGATACGATTTTAAGGGATAGCTTATTGGGGAATAAGTACAGTGAATTGAACTTCCCTCATGACTCAGTGGTAAAGAATCTGCCTGCAATGCAGGAGATGCAGGTTTGATCCTTGGGTCGGGAAGATCACCTGGAGAAGGAAATGGCACAACCCACTCCAGTATTCTTGCCTGGGAAATCCCATGGACAGAGGAGCTTGGTGGGCTACAGTTCATGGGGTCACAAAAGAGTTGGACATGACTTAGCAACTAAACAACAACAAATTGGTTAAATGTGCAGGTCAAGAAGCAACAGTTAGAACTGTACATGGAACAGACTAGTTCCAAGTCGGGAAAGGAGTACGTCAAGGCTGTATATTATCATCCTGCTTATTTAACTTATATGCAGAGTACATTATGCAAAATGCCAGGCTGGATGAAGCACAAGCTGGACTCAAGATTTCTGGGAGAAATATCAATAACCTCAGATAGGCAGAGGGTGACACCAACCTTATGGCTGAAAGTGAAGAAGAACTAAAGAGCCTCTTGGTGAAAGTATCAGAAGAGAGTGAAAAAGTTGGTTTAATTAATTAATTAATTGTTTTTTTGAGTATCTGTTGACCTTTTTTTTTCTCTTTTTTTTTTAGTTCAAATTTATTTATTTTAATTGGAGGCTAATTACTTAACAATATTGCATTGGTTCTGCCACACATCAACATGAATCCACCATGGGTGTACACATGTTTCCCATCCTGAACCCCCCTCCCACCTCCCTCCCCATACCATCCCTCCAGGTCATCCCAGTACACCAGCCTCAAGGATCCTGTATCGAACCTGGACTGGCGATTCATTTCTTATATGATATTATACATGTTTCCATGACATTCCCCCAAATCATCCCACCCTCTCCCTCTCCCTCTCCCACAGAGTCCAAAAGACTGTTCTATACATCTGTGTCTCTTTTGCTGTCTCGCATACAGGGTTATCGTTACCATCTTTCTAAATTCCATATATATGCATTAGTATACTGTATTGGTGTTTTTCTTTCTGGCTTACTTCAC
>NW_011494918.1:842299-842557 GCF_000754665.1 Bison bison bison | reverse complement strand
TTTCATCCACCTCATTAGAACTGATTCAAATGAATTCTTTTTAATGGCTGAGTAATACTCCATTGTGTATATGTACCACTAAAACTCAACATTCAGAAAACTAAGATCATGGCATCTGGTCCCATCACTTCATGGCAAATAGATGGGGAAACAAAGGATACAGTGAGAGACTTTATTTTCTTGAGCTCCAAAATCACTGCAGATGGTGACTGTAGCCATGAAATTAAAAGACACTTGGAAGAAAAGCTATGACCAACC
>NW_011494918.1:820018-842199 GCF_000754665.1 Bison bison bison | reverse complement strand
TCCATCTAGTCAAAGCTATGGTTTTCCCAGTAGTCATGTATGGATGTGAGAGTTGGACTATGAAGAAAGCTGAGTGCTGAAGAATTGATGCTTTTGAACTGTGGTGTTGGAGAAGACTCTTGAGAGTCTATTGAACTGCAAGGAGATCAAACCAGTCAATCCTAAAGGAAATCAGTCCTGAATATTCATTGGAAGGACTGATGCTGAAACTGAAGCTTCAATACTTTGGTCACCTGATGTGAAGAACTGACTCATTTGAAAAGATGCTGATGCTGGGAAAGATTGAAGGCAGGACAAGGAGGGGATGATAGAGGATAAGATGGTTGGATGGCATCCCTGACTCAATGCACATGAGTTTGAGCAAGCTCCAGGAGTTGGTGATGGACAGGAAGCCTGGCATGCTGCAGTCCATGGGGTCACAAAGAGTCAGATACGACTGAGTAACTGAACCGAACTGAAGAGCTGGTAGCTCATGTTTCAATTCCAGGTCTATGACTTTGAACACGTGACTTAAATGTAGCCTCTTTTGTAGCCTAGGAAACTAAGTAACAGTAAAGTAAAATAATACCCATCACATTTTAGGAGTACTAAGTGGAATAAATAAGCCAGCACATTGAAGACTCATGAACAGTGCCCAGCACACTATTGTAAGTATCCACAGATGTTGGCACCTTACCATTAAAGGAAGCATGCTCTTTAGGGGAAACTAAGGAGATGTAATATTTCTTTCATCTAATTATTTGAACATATAAAATCTTACATATTTTATACTAGGTCCCTGGGCAGATGGAGTTTTAACTATTCACAGTGTAAGACAGTGTGAACGACACTACTGCAAATTCAGTCGGAGTGTCAATCTGCTGACAGTAACTGTTTCCCTTTGACATTTCTCAAAACCAGGACACCGTCTTAAACGTTCCAAGTGTGAGAAAGAACTCCTCAAAGAGAGTCTAAGCTTTAAAAAATGGATCTGCATCTGGAATCACTTCTGTGAACATCACATTTTATGATACAAATATCTCCTGGGACCTCTGCGTCACCAACTCTTTTAAAAATAATGGAACTCTATAATGGAGGAAACATTGTTCTATAAAACATAAAACTTGGCTGTCAAAAACGGGAGAAAAAAGAAATGGGTGAAAGATTTAATAACTGAGTCCTATGATTAGACACAAATATTCAGCCTTTGAGGCATATTACGTTTGATTTAAGTGGGTTGATAAGGGTACTGCCAGAGGTCAAATGACCAGATGACCACAGGAAAATTCTGCTATCAAATCAGATAGAGTTTGTGAGAGGCAAGCTCTTTTATGCCTAGCTCTTAGGACACTGGTTCAGCCAGAACCTGCCAACATCAGCTTATGTGGTAAAGATCAAAATCATTAGAATTATAAAAATTTTAATTATAAATTATAGAAAAATATAAAATTATAATTTTATAAATTATAAAAATTATTATTTAAAAAGTACCATGAGAACTGAAGATAACCATTTGATAGAATCTCTTGCCAAATTGTTTTGAATAAAATCAGCCTATCAACCTTCAGTCTTTTCCAAGGATATGTATTTCAATACAGTCTACTCTTCTTCGTTCAGTTCAGTTCACTCAGTCTTGTCCAACTCCTTGTGACCCCATGGACTGCAGCACGCCAGGCTTCCTGTCCATCACCACCTCCCAGAGCTTGCTCAAACTCATGTCCATTGAGTCAGTGATGCCATTTAACTATCCCATCCTCTGTCGTCCCAGATTTGCTACCCAGATTTATAAAGGATTTTCTAATGAAATAAAGAATAAGAGAGAAAGAGGTGGGGGAGAGATAGAGAGAGACAGAATGAATGTGTCCCTCCCTTAAAACCAAAATCTTATGACTTATTCTGCAGTCAGATCAGTGGCTGTAGGCGATGCTTGATGACCTTTCAGATGAGTCTTGTGTAACTACATTGTGATAACTTCATAGATGGATGTCAAAATATCAAAACTACTGTTTAAAGTTTCTTACTGCTAGGCAATGGCCATTCTGACTCTGGCCTTTAAACAAGCCTGCCCCATCTACAAACTTACTGTAACAGTAGGCTGCATTTGCCAGCCAGGCCACCTGACCACTGTTGTATGCACTGCTTCTTTTTGACCTGTGTTACACTGAGGTCATATCTAAACACTCTAAAGTTCTGGTCTTCTGATGCATGGCCATTCAAGAATACCCCCTTTTCTTCTGATAACATATTCTCTATTTGTACTCTGCCTCTGTGGGCTTGGGGCTTCCCTGGTGGCTCAGACGGTAAAGCGTCTGCCTACAATGCGGGAGACCTGGGTTCGATTCCTGGGTCGGGAAGATCCCCTGGAGAAGGAAAAGGCAATCCACTCCAGCACTCTTGCCTGGAAAATCCCATGGATGGAGGAGCCTGATAGGCTACAGTCCATGGGGTCACAAACAGTCAGACACGACTGGGCGACTTCACTTTCTTTCACTTTCTATGGGCTTATGGTTCATAAGAAATTTTTCTGATGCTTGGACTTCATTTTTTTCCTTTAGATTTTATGTGAGTCTAATCCTTTGACTTTCAGTTTTCATTGTAATTTAGTATATATCCCTGCTGTGTCCCAGCCCACCAAAATCCAATGTCCAAAGGGTGGTTAGGCCAGTCTTGACTCTTTTAAGAGAGGAATTTAAAAAATGGGCCAATATTCAGACAGACATCTAGAAAATCCTGTCTTGTACAAATATAAGCAATACTAAATTGGACCTTGACAGAGTTTTAGAAATGAGGGATAGAATAGAAACAGTCTGTTTAATGCCCCCTCCCTTCATTTATTTGATTGTCTAATTTACTGATTGAGTTGAAGTAATTGCAGTCAGATAACAAGACCTTTATCACAGCACAATGACTTAAGAATAGAGAGGTTTATTTGGACCAGTGTTAATATTTAGACATTAGAAGCATGAAATATTTACCTAAATTACTGAGAATTAACCATAGATGTAGCATAGTCTACCCGAGTCAGAACAAATAGACAAACTGATATCTGAAAACAATATTTTCGATACTATATTGGAAAGGCTAGGGTTTAAACTCTGATGATGATGCTAAAAAAGACTTTAGATGAAGGCCATGGAAATGTAATTACTGAAGGTAGTGTCTGAAGAAATCAGACTGCTTTTTGGAACCCTTACTGAGGACATTAAAAAAGAGTTTTACTAATGAGAAGTGACTGCTCTGTGGTTAATCATGTTAAAGAAATGTTCCACATAATCACTGTGAAATTTAATGTTGGTAAATAAGCGGCTTAATATTTATTTAAATAATTTTGTAAATGAAGAGGAATAAGAAATCAGACATTGGGTCATGATGAAAAGATTTGCTCTGAGAAGCCACTCACTTCAGAGGGCCAGCATCTAATTGCAGAGGTTCCAGGAGCTGTTGTAAGTTGAAGGTACAGTTTCAGTTATCCAGATCATATTAGGAATTTGATGTGGATAAATCAGGGTGTGTAATTTATGTATAAATGCTATTTATTTCCTGGAAAAATGTAAAGGGAAGATGAGGTGTTTCTGAAGGTTGTGTGGCCTCCTTAAGCATAACATTCTTGAAAATAGGGAGCTGCCTGCCCTCTTGTCTTTCAAGTGACCCCTTTTATTTTTGGAGAAGAATCAGAAGCATCTCACAACTTTCTCTAGCAATCAAAACCCTTGGATGATGACTTTGAAGGCATTAGATAGTGAAAATCTTATTACTCACCCTGATCATGAGTGAAGAACTGTGCCCCCCATTTCCAACTGAGTAAAGTCTGGGAAAGCATCTGGATAACTGAAACTTTTAGGAAGTCATATCCCACCATCATTTTCTGTTAGTTGGGTGCATAGATGATAAATATAAGTAATCACATATTATCATGCTTTGATAATGGAAAATATATGTCATATATTCCAAGTGGAAAATTTCTTAATATATGAGAAAGCCCAATGCATGTAAGCATGGAATTGCCAAGAGACTTTTGAGTACTATTATTCTTGCCTGGAGAATCCCACGGACAGGAGCCTGGCAGGTTACAGTCCATGGGGTGGCAAAAAGTCAGACATGACTGAGGTGACTTAGCATAGCAGATTGAAACTATAATATTTGAAGAGCTGCCATAGAGAAAAGGCCTATAGATTTAGTAAACAGTCTTTGAAAACCATGGAGACTGGAAGAGTTTCTCTTGGGCAAAAAGACATTAAGAAATTATGATGAGGTAACCATTTTTGCAGCTGATTGGGGGACTATTATGTGTCTGCAGTTTTATTTACATTATCTTAATCTTTCAAATTGGGAGAAGGCAATGGCACCCCACTCCAGTACTGTTGCCTGGAAAATCCCATGGATGGAGAAGCCTGGTAGGCTGCAGTCCATGGAGTCGCACAGAGTTGGACACGACTGAAGCGACTTAGCAGCAATCTTTCAAATTAACCTACAAAGAGGTTCTTATTTCATTTTATTCATGAGGACACTAGGAAATAGGAAGTTATATAATTTGCCTGTTTACAGAGCCAGTAAATTGTCAGACTTGAGATCTAAATCCAGGTCTATCTGACCCATAGCCTGCAATTTTTCCAGTGTGCAAAATAAACTGATGTTTATTAGGCAAACGAATAATGCTATACCTATTTCCTTCTGCCAATGTGTGAATGGTGGATTACAAAGGATATACCAGAGATGGCTGAATTGCCAATGGACCTCTTCAGGAAGAAGGTGTGCTGGACCTGAGTATTATTAAAAATGTATACATTCATCACATATGTTTTGAAGCCCCTCCATGTTCATGACATAATATGAAGTTTGACAAGTGATACAAAGGTGACTGCATCTGCAACTCAAATAGTGCATGCAAGACTAAAGTTTAAAATGTAAAAATGACCTAGGAGCAAAGATTCAGGAAAGACGAGGATGATGAACAAGAGCACTGAGGGTGGGGCCTGTGCTACCTGCATGTTGGAGTGAAGATGATAATCTTTTAATCTGAAAGTCAAAGGCTGGGACAGAGACAAGGACATCAGATTAGGACACAGTTGACCCTTTGATTTCATCAGTTCAGTTCAGTTCAGTCACTCAGTTGTGTCCTACTCTTTGTGACCCCATGAATCGCAGCATGCCAGGCCTCCCTGTCCATCACCAACTCCCGGAGTTCACTCAGACTTACGTCCATCAAGTCAGTGATGCCATCCAGCCATCTCATCCTCTGTCTTCCCCTTCTCCTCCTGCCCCCAATCCCTCCCAGCATCAGAGTCTTTTCCAATGAGTCAACTTTTCGCATGAGGTGGCCAAAGTACTGGAGTTTCAGCTTCAGCATCATTCCTTCCAAAGAAATCCCAGGGCTGATCTCCTTCAGAATGGACTGGTTGGATCTCCTTGCAGTCCAGGGGACTCTCAAGAGTCTTCTCCAACACCACGCTTCAAAAGCATCAATTCTTTGGCACTCAGCCTTCTTCACAGTCCAACTCTCACATCCATACATGACCACAGGAAACACCATAGCCTTGACTAGACGGGCCTTTGTTGGCAAAGTAATGTCTCTGCTTTTCAATATACTATCTAGGTTGGTCATAACTTTTCTTCCAAGGAGTAAGCGTCCTTTAATTTCATGGCTGCAGTCACCATCTGCAGTGATTTTGGAGCCCCCCAAAAATAAAGTCTGACACTGTTTCCACTGTTTCCCCATCTATTTCCCATGAAGTGGTGGGACTAGATGCCATGATCTTAGTTTTCTGAATGTTGAGTTTTAAGCCAACTTTTTCACTCTCCTCTTTCACCTTCATCAAGAGGCTTTTTAGTTCCTCTTCACTTTCTGCCATAAGGGTGGTGTCATCTGCATACCTGAGGTTTTTGATATTTCTCCCAGCAATCTTGATTCCAGCTTGTGGTTCTTCCAGCTCAGCATTTCTCATGATGTAGTCTGCATATAAGTTAAATAAGCAGGGTGACAATATGCAGCCTTGACATACTCCTTTTCCTATTTGGAACCAGTCTGTTGTTCCATGTCCAGTTCTAACTGTTTCTTCCTGACCTGCATACAAATTTCTCAAGAGGCAGGTCAAGTGGTCTGGTATTCCCATCTCTTTCAGAATTTTCCACAGTTTATTGTGATCCACACAGTCAAAGGCTTTGGCATAGTTAATAAAGCAGAAATAGATGTTTTTCTGGAATTCTCTTGCTTTTTCAATGATCCAGTGATGTTGGCAATTTGGTCTCTGGTTCCTCTGCCTTTCCTAAAACCAGATTGAACAACTGGAAGTTCAGGGTTCACGTATTGCTGAAGCCTGGCTTGGAGAATTCTGAGCATTACTTTACTAGTGTGTGAGATGAGTGCAATTGTGTGGTAGTTTGAGCATTCTTTGGCATTGCCTTTATTTGGGATTGGAATGAAAACTTTGATTTCATAATTCTAAGTAAATAATTCAATATGTCTGAGGTTTCAACCTCCTCTTTTGTGGGAATCCTGGGAAAACCTTTTCTGTGCCTTGGTTTCCTTATTCGTGATATAGGATTAATTGTACAGACGTTGCCTATCTCATACCATTGTTTTAAGTGTCAATCTGAGGCACTTACAGAGTTTTTAAGTTCTATACAAATGAATCATCAACTTTATGAAATTATAATTAGTCCTTAGAGACCATCAGATATGATTGACAGATATGAGAAACACACAAATTCAACATTTGATCCAGCAGCCCCCAATCAGAAGGATACAAATGAGGGGCCAAGATAGTTCAGGTGGGACTTCAGCTGGAAACTGAAGGTGGTCATTTGCTTACAGACAGACATAGCAATACTCGTTAAACCACAAAAGGATCAGTAGCGTGATATAGGTAAACCTGAAACGTCCGTAGAATAATAACATTATAGGTTACTGACTGATGCTGAGTCATTTAACCTGGATGTAAAGTGGAAATTTTATTATGAGGTTTCTGAAAAGGAAAATCAGGGTTTAAATGATTACCTGATTTTGAGCCTTTTTTTTTTTCTGTGCAAGGAGAAAAGTATGGGAAGTGAGCTATCAGTTGTTGAAGGAAGGAGGTGGTATCTGGTGAAGGAAGATCAGTGCTGTGTTTTGACATTTAAACCCCAGTGAGACCTATGGCAACCACAGAGGGATGGAGCACTCTGATTACTGTCTTGTCGCTGCTTTCTCAAGGCACTTACGTTACAGTGCCTCCCATACCCTTTACTATCCAGCACCCCATTAACTGGACAGCTTCTGTTGATAATCACTCCCCAATCAGAGAAATAGCTCCATGTTAACTGAGGCTCATAAAGATGATGCACTGGCCTCATAGTATGATTCTAAAGCCACTTATGAATCATCAAGGTGTGGTGAATTATGTTCAGAAAAAATTTTATGCCCCAAATATTTTGTTATGTTCTGTATATCTTACAATAGGTAGATTATCTCAGTTGTGAGCTTTTGATTGTCAGAACATGTGATTAGTGAGAATGCTTTTTTTCCCTATGCTGAATAGAAGTTACTATCTTACTGATTTGGTGATGCCATAGGTTGGTGAAAATTCAAATTGGATCACGTTCCTGAGGTCACAAATTTTAAGTTAAATGCTGTCTACAAGGTGAAACTCAGGATATAAAGGGAGAAGAGAGATTCTGCAAGTAGTTGGAATAAACAGTGGGCAATTCAGATTTATCTATCTATCACCTATCTATCATTATTCACACAACCTCATTGTTAAGCATCTTGAAAACTCAGTGATGCTGGAGAAAGTGGAATGTAAACTGGTAACTTAAGAGGCCAGGACCAGGGGAAGAAATTTGGCTGGTCATTTTTTTTTAAGTTTATTTATTTGTTTAGGTTGCACTGGGTCCTCATTGCTGCACGTGGGCCTTCTCTAGTTGGAGCGGGTAGAGGCTACTCTTCTTGTGGTGCATGGACTCTAGGAGCACAGGCTTCAGTGGTTGCAGCACAAGGGTTCAACAGTCATGGCACATGGGCTTAGCTGCTCCATGGCATGTGGAATCTTCCCAGACCAAGGTTTCGGCCTGTGTCCTCTGCATTGGCAAGCAGATTCTTATCCACTGTACCACGGAAGAAGTCCTGAGGTGGCCATTAGTCCACATCTCAATATCCAAGTAGCCATAACACTGCTCCATAAAGAGGTCCAATTCCTGTTGCAATGGCAGCAGAAATCTCACTTAAAAGACTCTTTGGGATGCTTTGTAGTATTGTGATTATGTGCAGAAGAATGTCAGTCAAAATTTGTGGTGTGGACAGCTGGGACTCAGAGTGCAGCAGAAGTTCAGAGCCACCAACAAGAGACACAGGAATTCAGGCCAGCTGTCTATCTCAAAGGGGAGCTGTACTGCAATCAGTACACCAGAGCAGAAGCTGGGCTCTAAACAGGGGTTAAGAGGGGAGAAGTTAGAGGATAAAGCTGGAGCTTAGAAGACATGAGGGTGTCTGGGCCCTCATTGGCACACAGATAGCAATTCTCAGACAGCTACACTGATTTTACTCACGGGGAAGTATCAGATTTCCTTCTACATTTGGGGGCTATGTGTACAGGCTTCTGATCTTTATATCTACAGGGAAGTCAGGGTTTTGGTTGTGAGGATGACATTGACGTTTTCCCATTGCTATTCTGCCACCTACCAACTTTCTATTCTGATAAAGTTCTCACAGAGAGAACTTTAGTTCTCTTTACTGAGGTGGATGGGCAGCCAGGTCATTACAGACATTGTCACATTTTGAGGTTCTTCAAAAGAACTTTTTCTAATGAAAAGTTTTGGCTGAAAAAAATCCATTTTGAACCTTTAGAGATGTTACAGAGGGAATGGATAGCTAGGAGATAACCTGTAATAGAACAGTTCCTGAAGGATTTTTGTTGTTGCAAATGTAAAAATAGAACAAATTTAACCAAACTGGATGACTAAGATGAAAAAAATCAGTGCCTCATAGCCACTCATATCTTTGCTTCTATGTTAGAAATACCATGTTAGATCTATTCCCATGGTAGACTGACTTTCAAAATTTAAGAATTTGCTAGGATAGGGGTTTATTCTGAACATTCATCTTCATCAAGATGGGTAGTTTAAAACTTTCAATTTTGTCATGGTTTTAAAACTGTTTGTGGAAGCCTTTGTCTCTTCCCATTGAATTGGGAGAGAAAGGAAATCTGATATGGCTGTGGCAGAAATCACACCTTTTGACTTCTGAGACTTGAGTAGAAAAAGCCTCGTAACTCTTGGTGGTTTCTTTTGGGAGATTCTCTTTAAGACCCTTTGGCTGCCACGTAAGAAGTTCAGCTTCCCTGAGACCAGAATGTGGAGAGAGCACACAGAATAATTACATGTACAGAGAGATGCTCAAGGAGCCCCAGAAATTCCAGTCACAGCTGTTCTGAGTCTTCCTAGTCCAAGCACCAGACATGTGAATAAAGAAATATTTGGATCCACCGAAGTCACTATTCCACTGCAAACTCTCTGAAGACCTTGAGGAAGAATGGCCTCACTGTCTTAGTCCATTTGGGCTGCCTTAAAAAAAGTACCATCAACTGGGTAGTCCCCACTCCAGTACTCTTGCCTGGAAAATCCCATGGATGGAGGAGCCTGGTGGGCTGCAGTCCATGGGGTCGCTAAGAGTCAGACACGACTGAGTGACTTCACTTTCACTTTTCACTTTCATCCATTGGAGAAGGAAATGGCAACCATCTCCAGTGTTCTTGCCTGGAGAATATCCCAGGGACCAGGAAGCCTGGTAGGCTGCCCTCTATAGGGTCACACAGAGTCAGACACGACTGAAGTGACTTAGCAGCAGCAGCAGCAACTGGGTAGTCCACAAACAATACAAATATATTTTTCACAGTTCTAGAGGCTGGAAAGTCCAAGATTATTGTTCCAACAGATCCAGTGTCTGCTAAAAACACTACTTCCTCAGAGATAGTCATCTTCTCACTGTAACCTCACATAACATGATGGAAGGAGCAATGGAGCTTTCTTCAGTCTCTTTTATGAGGGCCTTAATTACATTTACGGGGGCTCCACCTTCATAATCCAATCCCCCACCCCTCCAAATGCCCCACCTTCTAATATTATCACATTGGGATTAAGGTTTCAACATATGAATTTGGGGAGTGAACACAAACATCCAGTCTATAACACTGAGCCCAGTCAATTTCCAGATTCAAGAAAAAAATTGAAAGTTGTACTGTTTTATGTCATTCTTTTAGATGAGTCATCACCTGAAAATGGATAACCAGAATACAATTTTATGAACATTTCTATGGAGTCTCTGTTTTCTGATGGAGGGCAGGGGATATGGGCAGAAGTGGTAGTGAGAGGTATAGTCACTGAGTGTGGCGGGATGGCTAAACAGAATGAGGTGGAAGTTGCTCCTTATGCTTTATTGCAACAATAGTTCTGCTCTTCCTACTCACTGTGACTTCACACTGTCCCTTCAACCTTTCCCTTTCCTCCTTGTGTTCACTGCACCCCTTTGCAGAATACATATGTAGCCTCTTACAAGATTCCCTGACTTTCTTAAAGTTGGTTAAGGCCAGAGTGATATAAATATGCCCCCTCTTGTCTAGTCCTAAAAACTTTTAGTGCCTGGTCCTAAAAACTTTCTATGTGACACTTGGATACTCTCTTTCAGCAATGATCTTGGAGGCCACATGCTTCAGAAGTTGTAGGAGGACAACTCAGCCTTCATTGGTTGTGACATGAGGAAGAAATAAACTTTTATTAAACCACTGAGATGCTGAGTATCAAGGTTATTTGTTCAGTAGTCAGTGAGCATTACCTTAACTTACATAGAATCCTTTGACCTGACTTGCTTTTTGTTGGCATGGAAGGCACCTATGGGGAGAAGTCCTTTCTTTTCTTTTTTTTTTAAGAAATATTTATTTACTTTATTTGGCTGTGCCCGGTCCTAGCTGTGCCATGCAAGATCCAGTTCCCTGGCCAGGGATTGAACCTGTGTCCTCTGCACTAGGAGCATGGAGTTTTAACCACTGGACTGTCAGAGAAGTCCTGGGGAGCAGTCCTTTCTGTGACTATCTCACAAAACCTCAGCACATCCTCTCATTCATTACTTCCACCAGTTTTACTGAGATATAATTAACATACAGCATTGTATTGTTAAGGTGTAGAGCATCATGATTTGAGTGCACTCACTCATTTCCAACCCTTCTGTCGGGGACATAGAAGATGCTCAAAGAGGCAGAACCCCCTTGGGACTCTGAGCTCTATTCCCTGTTATACTCACCTCAGTCTTAAAAAATCAAATGTTTCTAACTTTTGCTAAGAGAACTTGGTGGTCATGTTTCTTTGTCATTGGGGCTAATGGTTTACAGACAGGAGATCAAAATACTGTATTTCATAACTGAATTTTCTCTCCTAAAGAAATTGCATTAATAAACTTCCAAAGCAGGTGACATAATAGTAGGGGAAGAAATGTACAGAAAACTATCAATTCCTCCTACCTCCCAAGGAAGACTGAGTTTTTTTCAAAGATACTGTTTTCTGTGAGTCAAATTAAAATATATTTTTCTACAGATAAGTCAGCTTCTCCATTGAAAGCCAATTCTAGGAAGAGTGAGCCAGTCCAGAAAATGAAACAGTGGTGTAGAAAAGTTAAGCTATAATCCGGCTTTTCAGTTGAAGCATTCTCAAGAGTTGTGTATTTTCCAACCGTCCCTCTCCAGTGAAAAGGGAAAGAGGTAAAACAGTACTCTCAAATTCTCTTCTAATTCTCATAGTCATTATCTCTTTCCTGGTTGCTCTGTATTTTTCTCTCCACCACACAAACACATGAGTATTCCTGTTTCTAATCATCCGACAGCACATGAGGATAATGGCCATCTTAGACCATTGAGAGATGCTCAAAGGTGATGGGGGAGGGGAAGAGGGCTCAACTACCCTTTGCCCCAGGAGGGAGCTCTTCCGGCCAGAAGCTAATAGCCCAACACCGCCCCGCAGGTCATTTGATCCCACAGTTAAGGAAAAAAAAAAAAATTGCTGGCACCGGAGATAAAAGGGATATAATGAAAATGTAAACGAAAAACTTTATACTAGGCATGGCCTGACAGAGGGAAGATTGATATCCCATGATGCTTTGTCTTGATGAGACAATGAAAAATAACCACCACAGCAGCTGTGTCAATATCAGACTTGGTAATGCACCACTGGCTGTGGGTTTTTATTTAATCCGCTTTGCTTTAAGATGATAACGGTTGTTACTTTTCAGTGCCTGTCTGTCAGCGCCCAGCATTGCAATATTCCTCCGCAGCTCTGCGAGCGGGTTTCATTTATTTTAAAATACCATTTCACACACTGCTGACTTTTAACAGTGTTCTGTGTGAGTTTGTGAGATTGAATAGTGACAGAAACAACACTTTTTATGAGAATACAGAATATTAAAAACGGGGCACAATATACAGATGGCAGTTTTCACTACAGCTGGTTTTTTTTCCCCCTTGCTTCTGCTACTGAGCTTTCCCACTGAATGCATTTGTAGTAACACCATAAATGTCACTTTCACTGACTGCCTTTTGGCATTTTATTTAAATGGAATTCAACTCCGGCTTGCTCCTGCCACTGTTGCCGCCGCTGTTACCAACTTGTTTCAGGGTGGCCCCGTTTTACAGAAGCGTGCCATTGGCTTCATTCCTCGGGGTCCCAGACTGGGAAATACGGGAATAACTGTTCAAACCCTAATGGTTAGGAGCCTAGATCTAAAGATTCCAAAAGAAAGACTTCACTAGCAGAGATTACTGTATACAGACGGGTTTGACCTTTGCAGCAACCATTTAGTAAAAAGTACTTTTGAACTCTGAGAATACTTCTGACTGGGACATAAAGTACTTCCCTGTTATGGGGAAAAGCCAACATACACCAACTGTCTTCGGTTGAATGCCACAGGAGAACAGAGAGACAGGCTCTGAGTGACGTATCTAGGTCTTGCGTCTATCAGTGCTGACTAGCAACACTTCGGTTGGGACGTTTACCTGGGCCCTAGGTTCTCTCCACCGATCCTTATCTTGGCAGATACACGCTTATGCTGCTGGGTCTCTAGACATTTTCCAGGGGTGGCATTTTGCTGCCAACACGATGTTGACATGTGCAAATTCCCCTTTCTCTCTTGCATGAAACAGTGGTTGCTCCATCAATTCCAGACTCAAAGTAGAATAGACAGTGGTGATGGAGCCTTTTTCCTGGGAGAACCTGCAACTGGGGGAAAGCTGGTTTCTTGTCTAGGCCAAATGAGGCTAGAAATGATCTGCCTAATCCAGCCATATAAATGCATTCACATCTCTCAGGCTCAGGCCTGACTCAGAGGCCTAAGAGATTTCCAGCTGAGAGCTCAAATTTTCAGAAAATTGGAAATCTTTACAGAAAACAAAAAAAAATTAAGCAGAAAATGCAATTGAAAGCCTCAGTCCTGACCTTGAGACCGGTCTTCATGGACTTCTTGTACAATATCCCTTAGATACAGGTAAAGATGAGTAGGTCCAAAAGCATTTTTGAAAACCTGACTAGTTTGTGAAGACATTTGAAAGTCTGTCTTGTCTGTCTCAATCTCTTTTTGTCCTTTTTTTAAAAATTAATTAATTAGACTGCATTGGGTTTTAGTTGTGGCGTGCAAACAGTTGTGGCATGTGGAATCTAGTTCCCTGATCAGGGGTCAAACCCAGGCCCCCTGCATTGGGAGCATGAAATCTTAGCCACTGGATCACCAGGGAAGTCCCTCTTTTAGTCGTTTTAATTAGAAAAGTTGGGAGAGTTAGGAATGGAAGACTGGAGAGATTCCCATAAAATGAACTTTGGAATCTCTTTGTTATGAACTGGTCACACTTCAATTAGCTTCCCTAAGGCTTTCAGAAGTGCCAAAGGAAAGGCAACAGGGCAACAAATTTGGCCACAAAAATATTTAAATAAAGTTGGGCAATGAAACTATTTAAGACTCCTGAAATAAAGGAGGAAAGAAAGAGAAAGGAGAAGTGGAGCCCAAGCAAGGACATTTTATACTATGCATGCCTTTTAGGTAATACCAGCACAGAAGTCTGTCTCTTCAAATGCACTCCCTATCCGAGTGACTCTAAACAGTGTTTTTAAGTCAAAAAATCTTATGTGTTATTCTAAACTTTTTGGCAACCCTCTCCTCCGATCAGTCACTAATTTCTGACAGATCTTACTATGACTTAAATGCATCTATTTCTCTTCATCCTCGCTTCCACCACATTAATTTGTATCATTGTTGATAAATCACTCGTCTCCTTGTTCTCTTTTCTCCTTAAATCCATCTGTAATAAATGTTGCTGGAGTAATATTCTAAAACAACGATCTGCTGGTGACACTTCAACCTTCAAAACCTATGCACCATTTCTCACTGAGGTGACCTCACAAAAGAAGTTTTCTGAGTGCTTGAGCTCACTACCACCTCTGTCTTTTACTTACTGTAAGCATCTCTCATTTGACTTGGCTTGTGTTTGTTGCCTTTTTTTTGAATGTCCTAAACAGTTTATTAGGTAAGAATTTTATAAACGTTACTTATGTTAGCAGTAGCAGTGGAGCTTGGGCTGGAGAGTATTACGTTGTCTCCAGGCTGTCCAGGAAGAACCACCAGTTTTGTGCAGGGACAAGTGACCCTTTCCAACACCAGGGCTCTTTCTGCCTGGTGATGTCAGCCTATGCTTGTGGACTGGTTTGGTGATCCACGGGGTGTCAGGGTTTCTGATGACAACTTTATGGAGTAGATCAATGGGAATAACCTCGAAGATTCATACACAGAATCATCCCTAACACAGGAAGATCCCACAGGCCCTGCAGTGGCATCCAGCTTGCTCCTTGGCAACAGACTGAAGGCTTTGAGCAAATTTGAGCTGGTTGACCCCATGGTGGACAGGCTTGCATAGGTGGCACCCTTAGAAACTGAGCATTTGCAGCCACCATGGTGCACAGGAATCCAATATATGACATGACCTTGCTTGGCCTTGTATCTCAGCCTGTGTGCCTGTTGGCTGGGTGGGGTGCGGGGGCTGGGGGCAGTGCAGTGCAGGATGGAGAGCTGGCAGTACTGCCAGCAACGTACCCTGAGGGCACCATGTCCACTGCTTCTTCCTCCCTAGTTCCTGGAGGTGTCTGTAAGTGTCCATCTGAGCTCACCTGATGGCTGCCGCCACATGGAAAGGCCATCGCCCTTTTAAAATCTCTCTTGCATATGTCTTTTCTCCTGTCTTAGAATGTAAGGGATCACATTTATGTTCTTTGATGTCATCAACAGCAGCTAGTTGGCTGTTAGATGCAGTGCCATAACCCCACTAAATGGTAAATATTCATAGGGTTTGCTGAATATTTGTATCTGTCTAATGTGCAGCAGAGTTCCTGACCCAGTTATCAAGGATACAGCTTTTTGAAACTTAAGGCACTAGCTATGATGCAGAAGAAAAGCATCTCTCCATTATGGATGGTCACCAGAATGATCTGCAACCAAACTTAGTGGGGAAAAGTCCCTGTATGAGAGTGGAGATCCCAGGGTTTGCCTAGAAAATCTTGGGTTAGAGATGGTATTTCTACTTCCAAATCCTTCTACTCAACTACACTGACTCTTTAATTTTTTTGGACATGATTAGAATTGAGGCTAGTAATTCTTCTCTAGGTCTATTGACACATTTCTCCTACCATCTTAACTAGTGAGTCAGCAAAATAGCTCTCTCTCCTGGGAAGGCAAAGTTACTCTTAGAAAGCTGGGAAAATCTCATCCCTCATTATTTTTTCCCCCACTTGTTCTTTATATTTTAGGTTTTGTCATTGAATGTGTGTAATTTATTTAGATTGACAAGTTCATTTTTTAAATGGGAATACCTGTTATTTTAAAATTTCTGTGGATTTTGGCAGAGCCTTTTTGCCTTTTGTGATTTCTAGAAGCTCTCTTCGTAGTCTGTCTTCTCTCTGCCTGTGTTTTTTGTCTGTATTTTGCAGGCTCTATACACCTCACAAACATATATGACTTTTTCTTTGCGGGGGTGGGGGGAGCGGGTATGTCTCATAGTAATAGTCTTTAAAGATACTATCCCTTTACATGATGTCCACTTAGGATCAAAAGGGGAAAAAAAAATATTGGGAAGAGGAAAAATCGGCTAAAACAAGTTTACCTAAACAAAAATGCAGCCCAAATGCCTTTTCCTTTAGCTTCTATAAGAAATCTAAAACTAGAAGCTGAAAAAGGTCACAAAAGCAAAGTGTCTTCCAGGATGAGCCAGTGGGTCTTTCAGGAAGAGACACTAATTGTATTCTTCTCTAGCCAGCTTCGACCTGCTTGACTGGCAGGAAGTCCAAGCTCTCTGTGACCCGAGAAGCAGCACCACGGTAAGGTTTTGTCACAAGCAGAGCTATGAGTCAGCTCTTTCTCCAGAGACTTCCTACCAAGAAGTGTTTCATTTTCAAGAGAAAGAGAAAAAATATCCCCCCTCCCTTATACCACCATCCTCCATGAGTAAAATAGTTTCTAAATTTCCAGGGCTTAAAATCAGAACTAATTTGAAAAAAAAAAAATGTTTAGAGGCCTTTCAACCCCTAAACACACAAGATACAGACTTTAATTTTTTTTTTTACCCCAGAGTTTTGCCCTCTGTTAATTCAAGGCGACAAGAACTGGGAGCATCTCATTCCCACTCCATCTTCCCATCCCATTTCCCACTCCAGACTCCAGAGTGAAGTTTCTGAGTCTCTAGCCACATTATATTTCCTAAAACTTATAACTCACTTAAACTAGCACTCTTTGGTATTACGGGTGACTGTATACTTCTTGTCATTTTGCTGTCTCTGTAGAGGACTTTGATATCTGGCTAAAGCCTTCCTGGTTGCCCCACAAGACACCTAAAATATTGGAGAGATTCAGTGTCTTTGTTGACATCACATCCAGTGCCCCAATATAATTCCTTGCCATGTTTGATTTTAATGTTCCTTACATCTGTTCCCCTTCAGCACCCCTGTAATCTTCTGTTTTCTGACCTAATCTCTGTCCTTCCTTAGGTTTTTCTGTTATTTACACTATACATCTTTGCTGTGCTCTAGATGTGATCTCTAATCCCTTGACTCCCCCTGTTCTCTGAGTCTGTCAGGATCCCTTCCCCTGCCTAACTTCTCCTCACTAGTAATCTGGGATAGGCACTATTCTAGGACACCATGGGATCTTTTGGTTGGGACCCTAGACATCCCTCACCCCTTGTTCTCTTGCCTCCTTCTCAGGGCTGCTCAAGAACCATGCCACACTTTCCTTGTCCACTTCCCTTCCCATCTTCCAAAGAAGTTCTTTCAAGACTTCAGTTTTCTTTGTAAATTCCCTGCCTTCACAGGCAGCATTTCTTCCCAGAAGGAAATAGAGGGTGTCAGGCTTCTAACTTTGACCCATTGCTGGATGCTCATACTCTTGTGAAAATAACCACTACTTACATTCTAAGCACTCCCACATCTGTACTTTCATCTCAAGTTTGTTCCCTTCACTGGTATTTGAGCTCATGAATCCAACTCCTCAATGAACATTTCCTGTTGACTATTGTTCATTTACCTTAAAAATCAACAGAACCCACACTGAATTTAGTATATTCCTATTCTTAAACCTGAGATGTAATAGAAAGCTTCATTGTATAGTCATATGATTTTGAATTAAATCAGAGACGAGAACAACTAAATGATTTTAAAACTATCACAAAATAGAGCAAAAAGGACTTGTTGCTATTGTTCAGTTGCCCAGCTGTGTCTGACTTAATGATCAGTTAAATAGGCAGGGATAACCAGAAGTCTAGGATAATCTCTAGATGTAATTTAAAGTGACTTGGTTTATGTAGTTTCCTATTAGGAGAGAGAACACAAAAGGAGGAATACATTTGAGAGTTTAAAAAATGAGGTCATTTCTGGAAAAGAATAATTTGAATGAATATGATATTCAGAATGCAGGTAAGTAAATGAGTTTTGTTATTGTTCAGTCATGAAGTCATGTCAAACTCTCTGCAACCGTATGGACTGCAGCACATCAGGCTCCTTTGTCCTCCACTGTCTCCTCAAGTTTGCTCAAACTCATGTCCATTGAGTTGGTGATGCTATCTAACCATCCAATCCTCTGCTGCCCCCTTCTCCTTTTGCCTTCAATATTTCCCAATATCATGGTCTTTTCCAATGAGTCAGCTCTTCACATCAGGTGGCCAAAGTTTTAGAGGTCCAACTTTAGCCTCAGTTCTTCCAATGAATGGTCAGGGTTGGTTTCCTACACTGACTGGTTTGATCTTGCAGTCCAGGTGACTCTCAACAGTCTTCTCCAGCACCACGATTCAAAAGCATTAATTCTTTGGCACCTAGTCTTTATGGTCCAGCTCTCACATCTGTACATGACTACTGAAAAAAACATAACTTTGACTATACAGACCTTTGTTTGCAAAATGATGTGTCTACTTTTTAATACGCTGTCTAGGTTTATCAAAGCTTTCTTTCCAAGGAGCAAGTGTCTTTTAATTTCATGGCTGCAGTCACAGTCTACAATGATTTTTATTTAAAATAACTCAAAGTAAAAAAGATATTTTGGAGTTATCAGTATAGCGGTGGTAGAAATTGTTGGGCAGAAAAGTGTTTTCCGGGAAGATTGTCAGTGAGAAAAGATCAAGAGGAAAATCCTAGGGGACATCATTGTTTAAAGGTAAGTTGAAAAAGGAACCATAATATGAAACTAAGGAGAATGTAATAACATACAAGTAAGTCGGATAGTTTGAGGAAAAACAAGTGCTCAAAAGCATTGGTTGCCAAGAAGAAATTAACTATGATAAGAACTGCACCGTGACTGTTGCACTTGGCAGTTATTGACGTTAGCAAGAATCATTTCAGGTGGAAGATTTTTAAGGGATAAACAGGGGATGTAAACTCAAGTGGAAGAGAGGAGCACACACATCGTCATCTGTAGTGTAAAGCAGACTTATGGAGAGCTATAATATAGGTATTGATGATGGGCTGTGGGAGGAGCAGGAAGAAGCACTTCCTGTGAGTTTGGAGACTGGGGAGGGTTCATGGAAAAGGTAATATTTCAGCATGATTTTTAAGGACAAGAAGGATTTTTAATCAATGTTATTAAGCATATTTTGCATATAATAAAATATTCCCACTCTAAGTTTGCAGTTCAAGGAGTTTGACAAGTATTTGTACTCATGTAACCACATCTCATTATATAGAACATTTCCAATATCCCAGGGTATCTTGTCATGCCTGTATGCAGTCAATACTTAGCCTCAGGGAACTCCTGCTTTTCTTTCAGTCACTGTAGATTAATTTTTCCTCGTCTATAATTCCACAAAAATGAGATCATAGATATGCATCCTTATGTTTAACATATTTTTTTGCAATTTATCCAGGTGGTTGCTATTTAAGTAGTTATTGCTTTTAATGTTGAGTAGTATTCTGTTGTATGGAAATTGCAATATGATTGGCTTCCGTGGTGGCTCAGTAGTGAAGAATACACCTGCCAATGCAGGAGATGCTGGTTTTATCCTTGGGTCAGGAAGATCCCCTGGAGAAGGAAATAGCAACCCACTCCAGTATTATTGCCTGGGAAATCCCATGGACAGAGGGATCTGCTGGACTACAGTCCACAGGGTCGCAAAACAGTCAGACTAAACAGTTCTATTGTATACCAAATTTTTTTCATCCATTCACCTGTTGATGGGCATTTCAGTTGTTTCCAATTTACAGCTACTGTGAATAAAGCTGCTTATAAATATTCATGATCAAGTCTTTCTGTGGACAAATATTTTTACTTTTCTTGGCTATATATATAACAGAGGAATTTCCGTGTCATATGGTAAGTGTATGTGTACCTTCATAAGAAACTGATACATTATTTCATGAAGAGGTTGTAAATTTTTACATTCCAATTAGCAATATATGAGACTTCCAGTTGCTCTACCTCTTCATCAGCACTTGATATGCCAGGTTTTAAACTTTAGCCATTTATAAAGTGTGTAGTAATATCTCATAATGGTGGTCAAGTGCTTTTTCTGCATAAGACATGATCTTGTAGTTTTCTGTAGTTTATTTTATTGTATTGTCTTTTGAATGTTGGTCTTAAACGTGGGTTGACAAGCATATCCCTTTCTATGTTTTCTGAAATTGGTTGCATAGGCTTAATATTTATCTCTAAATTGTTTGATGAAACTCAGAATGAAGCCATCTTAACCTGGAGGTTTTTTGTTGGAATGTTTTTAATAATAAATTTAATTTCTGTAATATTCTTTAACATTAATTAAATAAATTATTTACAGCAAAATTCATAGCAAAATTCTCTGAGATTTCATTGATTCTTGCTTAACCCAATATTTACCATGTTGGTTGCACAATGATAATTTTCCAAATTCAGTACTCCCTATACAATTACATTAGCCCTTAGGATCTTAGTATAAATAAGAGATGAGTCCTCACCCTGGGACATTTCTCCAATGATCTTTTGATTGAAAGAAGCTCATCCTGTAGAAGGCTCATAGGGAAGGGACCCTCACTAAGTACTTCCTGAGTTCAGGAACATGCAAAACTGTTCTATAATCTTAAAACTTGAGGGCAGATTCACCAGATATAATTTTCTTGGTTCACACGTTTTCCCCCCTTAAGTTCCTTGAAAATACTACTCCATTATTATCCTGCTTTTTATGTTGCTTTTTGAGAAATCTGATAATCTAATTCTCTTGCCTCTATAATTTATTTCATCTTTTCTTTCCAGGGCCCTTGAATATTTTTACTTTATGTCTCAGAGTTCATCTTTCCATGCCAATTTTCTATGGAACATGCTGATCCCTCTCAGTGTGTGAGTTCTTATTTTATTCTGGAGTGTCTGAAAGTCTTTTTTTATATATTATAGTTTAATTTTTTAATTTAAATTTATTTATTTTAATTGGAGGCTAATTACTTTACAATATTGTATTGGTTTTGCCATACATTGACATGAATCCACCACGGGTGTACGTGTGTTCCCCATCCTGACCCCTCCTCCCACCTCTCTCCCCATCCCATCTCTCTAGGTCATCCCAGTGCACCAGCCCCAAGCACTCTGTATCATGCATTGAACCTGGACTGGCGATTCATTTCACATATGATAATATACATGTTTCAATGCCATTATCCCATATCATCCCACCCTTGCCCTCTCCCACAGAGTCCAAAAGACGATTCTATACATCTGTGTCTCTTTTGCTGTCTCACATACAGGGTTATAGTTACCATCTTTCTAAATTCCATATATACGCATTAGTATACTGTATTGGTGTTTCTCTTTCTGGCTTACTTCACTCTGTATAATAGGTTACAGTTTCATCCACCTCATTAGAACTGATTCAAATGTATTCTTTTTAATGGCCAAGTAGTGCTCTATTGTGTATATGTACCACCGCTTTCTTATCCATTCGTCTGCTGATGGACATCTAGGTTGCTTCCATGTCCTGCCTATTACAATCAGTGCTGCGATGAACATTGGGGTACACGTGTCTCTTTCAATTCTGGTTTCCTTGGTGTGTATGCCTAGCAGTGGGATTGTTGGGTCATATGGAAGTTCTATTTCCAGTTTTTTTAAGGAATCTCCACACTGTTCTCCATAGTGGCTGTACTAGTTTGCATTCTCACCAAGACTGTAAGAGGGTTCCCTTTTCTCCACACCCTCTCCAGCATTTATTATTTGTAGACTTTTGGATCGCAGCCATTCTGACTGGTGTAAAATGGTACCTCATTGTGGTTTTGATTTGCATTTCTCTGATAATCAGGGATGTTAAGCATCTTTTCATGTGTTTGTTAACCATCTGTATGTCTTCTTTGGAGAAATGTCTATTTAGTTCTTTGGCCCATTTTTTGATTGGGTCATTTATTTTTCTGGAATTGATCTGCAGGAGTTGCTTGCATATTTTTGAGATTAATTATTTGTCCATTGCTTCATTTGCTATTATTTTCTCCCATTCTGAAAGCTATCTTTTCACCTTGCTTATAGTTTCCTTTGTTGTTCACAAGCTTTTAATTTTAATTAGGTCCCATTTGTTTAATTTTCCTTTTATTTCCAATATTCTGGGAGGTGGGTCATAGAGGATCCTGCTGTGATGTATGTTGGAGAGTGTTTTGCCTATGTTCTCCTCTAGGAGCTTTATAGTTTCTGGTCTTATGTTTAGATCTTTAATCCATTTTGA
>NW_011494918.1:819254-819918 GCF_000754665.1 Bison bison bison | reverse complement strand
CTTTCACCAGTGTTTTATAGTTTTCTATATATAGGTCTTTTGTTTCTTTAGGTATATATATTCCTAAGTGTTTTATTCTTTTCATTGCAATGGTGAATGGCATTGTTTCCTTAATTTCTCTATTTTCTCATTATTAGTGTATAGGAATGCAAGGGATTTCTGTGTGTTGATTTTATATCCTGCAGCTTTACTATATTCATTGATAAGCTCTAGTAATTTTCTGGTGGAGTGTTTAGGGTTCTCTGTGTAGAGGATCATGTCATCTGCAAACAGTGAGAGTTTTACTTCTTCTTTTCCAATCTAGATTACTTTTATTTCTTTTTCTGCTCTGATTGCTGTGGCCAGAACTTCCAAAACTATGTTGGATAGTAGTGGTGAGAGTGGGCACCCTTGTCTTGTTTCTGACTTTAGAGGAAGTGCTTTCAATTTTTCACCATTGAGGATAATGTTTGCTGTGGGTTTGTCATATATAGCTTTTATTATGCTGAGGTATGTTCCTTCTATTCCTGCTTTCTGGAGGGTTTTTATAATAAATGGATGTTGAATTTTGTCAAAGGCTTTCTCTGTATCTGTTGAGATAATCATATGGATTTTATTTTTCAATTTGTTAATGTGGTGTATTACATTGATTGATTTGTGGATATTGAAGGATCCTTGCATCCCT
>NW_011494918.1:818719-819154 GCF_000754665.1 Bison bison bison | reverse complement strand
CAGGTCATAGAGGATCCTGCTGTGATGTATGTTGGAGAGTGTTTTGCCTATGTTCTCCTCTAGGAGCTTTATAGTTTCTGGTCTTATGTTTAGATCTTTAATCCATTTTGAGTTTATTTTTGTGTATGGTGTTAGAAAGTGCTCTAGTTTCATTCTTTTACAAGTGGTTGACCAGTTTTCCCAGCACCACTTGATAAAGGGATTGTCTTTTCTCCATTATATATTCTTGTCCCCTTTGTCAAAGATAAGGTGTCCATAGGTGTATGGATTTATCTCCGGGCTTTCTATTTTGTTCCATTGATCTATATTTCTGTCTTTGTGCCAGTACCATACTGTCTTGATGACTGTGGCTTTGTAGTAGAGCCTGAAGTCAGGCAGCTTGATTCCTCCAGTTCCATTCTTCTTTTTCAAGATTGCTTTGGCTATTCAAGGATT
>NW_011494918.1:802264-818619 GCF_000754665.1 Bison bison bison | reverse complement strand
TTTGTCATATATAGCTTTTATTATGCTGAGGTATGTTCCTTCTATTCCTGCTTTCTGGAGGGTTTTTATAATAAATGGATGTTGAATTTTGTCAAAGGCTTTCTCTGTATCTGTTGAGATAATCATATGGATTTTATTTTTCAATTTGTTAATGTGGTGTATTACATTGATTGATTTGTGGATATTGAAGGATCCTTGCATCCCTGGGATAAAGCCCACTTGGTCATGATGTATGATCTTTTTAATGTGTTGTTGGATTCTGTTTGCTAGAATTTTGTTAAGGATTTTTGCATCTATGTTCATCAGTGATATTGGCCTGTAGTTTTCTTTTTTTTTTTTTTTCTTTTTGTGGTATCTTTGTCTGGTTTTGGTATTAGGGTGATGGTGGCTGCATAGAATGAATTTGGAAGTTTACCTTCCTCTGCAATTTTCTGCAAGAGTTTGAGTAGGATAGGTGTTAGCTCTTCTCTAAATTTTTTGTAGAGTTTAGCGGTGAAGCTGTCTGGTCCTGGGCTTTTGTTTGCTGGAATATTTCTGATTACAGTTTCAATTTCTGTGCTTGTGATGGGTCTGTTAAGATTTTCTATTTCTTCCTGGTTCAGTTTTGGAAAGTTGTACTTTTCTAAGAATTTGTCCATTTCTTCCACATTGTCCATTTTATTGGCATATAGTTGCTTATATAGTAGTCTCTTATGATCCTTCGTATTTCTGTGTTGTCTGTTGTGATCTCTCCATTTTCATTTCTAATTTTATTGATTTGATTTTTCT
Organism: Bison bison bison; assembly: GCF_000754665.1. NCBI lineage: Eukaryota > Metazoa > Chordata > Mammalia > Artiodactyla > Bovidae > Bison > Bison bison. The sequence goes on along the minus strand of NW_011494918.1, from coordinate 817,851 downwards.
CCCTTTGTTTCTTAATGAGTCTGGCTAATGGTTTGTCAATTTTATTTATCTTCTCAACGAACCAGCTTTTGGCTTTGTTGATTTTTGCTATGGTCTCTTGTTTTTTATTTTTATTTTTGCCCTAATTTTTAAGATTTCTTTCCTTCTAGTAACACTGGGGTTCTTCATTTATTCCTTTTCTAGTTGCTTTAGGTGTAGAGTTAGGTTATTTATTTGACTTTTTTTTCTTCTTTCTTGAGGTATGCCTGTATTGCTATGAACCTTCCCCTTAGCACTGCTTTTACAGCGTCCTACAGATTTTGGGTTGCTGTGTTTTCATTTTCATTCGTTTCTATGCATATTTTGATTTCTTTTTTGATTTCTTCTGTGATTTGTTGGTTATTCAGCAGCGTGTTGTTCAGCCTCCATATGTTGGAATTTTTAATAGATTTTCTTCTGTTCAGTTCAGTTCAGTCACTCAGTCGTGTCCGACTCTTTGCAACCCCATGAATCACAGCACACCAGGCCTCCCTGTCCATCACCAACTCCCGGAGTTCACCCAGACTCACGTCCATCGAGTCAATGATGCCATCCAGCCATCTCATCCTCTGTCGTCCCCTTCTCCTCCTGCCCCCAATCCCTCCCAGCATCAGAGTCTTTTCCAACGAGTCAACTCTTTGCATGAGGTGGCCAAAGTACTGGAGTTTCAGCTTTAGCATCATTCCTTCCAAAGAAATGCCAGGGCTGATCTCCTTCAGAATGGACTGGTTGGATCTCCTTGCAGTCCAAGGGACTCTCAAGAGTCCAGTTGAGATCTAATCTTACTGCATTGTGGTCAGACAAGATCCTTGGAATGATTTCAAATTTTTTTGAATTTACCAAGGCTAGATTTATGGCCCAGGATGTGATCTATCCTGGAGAAGGTTCCATGTGCGCTTGAGAAAAAAGGTGAAATTCATTGTTTTGGGATGAAATGTCCTATAGATATCAATTAGATCTAACTGGTCTATTGTATCATTTAAAGTTTGTGTTTCCTTGTTAATTTTCTGTTTAGTTGATCTATCCATAGGTGTGAGTGGGGTATTAAAGTCTCCCATTATTACTGTGTTATTGTTAATTTCCCCTTTCATACTTGTTAGCATTTGTCTTACATATTGTGGTTGTCCTATATTGGGTGCATATATATTTATTATTGTTATATCTTCTTCTTGGATTGATGCTTTGATCATTATGTAGTGTCCTTCTTTGTCTCTTTTCACGACCTTTGTTTTAAAGTCTATTTTATCTGATATGAGTATTGCTACTCCTGCTTTCCTTTGGTCTCTTTTTGCTTGGAATATCTTTTTCCAGCCTTTAACTTTCAGTCTGTATGTGTCCCCTGTTTTGAGGTGGGTCTCTTATAGACAACATATATAGGGGTCTTGTTTTTGTATCCATTCAGCCAGTCTTTGTCTTTTGGGGCATTCAACCCATTTCCATTTAAGGTAATTATTGATAAGTATGATCCCATTGCCATTTACTTTATTGTTTTGGGTTCGAGTTTATACACCTTTTCTGTGTTTCCTGTCTAGAGAAGATCCTTTAGTATTTGTTGGAGAGCTGGTTTGGTGGTGCTGAATTCTCTCAGCTTTTGCTTGTCTGTAAAGCTTTTGATTTCTCCTTCATATTTGAATGAGATACTTGCTGGGTACAGTAATCTGGGCTGTAGGTTATTTTCTTTCATCACTTTAAATATGTCCTGCCATTCCCTCCTGGCCTGAAGAATTTCTATTGAAAGATCAGCTGTTATCTTTATGGGAATCCCCTTGTGTGTTATTTGTTGTTTTTCCCTTGCTGCTTTTAATATTTTTTCTTTGTGTTTGATCTTTGTTAATTTGATTAATATGTGACTTGGGGTGTTTCACCTTGGGTTTATCCTGTTTGGGACTCTCTGGGTTTCTTGGACTTGGGTGGTTATTTCCTTCCCCATTTTAGGGAAGTTTTCCACTATTATCTCCTCAAGTATTTTCTCATGGTCTTTTTTTGTCTTCTTCTGGGACTCCTATGATTCGAATGTTGGGGCATTTGACATTGTCTCAGAGGTCTCTGAGATTGTCCTAATTTCTTTTAATTCATTTTTCTTTTTTCTTCTCTGATCATTTATTTCTACCATTCTATTTTCTACCTGACTTATACTATCTTCTGCCTTCGTTATTCTACTGTTGGTTCCCTCCAGGGTGTTTTTAATCTCATTTATTGCATTATTCAGTATATATTGACTCTTTTGTACTTCTTCTAGGTCCTTGTTAAACCTTTCTTGCATATTCTCAATCCTTGTCTCCAAGCTATTTATCTGTAACTCCATTTTGTTTTCAAGATTTTGGATCATTTTTACTATCATTATTCAGAATTCTTTATCAGGTAGATTCTCTATCTCCTCCTCTTTTGTTTGGTGGTGGGCATTTATCCTGTTCCTTTACCTGCTGGGTACTTCTCTGCCTTTTCATCTTGTTTAGATTGCTGTGTTTGGGGTGGCCTTTCTGTATTCTGGCAGTTTGTGGTTCCTCTTTATTGTGGAGATTCCTCGCTGTGGGTGGGGTTGTCAAGGTTTCCTGGTTAGGGAAGCTTGTGTCGGTGTTCTGGTGGGTGGAGCTGGATTTCTTCTCTCGGAATGAAATGAAGTGTCCAGTAATGAGTTATTAGATGTCAATGGGTTTTGTGTGAGTTTGGGCAGCCTGTATATTGAATCTCAGGGCTATGTTCCTGTGTTGCTGGAAAAACTGCATGGTATGTCTTTCTCTGGAACTTGTTGGCCCTTGGGTGGTGCTTGGTTTCAGTGTAGGTATGGAGGTGTTTGATGAGCTCCTATCAATTAATGTTCCCTAGAGTTAGGAGTTCTCTGGTTTGGACTTAAGCCTCCTGCCTCTGGTTTTCAGTCTTATTCTTACAGTAGCCTCAAGACTTCTCCATCTATACAGCACCTATGATAAAACATCTAGGTTAAAGATGAAAAGTTTCTCCACAGTGAGGGACACCCAGAGAGGCTCACAGAGTTACATGGAGAAGAGAAGAGAAGAAAGAGGAGGGATATAGAGGTGACCAAGAGGAGAAGAGGGGGAATCAAAAGGGGCAACAGCAAGCTAGCCAGTAATCATTTCCCTATGCGTTCTCCATTGTGTCGACCCCTCAGAGATGTCCACAGAGTTACACAGAGAAGAGAAGAAGGAGGAAGGAGATAGAGGTGGCCAGGAGGATAAAGGGGGGAATCAAAAGGAGAGACACAGATCCAGCCAATAATCAGTTCCCTAAGTGTTCTCCACAGCCCGGAACACACAAAGGGATTCACAGAGTTGGGTAGAGAAGAGAAGGGGGAGGGAGGAGATAGAGGCAACCTGGTGGATAAAAAGGCGAGTCCAAAGGGGAGAGAGCAGTCAAGCCAGTAATCTCGCTCCCAAGAAAAAATGGGTACTTAAGATTGGGTTCTTAAAGGTACAGAATTGATAACAAATACCAAAAGCAAAGTTTAAAAATCTAGAGTAGAGGTTGGATTCTCAAAAATACAATATTAAAGAAAAAAACAGTCACAAAAATTATTAAAAAAAAATATATATATACATATACATGAAGTTTGCTTTAAAAAATAAGGTCTTTTTTTTTTTTGCAAAGTAATAGTAGGTAATAAAAATGAAAATTAAAGGAGTAATAGAAGACTTAAAAATTTTTAATTTAAAAAATGATAGTAAAAATATATCTAGGACTTTCTCTGGTGTTGTTGTGGACAGTATGGGGTCAGTTCACTTTCAGATAGTTCCTTGATCCAGCTTATACTTCTCAACATCTATAGTCCCCTTCCTATGTAGTCGGTGCTAACTACAGAATTTTAATCTATTGCACCTGTCACTTCCAAGGCCGTTCCCTCTTTTTGTTTTGGCTTCTTCTGTTTGCTGGTCTCTTCAGTGTCTAATTTCTGCCCTGACACAAGAGGGCGATGGTGGACACTTTTTTAGGCTCACTTGTTCAGTCGTGCAAGTGAAGGGGGAACACTGCAAACAAATAACACTGGCGTGTGCTCACCGTGTCTCGACCACACTGGGTTTGCCCCTGCTCACAGCATCTGTGCTTTCCCTGTCTGTGCTGTTCAAGCTCTAGGTTGCTCTGCTCGGAACTGTCTGAGGCATACTTCCCAGGTCTAAGCCACTCAGGTTCAGGTACTCGGGTACTCCACAAAGGTGCAAAGTCAGTTGGGCCTGCATTTTATGCCCTTCCCAGGTCCGAGCAGCTCAGGTGACCAGGTGCTTGGTGAGCATGGTCACTGTGACTTATCACCTCCCCTGTCCCTGCTGCTCAGTGTTCTGGGTGTACAACCGGTACACCTTTTCAGGTGTGCTGTGTGTCTCTTCTGGGGAGCTCATCTCTGGCTGCGACCCTCCTGGCAGATGTTGACCATCCAGAATCCCAAGAAGTCTTGGTTAGCAACAAATTCTGCTTGCAGTTTGGTAGAGGATGCCTCTCTGGGGCCGCAATTGCCCCCTTCTGGCTCTGGCTGCCCTCACCTGCCTGTCTCCAGCAGGGGATGGGCCGGTCTGCAGCCGGCTAGCTCTGCTCAGCCCTTTATTCTGTGAGCAGGCCTGGTGGTGCCTTAGGTTAGGGGTTTTTGCATGGTAGCTATCCCACAGTCTGGTTTGCTATCTCAAGTTAGTTCCCTCAGATTGGCCTCGGGGCATTTAGGCATGGTGCTTACTCTAAGCAATGCAGCCCATGCCTCCCTGCCCAGCCTCCGCTTGCTAGTGGCGGATGCAGGCGTCTGCACTGCTTCTCCACGGGGAGTTACTGTTGGGCTCGTAATCTGTGGGTTTAATTATTTATTTATTTTTCCTCCCAATTATGTTGCCCTCTGAGGTTCCAAGGCTGGCCACAGACTCGCCAGTGAGAGTGTTTCCTGGTGTTTGGGAACTTCTCTCTTTTTTAAGACTCCCTTCCTGGGACAGATCTCCATCCCTCCCTCTTTTGTCTCTCTTTTTATCTTTTATATTTTTTTCCTTTCTCCCTTCAAAGACAATGGGCTGCTTTTCTGGGTGCCTGATGTCCTCTGCCAGTATTCAGAAGCTGTTTTGTGGAATTTACTCAGCATTCAAATGTTCTTTTGATGAATTTGTGGGGGAGAAAGTGTTCTCCCCATCCCATTCCTCCACCATCTTAGGACCACCCCCTATATTATAGTTTAAATTTTTGTTATTTTACATTGTTTTGATGTTTTTCTTCAGGAGCCAAGTTATGTGAAAAAAAAATTTTTTTTTCTGTTTTCTAATTTAATCCCTTTACTGTTTTTCATTTTTCTTTGCAATTTTATTCTCTTGTTTCTTTACTGATTTTTTTCGATACTGTTTATTAAATTTGTATTAAAATCTGTTCTCACCTGGACGTGCAGTAATTTAGTCTTCTTTTTTGATATGATTTTTTGTCTTTTGCTACTGCTTTCACCAGGAAAATTAACTCTAATTTTATTTTTATACTATTTTTTCCATTTTATTTTTAACTTTTGTATTTTTTATTTAAGGGGTTTCTTTGTATCCTCATGTGCTTGCTTAAAATGCTATGTTTTGTTTTCTTCATCTTTGTGGTTTATTTTTTCAAAGGCTTATCAGTATAAAAATCTTTTATTTACAAATTCTGACATTTTGCAGTAGTTTTGTGTGGATGTAGTTCGGTTTTTCTCCACTCTTACTCATTTTACAGATAGGCTTCTGAGTTTAATAATACTGTATACTGGCTTTTTGGGCTGCCTCTGCTCATAGGCTGTTTTTCTTTATTATTGATATATAGCAATTTGATTATGATGTCCTTGGTGTAACTTTCTGTATGTTCATTCAGCTTGGAGCTTGTTGAGAGTCATGGATCAATGCATTTGTGATTGTCATCAAATTAGACAATTTTCAGCTACTATTTTTTTTCCAAATATGTTTTCTATTTTCCTCCTTTCTGGGGTTAAAATTTATACTCATTTCCTCATAAGCCACTGAATCACATCACTGATTATTTTGTGCTTCCATCTTTTTTCTATGTTTCACTTTGGATATTTTCTATTACTATGACTTTAAATCTAGTGATCTTCCCTTCTTCAGTGTCTAATCTGTTTCAAATCCCAACTATGTAATTTTCAGTTCAGACACATTTTCATCTTTAGAAATTCTATTTTTTTAAATATTGTTAATTTCTTTTTACATTAAGTCTATGTGTTTATTTTAACTTTTGAGCATATTTTAATATTAAGATAACTTTAAAAAAACTTATTTATTTTTTAAAATTTCCTTTCTGAGTATGCTTGTATTGAATGATCTTTTTCTCCTGATTAAAAGAAACATTTTCTTGCTTTTTCATATCAGTAACTTTTATTTAATGCTGACATTTTAAATATTGCATAATTCTTTGCTGGATTCTGTTGTATTCTTTTAAATAGTGTTGGGATTTGTTCTATCAAGCAGTGATCCTTGTGGATCAGGTAATTCTTCTGGAGTGCATTTTTAAATTTTTTTTGGGGCTGCACAGTAGCCTTTACTCTTCACACTAGTAACCTATGAACCTCATAGTGTTCTAGTGAGTGTCCTGTGTATTTGACACAGTTTTTCCTCTCTGGCTGGTAGGAATCTAAAAGATTTACATTCTTGTGTGAAGCTTTGAGAATTGTTTGGCTTATAGTTCCTCATTAGTTGTACTTTTTCTGGGCATGGCCTGGAAAGTTTACTTATTGATGCAGAAATTGGCAATAAGCCAAAGACCTTAGGGAGCTATGCAGATTTCTGGAGAACCTTCACTATATAATTCCCTCTTCTTTGGCACTCTGATCTACAAAGTCTAGCCACATTGGTATTTCTGAAATCTACTCTGTCTCCTCAGGTCTCTGACTGCCGTCCCTTCTTCCTACATTATACAGTCCAGAAATGTCTTTCTGGTAGAAATCCAGGGTAATTATAGAGTTCACTTAAGTTTTTTTTTCCCTTCTCTTAAGAATCACAGCCCTCTGCTGCCTTTTCTCATTGCCTGAAAAGAATCGTTTCATATATCTTTCATTTTTCTAGTTGTTTATTGTGGGAGGTAATGTCCCATAGAAATTACTTTTTTATTGGTAGATGCAGAAGTGAAGTATGATGTTTTAAGCATTGGAAATGGAGTGAATGAGCAATCCAGGAAAAATCAAATCATAAGTAAAAGCAGTGAGGGGCATAATTCTGTATTCAAAAAATAATGGAGTGTTTGGGTCACTGGAGAGGCCTAATTGAAGAGGGGAAAAGAATTAGAGATATGGTCTAAAAAGACTGACTCACTGTAACATTCAAATATTTCTCTAGGTTCTGTTGTGAGGGAACTTTTCATATATAGCACCAGTCTCATATCAGTTGACCACAAAATATAGAAATTAACTAGGTGACCTAACCACATGAGACCTTTATAGGCAAAGAGTTTTCTCTGAGTGTTTACAGAAGAAGAAATCTGAGAGATAAAAATTATGAAAAGGATTTCCCATGAGGGAGGTTCTCTGTTGCTAGTTTTATAATGGAGGTGGACATGGGCAAGGAACAGTTCTTAGAACTAAGATCTGTTCCTGGTTGACACCAACACATGTATACCTGTGGCGGATTCATTTTGATATTTGGCAAAACTAATACAATTATGTAAAGTTTAAAAATAAAATAAAATTGGAAAGAAAAAAAAACAAAAAACAAAAGTATGGGGACCTCAGTCCTGTAACTACAAAAATAAGACTCATTCTCAGCTGCTGACATCTATTTTAACCTTAGCTTGCAACCCAGCCATGTTCTGCCAAACTTTTGACCTACAGAATTATGGAAAGTGTTATTTTAAGCTGTTAAATTTGTAGTGCTTTTTAAATATAGCAATAGAAAAACAACACAGAGGCTAGTAAGATGTTTTATAGTGTAGTTTATCAAGATTAATTGTAAAAGCCTTGATTTTAGAAATTTAATTGCATTAACACTACTTGCTAAAGATTTTTTTTTTGTCTTGAAAGTTTGCTCACAAGGAGATGAACACTTTTCATCCCATCCATTGGAATATTAGGTATGTATATCAATATGAATAGGAAAAAGGGAGTAATTTACTAGGATTGGACCAGGAGAGATGTTTACTTGGCTCTTGTCCTTTAGATCCGTATACCCCACTTCTCCAACATACTTGTTGTCATCTAAAGATTTGCCACAGCTGATGTTTATGACATTCGTTTAGTACCAACTTTGTCTCATTCCCTACTTTGATGATGCTTGCTCAGTTTGCAAGCAGGATATACATGCATTCTTGGTTCCTTCACCCTCTTTGATCCTTGTCCTCTGACTCCTAAGACTTGGTATCTGAATGTGTTTTTTCTTGTAAATGTTTTTTTTTTTTTTAATAGGCTTGGTCACTGGTCCATTTCTTTGATTCATCATTACCTCTAATTTGAAATATTAAACATAGTGCAATCCTTACAACACACATACCTGGTACCCATTCAGCCAGCCTTGTCTCTCTGGTAATGATGTGACTCATACAGTATATATAAAATCCTGAGTTCTGGGCATACTTCTTTTCCATTCAGGAAATAGAGGTGAAATTTCCAGTAGACATCAAGGGGAGAGATCACAGAGTTCTATATACAGGTGATCATGAGGTATATCCAATGAAACAAGAGGAGAAAATTAGTCTGTGCAATAAATATGGCAACTGCTTCCCAGGTGGCGCTGGTAATGAAGAACCGGCCTACCAATGCAGGAGACATAAGAGATGTGGATTCAATCCCTGGGTGGGGAAGATTCTCCTGAGGAGGGCATGGCAACCCACTCCAGTATTCTTGCCTGGAGAATCCCATGGACAGAGGAGCCTGGCAGGCTACAGTCCATGGGGTCGCAGAGTTGGACATGACTGAAACGACTTAGCATGCTCACTTTTGTTTACATCTTTATATCTGTTGCTATTGCTGTACATGAAACTCTATCACACCCATCCCCCAAACTGTGTACTCATTATTGATTTTTCCCAACTGCTAATCTTTATTCTGTTGCTGAAATGACATCCTTTCCCTTCTGTGACTGGAGAAATAGTACTGATGCTTCAGTGTTTCTCTACTAAGCTGCAGATTCACTGGAGCTGGTTGTGATTGGGTTTGGTCATATATGAATCCTGACCAAAGAGCTCTCCTCTTCTAGCTTTGAGAAAGATGAACATGGAGATTTAGTAAAGGAAGAAACTTTCCTTTACTAAACTTTCCCCTTCCCAACAGACCAGAGAATGAAGTCAAATCTGCTAATCAATATTATGACTGATGTCCTGCCATGTGCCCCTCACAGTGCCTTGAGTTTTAGTAGTGCAGAAGAAGATCAAGAATTTCTATATACATGGAATCATTAAGATGGGGTAGGAGTGCTAAGAAGACGTGGATTTGCATAGAAAGAGCTGATTTGTCTAGAAAGCATGCTTAACGCTTAGATTAAGTAATATTTAGTTTAGGTTTTGTAGTTACTGATGAATAGCGTAAGGCAGGAGAGGTATAAAGCTTTTTGCCAGCCCTGAGATACTCTTTGTGGCTACTACTGAAGTGATTTTACAATAACAGAGTTGAAAAGAGAGTTTGATTAATCTCATCCTGGGCAGTCAAATGTGCTTACCTAGGCACTTCCTATAAGTTACAGAAATCAATAAACAATCTACCTTGAGCAAAAATTAGACTTGAAGTCTTAAGTGATCTTATGTGATTCAAAACATAGGGAGGGCAAAAATACAGTATTATTCATACCTCATATAATTGTCCATAGCTCGTATACCAGAAATGAGATATACAAAAATCTATTTCCCATTTGAACTCAAAGGGAGTCTCAGAGTCAAGAAAGACCAAGTACACTTTTTTTTTTCTTTTTTGAACTTAATGCAAGGAGGATTGAGCATGTGTAAATGAAAGCAAAGTTTGGTTTTGAATACAGACTTTTCTATTTGACTTATTCTTGGAAGCAGGCACTCTGCATTATGCAGTATATTTTGCCTGATATCATAACTCTAAAGTCACTGAGCACATATAATTAAAACCTCTCTGTCTTAAAGCATAGCCAAAAACTGTGCATTAACAATACATAAGAGGAATTCCAGTCTAAAAGAAGGTTATGTTATTTTCTTTTATCTAAAAGTTCTTAAGAAAATGAGAACAAGATGCTATACTAAGTGTTCAGGAATCTTGAAACACATTTGTGCATTAAATGTGAGAACTTCAGAAATATCATTCACTGAACTTAAATTCATAATTAGGTAATGGATTAATGGATATAAAAGATGTGAGATATACACACACATAGGCACACACACACACATACATTCATGATGGGATGCTATTCAGTCACAAGAAAGAAGGAAATCCTCTCTGGTGACAATATGGGTGGGACTTGAGGGCATTATTCTGAGTGAAATAAGACAGAGAAATACAGGCATATATAATACCACTTACATGCAGACTCTAAAAGGTGAAACAGAGACTAGATTTGTGGTACCTGGGGCTGAGTAGTGGGGGGAAAAGGGAGACATAGGTCAAAGAATAAACTTACAGTTATAAGAGGAATAAATTCTGGGGCTCCAATCTACAGCATGATGATTGCAGTTAATAATACTGCATTATATATTAATACTACTTGAAAGTTTCCAAGAAAGTAGGCCTTATATGTTCTCCCCACAAAGAAGTATTCACTATTGTGTTACATGGTGAAGGTGTTAGCTAACTTTATGTGGTAATCATTTTACAATATGTAAGTGTACCAAATTAACACATTGCACATCTTACATTTACACAATATTCTAGCTCAATTATATCTTATTAGAGCTGGAAGAAAAAACCAGGGTTGTTTGTCAGTAGGAATGCTGAGACTTGAACTATCAATGTAGGTGTGCTCTGGGCATTTCCAGAAAGATTAATTTATTAATAACTGTATTTTTTCTTTTCAACAGTGGTTTAGGTAAAATCCTTTGTCATACTGTGAGGGAATTAGATTTAACTTTTAATGGGCATCTCTATATATTGTAATATGTGAATAATTGAGAAAACAAGGTAGAAAAATTCACCTGATGCTTGTAGATAAGTAGTTTCCTAGTCATTTGACTTTGTGTTTGGTACTTTTATTCAATTTTATGTTTTAGGAAAGAGTGAAGTTATTTCCTTTAACTTCTGGACCCTGGAATTGGGTCATATTGTTTCAAGTATTTGGCTTTTTAAAAAATTACTAGTGGGGGTAAAGAAGTCTATATTATAAAGGTGTGTTTGCAAATTGTTTTCACTGTTTCATCAAATACCATTCTAGGTCTATAAAAGACAAATGGGGCTTTTGTGTCCAAGGTCCTAACAAGAGCAGAGACAAGGAACTTTTTCAGAGCTGGAAGCAAGATAAAGACAGACAGACAAGAAATGGGTCTGAAATTTAGACCCCTAATCCCTTTGCCTGAGTGTAACTGCTACACTGATGCACAGGCTGAAATTTCCAGGGACTTCAGACCTGGAGTGGTCCCACTCTGGGTGCCTGGGAAGTGCCCAGGACCAGAAGATGGACCTCAAACATAGCTGGGGAAGTTTGCACAGGGAGCCTGTGATGGATCAGCAAGAAGCATTCTGGCTGTTGCCAGTGTTGGAAACTTCACCTTCAAATATCCTTGTCGATGGAAACAAACATTTTCTGTACTTGGAAATACTGGCCACTCTTTCTCTGAAGTGGGATCCCTAAAATGTAGTTAGTGTGACTGAGGACCTAAATTTTATTTAATTTCAGCTACTTTTATTTTAATGAGCACATGTGACTAGAGGCTGCCATATTCTGTATAGAACTTTCCCATCATTACAGAAAGCTTTATTGGACAGCACTCCTCTAGTCTTTTACCCAGACAAGCCTAAGCCTAACTGCAAGTGTTCTAGCAGCTTCCTTGACACTAAACTCCAAGAGAACTCCCTGGAGTCGAGATCTGTTGTACCTGTACCTCAGAAACACACTGGAACATGTTGAATCCTCCAAGGCTAGATCAGAGAGGATTAGGAACCCCTATAATATGCATATTCAACAACTGCTGAAGAAATGAAAAGCTTAATTTATAAAGTCATTGAAGAACATGCTATCACAAAGTTGAAGTTGACTACATGTAAGAGAACTGAAGGAACTTTTCAGAAGTTGCTGTGGGTAAAGAATCCATCTGCAATGCAGGAGACACAGGAGACAGTGGTTCGATCCCTGGGTCAGGAAGATCCCTTGGAGGAGGGTATGGAAATCCATTCCAGTACTCTTGCCTGGAGAATCCCATGAACAGAGGAGCCTGGTAGACTACTGTCCATAGGGTCGCAAAGAGTTGGACATGACGGAAATGACTGAGCACACAACACATGCATGCAAGAGGACTGAAGATGATTGAAAAGAAAAATTTAAAGATGGTGCCATTAGAAGAAAGCATCTGATGTTAACTTTGAGGAAGCCTAGTGGAGACAACTCTTCTTAATGGTAAAATTTTTTTCAGTTTTGACCTATTCTGAAAGTTACTTTAGCCTCACTAAAACCTGGAAAGGCTAAATTCCTTTCCACTAGAGAGTCCTTTGGACTGCAAGGAGATCCAACCAGTCCATCCTAAAGGAGATCAGTCCTGGGTGTTCATTGGAAGGACTGATGCTGAAGCTGAAACTCTAATACTTCAGCCACCTCAGGCGAAGAGTTGACTCATTGGAAAAGACCCTGATGCTGGGAGGGATTAGGGGCAGGAGGAGAAGGGGACAACAGAGGATGAGATGGCTGGATGGCATCACCGACTCGATGGACATGAGTTTGGGTGAACTCTGGGAGTTGGTGATGGAGGCCTGGCATGCTGCAATTCATGGGGTCACAAAGAGTCAGACAAGACTGAGGGACTGAACTGAATTGAACTGAAGTGCATCATAGGCAGATCATGAAGTTTCTAGGAGACAGAACAGAGGTCTAGTGGTGGGAAGATAAGGTAAAGCCATTTCCAGAATAAATCAGGTAGTAGGCATTTCCAGAGGCAGAGGCAGAGGAAAATTGCTTAAGTTCAATGTCTTCAGTACAAACTAAAATTGGGCTAACTATAAAATCACAGTATCTGAAGCTCAGTTCTTATGTACTGAATTTTGAGCAGTTTCAGAAACCAATATTCCCTGATGGTGGTTCAAATGCTCTAATATAAGGAAACATCTCCACTGCAGATCAGGTAGTTCTTTGATCTCATCTCTGTTGACCTGTTTCTCTACTGCCCTTAAGCCACCCTTTCCCAAGGTCATAACCTGAGTCTTGCCATCACCAGAAACTATCCATTTCAGACACTTCACTTTTCAACCCAGCATTTCCTATATTCTATGTTCCTCCAAATATTCTTCTATGGGTATGCTAACATTTGAAAATTATTCCTTTAATTTCATAGAATTTAAATTACACTATGTAATACTATTTATATATATATATATTTTCATTTTACAATATATCATCACTAATTGTTCTATATCAGGCTCTTCTTCTAGAGCCAGACGTTCTGGAGTGTGAAGTCATGTGGGTCTTAGGAATCATTACTATGAACAAAGCTAGTGGAGGTGATGGAATTCCCGCTGAGCTATTTCAAATCCTAAAATTTGATGCTGTTAAAGTGCTGAATTCAATATGCCAGCAAATTTGGAAAACTCAGCAGTGGCCACAGGACTGGAAAAGATTAGTTTTCATTCCAATCCCAAAGAAAGGCAGTGCCAAAGAATGCTCAAACTACCGCACAATTGTGCTCATTTCACATGCTGGCAAGGAAATGCTCAAAATCCTTCAAGTTAGGCTTCAGCAGTACATGAACTGAGAAAAGGCAGAGGAACCAGAGATCAAATTGTCAATGTCCCTTGGATCATTGAGCAAGCAAGGGATTTCCAGAAAAGCATCTACTTCATTGATGATGCTAAAGCCTTTTACTGTGTGGATCACAACAAACTGGAAAATTCTTCAAGAGATGGGAATACCAGACTACCTTTCCTGCTTCCTGAGAAACCTGTATGCAGGTCAAGAAGCAACATTTAGAACTGACATGTAACAATGGACTGGTTCAAAATTGGGAAAGGAGTATGGCAAGGCTGTATATTGTTACCCTGCTTATTAAAATTCTAGTCAGAGTACGTCACAGGAAATGTCAGGCTGGATGAATCACAAGCTGGAATCAAGATTGCTGGGAGAAATATCAGTAACCTCAGATATGCAGATGATACCACCCACATGGCAGAAAGCAAAGAGGAACTAAAGATCCTCTTTATGGAGATGAAACAAGAGATTGAAAAAGCTGACTTAAAACTCAACATTCAAAAAACTAAGATCATGGCATCTGTTCCCATCATTCGTGGCAAATAGATAGGTAAAAATTGAAACAGTGGCAGATTTAATTTTCCTGGGCTCCAAAATCAATGCAGATGGTGATTGCAGCCACAAAATTAAAAGATGTTTGCTCTTTGGTAGAAAAGCTATGACAAACCTAAAGAGTATATTAAAAAGCAGAGACATCACTTTGCTGTAAAAGGTCCAGATAGTCAAAGCTATGGTTTTTCCAGTAGTCACATATGAATGTGAGAGTTGGACTATAAAGAAAGCTGAGCACTGAGCAATTGATGCTTTCAAACTCTGGTGCTGGAGGAGACTCTTGGAGAGTTCCTTGGACACCAAGGAGATCAAATCAGTCAATCCTAAAGTAAATCAAGCCTGAATACTCATTGGAAGGCTTGATGCTAAAGGTGAAGCTCGACTATTTAGGCCACCTGATGCGAACAGCCAACTCATTGGAAAAGACCCTGATGCTGGGAAAAATTGAGGGCAGGAGAAGAAAGGGGCAACAGAGAATGAGAGTTGGATGGCATCACCAAATCGATGGATATGAATTTGAGAAAACTCTGGGAGATAGTAAAGGAAAGGGAAACCTGGTGTGCTGTAATCCATTGGGTTGCAAAGAGTCGACATGACTTAGCATTAAACAATGAGCACCAACAAGGCTCTTCTAACTTTCGGAATGTATTACTAGTGAATAGGAACTAAAAAGCCTCTTGATGAAGGTGAAAGAGGAGAGTGAAAAAGTTGGCTTAAAGCTCAACATTCAGAAAATGAAGATCATGGCATCTAGTCCCATCACTTCATGGGAAATAGATGGGGAAACAGTGGAAACAGTGTCGGACTTTATTTTTGGGGGCTCCAAAATCTCTGCAGATGGTGGCTGCAGCCATGAAATTAAAGGACGCTTACTCCTTGGAAGAAAAGTTATGACCAACCTAGATAGCATATTGAAAAACAGAGACATTACTTTGCCAACAAAGGTCCATCTAGTCAAGGCTATGGTTTTTCCTGTGGTCATGTATGGATATGAGAGTTGGACTGTGAAGAAGGCTGAGTGCCGAAGAATTGATGCTTTTGAACTGTGGTGTTGGAGAAGTACTCTTGAGAGTCCCTTGGGACTGCAAGGAGATCCAACCAGTCCATTCTGAAGGAGATCAGCCCTGGGATTTCTTTGGAAGGAATGATGCTAAAGCTGAAACTCCAGTACTTTGGCCACCTCATTCGAAGAGATGACTCATTGGAAAAGACTCTGATGCTCGGAGGGATTGG
>NW_011494918.1:793350-802164 GCF_000754665.1 Bison bison bison | reverse complement strand
CTATGGTTTTTCCAGTGGTCATGTATGGATGTGAGAGTTGGACTGTGAAGAAAGCTGAGCCCTGAAGAATTGATGCTTTTGAACTGTGGTGTTGGAGAAGACTCTTGAGAGTCCCTTGGACTGCAAGGAGATCCAACCAGTCCATCCTAAAGGAGATCAGCCCTGGGTGTTCTTTGGAAGGAATGATGCTAAAGCTGAAACTCCAGTACTTTGGCCACCTCATGTGAAGAGTTGACTCGTTGGAAAAGACTCTGATGCTGGGAGGGATTGAGGGCAGGAGGAGAAGGGGACGATAGAGGATGAGATGGCTGGATGGCATCACTGACTCGATGGACGTGAGTCTGAGTGAGCTCCAGGTGTTGGTGATGGACAGGGAGGCCTGGCGTGCTGCGATTCATGGGGTCACAAAGAGTCGGACACGACTGAGCGACTGAACTGAACTGAACTGAACTAGTTCCTTAATTTTAAGGCATGACCACATTTCTTCGATGTGGCATACCTTTAACCACCTGTTGCAAATTATTAAGTGTTACATTTTCATTGTCAGCCAATTTCCATTGAGATTTCTTCTTTGAATCATGTTATTTAAAGGTATATTGATTAGATGCTTGAAATCCAAAGATTATTGGTTTCTTTAATGAGAAATGACATTTAGAGACCATAACATAGGCTTTAGTGGTGCTTATTCCTTTTTGGTTTGGGCCTCTTCTGGGCCTCTTCAATGAATAGAACTAGGAAATCTGTGCTAACTTTTAAAATATATGGTACAAACTGAAAATTTAGAAAAACAAACAAATAGTATGTTGATTAATTTATTAACACTTGGAATATAGGGATTTATAGTTATCTTTTCATTGTTGATTTCTAGTTTTCGATGTTATAGTAGGGAACAAGCAACATAGTCTCAATATTTTTGAGTTTGCTGTGATGTACTTTATGGTCAATTTTGGTAAATATCTCTGTGTTGTTGAAAGAATTTTTATTCTGAAGTGACTGGCACAGTGCTCTGTCAATTAAATAAAGTTTACTAATCATGTTCAAATCTTCTATATCCTCCTAATCTTTAAAAAAATACCTGTTTGTTCTATTAGTTGTTGAGAAAAAACACTTGATCTTGCATAATGATTGGACATTTTATGGAATTCTTCAGTTCTGTCAATATTTCAAAATTCTGTATCTGTTTTGGGTTATTATTAACCATAAAGAAGTTTAAATTGTTTTATCTTCTTGGTGAATTTACCTTTCCATCATTTTAAGAAGTCCTCAGTTTGCAGCATTGCTTCTTGCCTTAAAGTATGCTGTTGTTTATTATTTAATGTAGCTTTCCATTATATGTGCTTGAATTTTTTTAAGTGCCAGGCTGGTATTATTTTATCACAGTTTATAGAAATAATTTGAGAAAAGAGTGATGTTCTTCTTTCAGGGTATTTAGTTTGCATCACAGCCTACTAGGGAAAAAGTAATTATAGATTTTAGGTAATTTAGGTAATACAGGTCAATGCCTATAGATTTTAGATTTGAGTTAATTCAGTATTTGAACAAGAACCTCTTGAATGCTGAATCACTGTTACTTCTACTTTGTAGCTTTTTCCTGTTGAGCACAGAGGGAGGAAGAGTCACTAGCACACTCCTTATTGGTAGTCCCAGGACTCTGATTTTGTCTTCCTGTCCTCTTTCAGCTTCCTCTCCTGGGAACAGGAGATGCTGCGAAGAGGAAATTTCCTCAAATGCTGTGCTCAACTCTTTGGCTTACATTCTTCTGGATCTTGGTTGCATGATTAGTTAGAACTTTATTATATTTATAATGACTCAAGCAGATAAATGTGTGTATCTGTGTGAGTATACCCCAGCTTTTCCAGTTGTTTTTAGTGGAAGGGTCTGTCAGAACTCTTTAACCCAATCAATCTGATTTCCATGTCTACAAGTAGCTACCATCATGTTGGCTACCATGTTTCCATATTTGATTAATGCTTTCTTGAGTCTCATCTTACTTGAATTCTCAACAACATTCAACACCTCTGGCCATTCTTTCTTTCTTGAAACTTTCTTCTCTCTTGAGTTCTGTAACCCCACACTCCTTTTTCCCCTTACCTCTCAGACATCTCCATCTCAGTTTTCACTGATGGCTTTTCCTTTTTTACTCTACCTCTAAATGTTTGCATAGCTTTTCCTTTTATTTTCCTTTTATATTTTTCCTTTTATTTTCCCACATTCTCAACTAAAGTGGTTTTAAATAGCAGTTAAAAAACCTGAAGTTTATTGGTAAGTAATCTGCGTCTTTCTCACCGCTCATCAAATTTTTCACTATCCCCTAGATTTTCAACCTCTAAAATATTTATTCTCCCCATTCCTATTCGCACCACCCAACTCAAAGCTATATTGATTTCTCATCTGAACTAAGGCTGAACATTTCTAATTGACCTCCTTGCTTTCCCTCTTTCCTTCAGCTTCAATCCATTCTCCATATAACAGTCAGTTTTCTTTTTAAAATATGTGAATTGGATCTTGTGTTTTATGTGTGAAACATGTATAATATCATATGTGAAATGAATCGTCAGTTCAGGTTTGATGCATGATACAGGATGCTCGGGGCTGGTGCACTAGGATGACCCAGAGGGATGGTATGGGGAGGGAGATGGGAGGGGTTCAGGATGGGGAACACATGTACACCTGTGGTGGATTCATATTGATGTGTGGCAAAACCAATACAATATTGTAAAATAATTAGCCTCTAATTAAAATAAATAAATTTATATTAAAAAAATTAAAAGTTTCTTGGCTTCTCATCACAGGGAAAATAAAATAAAAGTCCTTTTTTGATGTCTGGGTCTACAAGAAATTGTGTTCAGCTGCTGAAACAAATATCCAACTATGGTATTTAAACAAATCAAAGGTTTATTCTTCCATGTAGAAAAACTCTGAATACATTCATCTAGTAGTGGCTTGCTGCCTCCAGAAAGTCATGAGGGACCCTGGGCCTCTCAACTGTGTTAGTCTGTTATTCTTCACCTTGGCATCCATCCTCAGTGTGGCCCATGGTCATAATGTAAGAGAACCTGTAGCTATTACATGTATTTTTCAAATGGGAAGAAAGAAAGAGAAAAGAGGGGATAAAGAACAGAAGTTGAAGAAAGCTTTCTGGATGTTCTTAGCTAAGTTCTGCTAAGTCTCCTTGGGCAGAATCTAATCACATGTCCATATTTATAGTCAAAGGCGGCTAAGAAAGATGATATTTTATTCAAGAACATTTCCAACCTCAAAAAAAAAAAAAAAAAAAATCTAGCTTGTCCTGTAAGGGAAGAGACTACTATCAGTCCTTATCACAAAGTCCTAAGTGATCTGAACTTTGGCTTCTTCTCCAACCCTATGATACAACCTCTTCCTCTGATTATCACATCTTGCCTGCACAATGTTTGTGCAATGTTTGGTGACTATCTGTCTAAATTAAGGTTATCCTGTTAATCACCTTCCAAGAAATCATTGTTCCTTATAGTCTCTGTTAAAAGCCTTTGCTTTTAATGATTTGGCTGAACTGCTCACCATGGTATTAATTTATTCATTTCAAATCCTTGTGCTTATAAATTACCAAGTTAAATAACTATTCTAAATGTGATTCAAATAGCTATGTGGAACAATTGAATATCAAATGATAATCTCAGTTAAATTTCTACTACGTAAAATTGAAAGAATAGCAGTATATGTGTTATGCATGTAAGTACCAAGTACTTGCTTTCTAGAAGTTTTTTTCTTTTTTTCTTTTCCCCAAAGAAGACATACAGATGTCCAACAGACGCATGAAAATGTGCTCAACATTTATAATTATTAGATAAAAATCAAAGTTGCAATGAGATATCATCTCAGACTTGTCACAATGGTCATTATCAAAAAGTCCACAAATAATACATGCTGAAAATGTGTGGAGAAAGGGACCCCACACACACACTGTTGGTGGGAATGGAAATTGATGCAGTCACTGTACAGAACAGTAGGGAGATTTTTTTAAAAACTAAAGATAGAAGTATCATATGATTCAGTGATCCCACTCCTATATATATATATATATATATCCAGAGGAAACTCCAAATTTGAAAAGTTGCAGGCACCCCAATGTTCATAGCAGCACTATTTACAATAGCCAAGACATGGAAGCAACCTGAGTGTCCATGGCATATGAGTGGATAAAGAAGATGTGGTATATATACACAATGGGATATTACTGAGTTATAAAAAAGAATGAAATAATGCCAGTTGCAGCAACATTGATGAACCTAGAAGTTATCATACTAAGTGAAGTAAGTCAGGCAAAGACAAATGCCACATGATATTGCTTATGTGAGAAATCTAAAAAATGATATAAATGAATTTATTTGCAAAACAGAAATAAACTCACATAGAAAACAAACGTATGGTTACCAAAGGAAAAAGTAGGGGGTAAATTAGGAGCGTAGTTTTAAAATATAAACAATACTATATACAAAATAGATAACCAACAAAGACCTACTGTATAGCAGAGGGAACTATATTCAGTATTTTGTGATAACTTATGATAGAAAAGAAACTAGAAAAGAATGTATATACATATATGTATAACTGAACCACTTTTCTCTACACATGAAACTAACACAATGTTGTAAATCAACTACATTTCAATAAACATTTCCATAAATTAAAAAAAAAATAGTTTCAATGTTCAACATTGAAGAGTCCACTGGGCTAATGTTTACTATCTGTTATTGACCTTATTCCTAGGCCTCTAGTTAAGCTAGTCACTGGGTCTGTCAACTAGTAAAAAGTACAGAATTTAATTTTCAGTTAAATCTAATCACTTAAGCCAAAATGTCAGAGGCTTATCCTTATTAAAGAATCCAAAATATAGAAAGTAGGCCTTTTATTGTATTGCAACATAAAAGTTTAAAAATTGGGATATGGAATGGAAGCTAGACATGAATAGAACTTTTGTATATATGACTTTAAGTTTTAGATATATTCTTAAACTTACTATTTCATTTCATTTTCAGTACCTTTGACTAATATTATTGCTATTTGCAATTCAGAATGGCCTTCCAGCCTGTTCAGGATCATCTGTGTAGTGGCAGAGTTAAATTAGAACAGAGGGCTGAGCACTGAGTCTGACATTAAAAATAGCAACAACAAAAATCTTAGATATGAGCAGAGAAAACAAAATCCAAATTAGGGTTCATGTCCTTCGATCTTTCTTGTGGATCTTCTCATCCCTACAGTTTTGCAATCTAAACCCAAACCCAAAATAGGGGGAAGAAGCCCAGGAAGCACATACATATATCAAGAATTCCAATACTTACCTGGTCCCTTAGAATCTTGTACTTCCCAGTACAAGATGTGAGGGGAACTGCATACTTCATATCTCCAGTCAGTAGGCTCTGTATCTTTGGGGAAAGTATAAGTATGGATTTGGTACAATCACTTCTGTGTCCTCTGAGTACTGTGGTGGCTCCCATGCCCTTTGCATTTTGTCAAAGTGCTTGCCATGAGTGGCCTCCTCTCCTCTGCAGAGGGGGAGAGAACGGTGAGGCTGGGGGAGCCAATTATGGCAGCTTCTCACTGCAGTGTGCAGAGTGTCTGGGTTGTTGTTCATTACTGCTTAATGTTTAGCCACAGTATGCAAACCACCGAGGCTGGAAGGAATCACAGCTGAGAAGGGAACGCCTGACAGAGGCAATAAAGCACCTTCTTCTTCAAGAGGTACCACTGCGGGGTCATTGAATTTGCATGCTGCTCCAGTGGCGCCTGGAACTCGGGTTATTAATTATTATCCAAATCACCCCCCTTGTTACCTCCAAGCTCTCATTACGGCTTCAAATACAGGTATGTTCAACTCTCGTCCCACTGCCTCTATATGTTATGCCCCCACTTTGTTATATAACTTCTAAGAGCAGAAACCCATCAGAGGGACTTTAAACAAAATAAAACCTCTGCCGAGGAGTGCTTTCTCTTTATTTGGCTTAAATGGGACGGCGATAATGTAAAATACCTTCACACTAAATTCCAATATTCATACTCATCAAAGTGGACTTAGATTCTGAGATTATCTTCTGTCCTTTTGTCACAATGCACTTGCTTTGTAAAGGGCAGCATCAGTGGGGAATGCTGTTAACCATGCCCCAAATCAGGTTCTGCTGCAAACAGAAAGTCAGGAGCATCTCAGAAGCAAGAGGTTAACCTGATCATTGTTGTTTATTGAGGCCCATATAGTGCCTTTCACAAGCCTCTGCAGCTTTATGGAATTCAGACTGACCCCATAACTCTGCCTGCTGGTGAAACATGGCTGCCCTCGCTGCAGAACTCATCTCTTTTGTAAAATCACCAGCAATTCAAAAGTAAATGATTTGCTTTAGAATAGTGGGTTGTCTCCTTGCCCTCATGACCTCTTTTCCTCCCTCTGGCATCTGATAGTCTCCACCTTGTTGGCCTGGCCTATTCCCGACTCCAGTGGATGTGCCAAGGAATCCACACTCCCTGTACATTTTGGGGAAGCTGATGTCTTTTACTTGGTAATTGATACATCTATATAATCTGTATTTGTATCCATAAAAATTCATTCTTGACTATGTGACTAGTGGATACTGATTTTATACTAAACCAAAGCAGCTATGATCATGTGGCCATAGCATTTAGTACAGTGCTTAGTAGCTTCATAAATATTGCTATTATTATTTAAATTAGCTTTAATAATAAGTACACCCGGTTCCTGACAAAATTTCTACAATAAAGGCTGTTACCACGGGAAACTGTGCTTCTATATACCTCCTCATTATATTGTCCCAAGGCAGGATTTCCAGACGGGATATTTCTCCCAGGCTTCACTTTCTTATTCTCTGTGTAGCATGTGTGTGTGTATAAAAATACATTCTATAAAAGAAAATTTCAGTTCAGTAAATATCTGTATAGTTTACTCTGGGTTCTGTTGCTATGTCAGCTCAGCCTGGACTCCTCATCTCTGAGGCAG
This sequence comes from Bison bison bison, assembly GCF_000754665.1. Taxonomy (NCBI): domain Eukaryota; kingdom Metazoa; phylum Chordata; class Mammalia; order Artiodactyla; family Bovidae; genus Bison; species Bison bison. The sequence continues at coordinate 795,179 of NW_011494918.1, read as the reverse complement.
CAAAGTGATGAACAGTATGCGATAGGCAAGTAGGATTATCTCAACAGATAATCTCACTGTTTATGACTATTTGGATTTTATACATTTTTTTCTTATCCATTCAATATATTTGCCTCCTGAACACTCAAAACTAATTCCTCTGCTCCTGTATACATTGAAACATAGAGACAGAATGTTTTAACAGGGACATTATTTTTTTCATTAATTCTAAAACATCCACCTTGAGATTAGAAGCAGACAAGGATTTTCAAATGTCTTAGCTTTGCCCATGGAAAGAGTGAAAGTAGAAGTGTTATCTCCTGAGCTCCATGGCCCACTTATCTGGCATAAGAACCCTCACAACAATTTTCTCAAGGCAGACATTATTCACTTACTACAGCTGAGCAATATGAAAAGAAAAATGACCAAACGATGTTTCCAAATTGACAGAGTGAGTTGCAGAATGTGGCTTTATCCCTAGAATTAACCAACAAGGCTAGGTTCTAGTCATGATACCATGTTTCCTGGTGCGTGTTGGGCTTCAAAATACTCACACTGCAATTGCTCAAACATCTTTGTAAGTGCCTCTCTGGGAATATCCTTAACAGCTACTTCCCCAGTTACAAAAAACATCACTATCATTGCAATATTGTCACATCTGGTTTTTGACCTAGAAACACATTACTCACCTTAATTGTCAGACTTAGTTCCAAACACCTTTTGCCTGTTTTCAGAAATTAAAGTCACCATGAAAGTATGGGAATTTTGCTCCATGGAAGATATTTAGTTTCTAATAAACAACTCCAAAGAGGGAACACAATAGATGCTTCAAAAAAAGGCAGTATCTGTGGCATCAATAGATGATTCATCTGTGTGGCTTGAAACATCCTCTTTTATTCTGCATTGCTTTTATTCTTGGTCACTGATTCCACCTATATTATTTTTTCCAACTTCTTTTTTTCAGAAAGAGGGCTCTGGTACATAAAAATGTCAAATGGGAGACTGGAGTATCCGTGTGAGAGTATGGGGGGAAAATAGAGGAATTTAAAATAAAAAAGATATCCTCCCTTTTTCCTTCATTTTCCTCACACTCTACTATACCCATCATATTTCTGAGTTTTAAGGTGGGCGTGGGATTGTGTTGTCTCAGAGGCTGAAGCCAGTTTATTGATTATAATGCCTAGTGTTAGCTCTATTCGGCAAATTAGAGAGGGGCTGCTCAAACAATGGAATGTAAGTGAGGAGCATCACAGTAGTCTGGAGAAGCATCTTCAGATCAGACCAGTTGCTCAGTTGTGTCCCACTATTTGCGACCCCATTAATCGCAGCACGCCAGGCAGTCCATCACCAACTCCCGGAGTTCACCCAGACTCATGTCCATCGAGTCACTGATGCCATCCAGCCATCTCATCCTCTGTCGTCCCCTTCTCCTCTTGCCCCCATCCCTCCCAGCATCAGAGTCTTTCCCAATGAGTCAGCTCTTCGCATGAGGTGGCCAAAGTAATGGAGTTTCAGCTTCAGCATCATTCCTTCCAAAGAAATCCCAGGGCTGATCTTCTTCAGAATGGACTGGTTGGATCTCCTTGCAGTCCAAGGGACTCTCAAGAGTCTTCTCCACACCACAGTTCAAAAGCATCAATTCTTTGGCACTCAGCCTTCTTCACAGTCCAACTCTCACATCCATACATGACCACTGGAAAAACCATAGCCTTGACTAGATGGACCTTTGTTGGCAAAGTAGTGTCTCTGTTTTTGAATATGCTATGTAGGTTGGTCATAACTTTCCTTCCAAGGAATAAGCATCTTTTAATTTCATGGCTGCAGTCACCATCTGCAGTAATTTTGGAGCC
>NW_011494918.1:790319-793250 GCF_000754665.1 Bison bison bison | reverse complement strand
CATCTTTTAATTTCATGGCTGCAGTCACCATCTGCAGTGATTTTGGAGCCCAGAAAAATAAAGTCTGACACTGTTTCCACTGTTTCCCCATCTATTTCCCATGAAGTGATGGGACCAGATGCCATGATCTTCGTTTTCTGAATGTTGAGCTTTAAGCCAACTTTTTCACTCTCCACTTTCACTTTCATCAAGAGGCTTTTTAGTTCCTCTTCACTTTCTGCCATAAGGGTGGTGTCATCTTTATATCTGAGGTTATTGATATTTCTCCCGGCAATCTTGATTCCAGCTTGTGCTTCTTCCAGCCCAGCATTTCTCATGATGTACTCTGCATATAAGTTAAATAAACAGGGTGACAATATACAGCCTTGACGTACTCCTTTTCCTATTTGGAACCAGTCTGTTGTTCCATGTCCAGTTCTAACTGTTGCTTCCTGACTTGCATACAAATTTCTCAAGAGGAAGATCAGGTGGTCTGGGATTCCCATCTCTTGAAGAATTTCCCACAGTTTATTGTGATCCACACAGTCAGAGCCTTTGGCATAGTCAATAAAGCAGAAATAGATGTTTTTCTGGAACTCTCTTGCTTTTTCCATGATCCAGCGGATGTTGGCAATTTGATCTCTGTTTCCTCTGCCTTTTCTAAAGCCAGCTTGAACATCTGGAAGTTCATGGTTCACATATTGCTAAAGCCTGGCTTGGAGAATTTTGAGCATTATTTTACTAGCGTGTGAGATGAGTGCAATTGTGTGGTAGTTTGAGCATTCTTTGGCATTGCCTTTCTTTGGGATTGGAATGAAAACTGACCTTTTCCAGTCCTGTGGCCACTGCTGAGTTTTCCAAATTTGCTGGCATATTGTGTGCAGCACTTTCACAGCATCTTACAAAGTCCAGAAAAGCTATTCTCAGAGGTGACAAATGACACCAGGACTAAGTAAACTCTCCTTGGAATCCTCAAGATTTATGAAAGACACCAGGCTGCCAGAGGTCAGCTGGAACAGGGACTCAGATGGTGACCTTTAGGATACTAGAGATGCAGTGTGACTTGGTAGACAGGAGAACTTGAGGACAACCAAGTTTTGTAGAAAAATAAAGAAATTCTATAATGCTGGCTTAAAAGTGTTTAAAAATTAGCATTTTGTGTTCACATGTGTTACGATTAGACAGGGTCCATTAATCTTTTTGTATAGGAGATAATGTATGTAAGAGCTTTCAGCACACTGATTGATATCTAGTAAGCATTTAGTATCTGGCAACTTTTATTGAAATGTGTGATCTTTGCAGAATCATGGTAAATCAGAGAGATGCCAGAAGTCTAAATGGGCAAATGCTATTTTGATTCCCAAACAAAAAAAGATGAATTTTATAAATCCTGACAAGGCTGGCACTGTTCCCTAGCAAGATGCTGCAATGTGTAGACATTTAGAAAAGCTAGTAATGACAACTAAGGGCTCAGTCTCTCTTGGGTTCACAAAGAAAAAGCCCATCCAGACCAGCCATGTATATTTCGTCAACAGTATTATTAGATGACAATATTAGGGAAACCAAGTTGACCTAGCAGACTTGGCTTCCAGTAGGGCAGGTGTTATGAACTCAGTGTCTGTGTCCCAGCAAGATTCATATGTTAAATTCTAATACCCAGTGTGATGGTGTTTAGAAGTGGTGCCATTGGGAAGTGGTTGCTGGCTTGCTTGCTGAAATGCTTCAGTCATGTGTGACTCTTTGCGACCCTATGAACTGTACCCTGCCAGGCTCCTTTGTTCATGGGGATTCTCCAAGCAAGAAAACTGGAATGAGTTCCTTGATCTCCTCCAAGGGATCTTCCCAACCCAGGGATCAAATCTGTGTCTCTTACATCTATTTGCACTTACAGGTGGGTTCTTTACCATTAGTGCCACTTGGGAAGTCCAGGAGGTGGTTAGCTTTGTCCTAATCAACATTTGTTTTTATCAATGATGTGAAAAAAACTAATTTAATGCTCTATTGTCAGGATATTGTTAATCCATGTGGCTTACGTGCTCTATTTGGCTCCTTTTCTTTCTCCTCTGTTTTTCCTCTTTACATTCTGGGGGGCATAGCAAATGTAATTGTGACAGAGTCTGCATCCAGAAAAGATGATTTGCTATCCTAGCATTGGTTCTGCTGTGCACACAGGGATGGTTTTCACATCTAAGAAACACCCTGTGGGCGTTGTGAGCCCCAAAGTGATGTTGTAGAGAAATGAAGCGCCTGATACTTTATAATTTCAGAAATTATGACACACTGACAACGCTTGACCGATACACATGAGAATCTACAGAAGGTATTTAGCCCCACTTTAAACTGATACCTCCTTCGTCTGCTTGTTCAATGTATATTTACCACTGAATTCTATATTGGAGAATGCATCAGAAGATCTCTTGTAACATGTTTTCTTCTATTCCTCTGATCCATTCAAACTAGTTCAGTTCAGTTCAGTCGCTCAGTTGTGTCCGACTCTTTGCGACCCCATGAATCACAGCACGCCAGGCTGTCCATCACCAACTCCCGGAGTTCACCCAGACTCACGTCCATCAAGTCACTGATGCCATCCAGCCATCTCATCCTCTGTCGTCCCCTTCTCCTCTTGCCCCCATCCCTCCCAGCATCAGAGTCTTTCCCAATGAGTCAGCTCTTCGCATGAGGTGGCCAAAGTAATGGAGTTTCAGCTTCAGCATCATTCCTTCCAAAGAAATCCCAGGGCTGATCTTCTTCAGAATGGACTGGTTGGATCTCCTTGCAGTCCAAGGGACTCACACGAGTCTTCTCCAACACCACAGTTCAAAAGCATCAATTCTTCGGCACTCAGCCTTCTTCACAGTCCAACTCTCATATCCATACATGACCACAGGAAACACCATAGCCTTGACTAGATGGACCTTTGTTGGCAAAGTAGTGTCTCTGCTTTTGAATATG
>NW_011494918.1:788114-790219 GCF_000754665.1 Bison bison bison | reverse complement strand
CCATGATCTTCGTTTTCTGAATGTTGAGCTTTAAGCCAACTTTTTCACTCTCCACTTTCACTTTCATCAAGAGGCTTTTTAGTTCCTCTTCACTTTCTGCCATAAAGGTGATGTCATCTGCATATCTGAGGTTATTGATATTTCTCCTGGCAATCTTGATTCCGGCTTGTGTTTCTTCCAGTCCAGCGTTTCTCATGATGTACTCTGCATATAAGTTAAATAAGCAGGGTGACAATATACAGCCTTGACGAACTCCTTTTCCTATTTGGAACAAGTCTGTTGTTTCATGTCCAGTTCTAACTGTTGCTTCCTGACCTACATATATATTTCTCAAAAGGCAGATTAGGTGGTCTGATATTCCCATCTCTTTCAGAATTTTCTATTGGCAAAATGAGTTCCACCAGTTATCTGGAGGTACCATCCTGAGAAAGCAGTTTATCAATCATCTGCTGTTACTACCTATGACTCTGCTTCTCCTTAATTGGCACCTTAAAGTCATTCTATTATTCACATAAACAATATCCCTCATAAGTAGTTTTGCTAGGTACCTTCCTAGTGATGCTTTAGGACCCTCGCAGATTAAGATCTTGAGAAACTGCAGGCTGATAATCCAGCTCTGTGTGTCAATGAGAGTCCTTCATTACCAAGTGAGCATGTAATTTGTCATCTGAAGTGGACACTTTTGAGATTGTAAGGAGGAGCTCTCAGTAGAGTTGCTGGGATACTGGGACAGCAGTTGTCCCATGGGATTGCCCCTGGACAACCAGGACATAACTCATCCTACTCATAATGACAACAGTCGAGTATGCACCCCTGGCCTTCTTTTAGTTGAAATCCAGTTTCAAATAAACCCAGGGTATTTCTTTTCTATGAGGTTCTACACTTAGTTCTGAAAAACATATACTTTTGCCCAGTTCTTGGGAGAAGTACATTTTACTCTGAAGGCAGCTGCCTCTTTTTGCTCTGTCCCAAGGCTGTGACTTTACATGATTTTCTTATCTTGTTTTTCTCAGGAAAGAATCAGGTACCAGTGCTTGGGTGCCTTGATTTCATGGGACACAAGTCGAGCCTACAGGTGATTCTTTTATAGGCCTTCCATTTGACTTGAGGTGAGCCTTTTTGTGTCAGCTGGAGGTGTGTGTTCAGCTAAAGTATGGAAGACCAGTTCTCAGCTATTCCTGCTGCCAATGCTATACAGAATGCCCATAATCTTACCTGGCCATGCAGGTGTACTTGACCCCTATCGTTTCACTCTTGGCCTTAGGAGCTGCAGTTGAAGAAAATGTCCTACTTTAACATCCTGTTATGCTTTTTGTAAAGTGCTATCCACCTAAAATAAAGATTCTTCTTAGAAGTTAGACCTTGAAATTTTCTTTTGCAAATGTCTTTGATGACACTTTTTTGCTATATCAAACCCTATTCTTTTGGCAGACACTGCTAATTACCTATCTAATATCTTCTCTCCTTTGATGACAAAACTTACTTTATTTGGAGTGGTAGGAAACCTGCTTAAAAAATTATCTTCTTCAGACTTCCTTGAAATTGGAGATTAATATGAAGCATTGTTCTGTTCACAGAAATGTAAGTGGCAGTTGCTAGATAAGATTTCTGGGAAATTCTTTAAACAGGATAGAGTTATTCACACAACTTTTTGCTCTTTTTTCTTCTCTTGGTCTGGATTTCAGTCATGATGCTTGGAAGTGCTGCTGCCATCTTGCAATCCCACTGCTGGGCATACACACTGAGGAAACCAGAATTGAAAGAGACACATGTACCCCAATGTTCATCACAGCACTGTTTATAATAGCCAGGACATGGAAGCAACCTAGATGTCCATCAGCAGACGAATGGATAAGAAAGCTGTGGTACATATACACAATGGAGTATTACTCAGCCATTAAAAAGAATACATTTGAATCGGTTCTAATGAGGTGGATGAAACTGGAGCCTATTATACAGAGTGAAGTAAGCTAGAAAGAAAAACACCAATACAGTATACTAATGCATGTATATGGAATTTAGAAAAATGGTAACAATAATCCTGTATACGAGACAGCAAAAGAGGCACTGATGTATAGAACAGTCTTTTGGACTCTGTGAGAGAG
>NW_011494918.1:772858-788014 GCF_000754665.1 Bison bison bison | reverse complement strand
AACCAAATGAGAACTCTGAAAGGTAGAAAGGGGAAGATAGTCTAGTTAGGGCCCTGGGGTTGTAGGAACAACATGGTGGCAGAGTATCTTATGACAACCCCCCACCACACACACACACACACAAAACCCAGGCCTGGCATTTCCTAAACTCCAATCTGTTAGCAGTAGAAAGCCCAGGTAGGCTTATTTCTTGCCTGAGCTGAAGAGAAATACCATCACCAACACTCAAAGGAGCCTGGTAGTAACGGCCAGGAGGATCTATCAGGACACCTGCTGATAATAAACAGCCAGAGGAAATGCATTTCTTCCCTGCTGGGCTACCCTCTGCTACAAGAGATAAGAGGCAACAGGGTGGCAGGATCCAGAGTGCTTCTACCACAACAAGCAGCTCTACCAGGGAAGCTTCTTCATCCCCAGGGCCTCAGACACCCTTGCCAAGAATTTTAAAGCAGTCATCATAAAAATGATTTCACAAGCAATTTTAAATTCACTTAAATGAAAAATTAGGAACTCTTGGAAAGAAATAATGTAATACTGAAATAAGAAAACTCAACTCAATAGTATAGTGGAGAAGAGAGTATAAAATCACTGAATTGAGGCTATATCAAGTGAATTTATTCAATCCAAAAGTAGAATAGACCAAATACAAACCAGAACCTCAAGATCCTGTGACAAAATAATGAGTGCCGCTATTTACAAGAAACTCAGTAAAGCTTCACTTTATCTATGTCATTCAAACTCAGTAATATAGGTAAAGTGAAACATACAAAAAATATATAATGCAAGTGTTAACAAAAAGAAAGTCTTTGAGGAAAAAGCCAATAACAATAATAAACATTTTGCTTGATGAGTAAAAATTAAATGAAAGGACTCACAAATCACCATTATCATGAATAAAATTGGGGATATTGTTAAAGATTCTACATAATTAAAAACATAAAGAATATACAAATAATTTTCCATTTATAAAATTTGACAACACAGAAGACAAAGGCATATTCAACAAAAATCATAACCTGCCAAAATCTAGCCAAGATAATATACATAATCTGATAATCTGATTAGTCCTATAACCATGGAAGATATTCAATTTGCAATTTAAAAGCTCTAGAAAAAGAAATCTCCATGCCAAACCTACTGAATAAAGAATAATTAACACTATTTTACACAATATCTTTCAGAAAATAGAAGAGGGGAGAATACTACTTGTATTATTCTATGATTTAAGATGAAACTGGAGCTTATTATACAGAGTGAAGTAAGCTAGAAAGAAAAACACCAATACAGTATACTAATGCATGTATATGGAATTTAGAAAAATGGTAACAATAATCCTGTATACGAGACAGCAAAAGAGGCACTGATGTATAGAACAGTCTTTTGGACTCTGTGAGAGAGGGAGAGGGTGGGATGATTTGGGAGAATGGCATTGAAATCGTATATCATATATGAAACGAGTTGCCAGTCCAGGTTCGATGCACGATACTGGATGCTTGGGGCTGGTGCACTGGGACGACCCATAGGGATGGTATGCGGAGGGAGGAGGGAGGAGGGTTCAGGATGGGGCACACATGTATACCTGTGGTGGATTCATTTCGATATTTGGCAAAACCAATACAACATTGTAAAGTTTAAAAATAAAATAAAATTAAAAAAAAGAAAAATAAATAAAAATAAAAAGAAGTAGCAAAACATTTTTCAAGTGCTGCAAGAAAAGAACTGTTAATATAGAAATCTATATACAGAGAAAATATCTGTCAGAAAAGAGGAAGAGATCAAGACATTCTCAGATGAAGTAAAACTAAGAATATTTGTCCCCAGCAGACCTACCCTAAAAGAATGGCTAGAAAAAAAAATCTAAATAGAAAGGAAATGATGAAAGAAGGAATCTTTGGAACATCAATAAAGAAGAAAGAACAACACAAAAAGAAAAATTAGGGATAAATATAATAGACTACTGAAGAAAAAAAAGTATTGTCTTAAGTGGTTCTCAAAGTATGTAGAGAAATAACTAAGATGATGATAATATTATAATAGGGAAGAACAAAGGGAATTAATAGCTGGAAAGTTTTCTAATCTTGAACTAAAAAATGAAGACATGGTTGGACTGTGATAAATTATGTACATATAGAGAATAATATGTATAATGAAATAATATGTATAGTATATAATACTTAATACAATGTAAAAATCTGTACAAAGTGATACATTCAGAAACACTATAGATAAGTAAAAATGGAATTCTAAAAATAGTGAGCAGCATGACCATGGTCTCATTTTTTTCGTGTTCCTCTCTTCTAACTATAAGCTCTGGAAATAATGCATGAAGGAACCAAATCAGTACTCTGAAAGGTAGAAAGAGGAAGACAGTCTAGTTAAGGCCCCGGGGTTGTAAGAACAACATGGTGGCAGAATATCTTATGACAACCCCCCACCACAACACACACACACACACACAAAAGATGAGACCCCGCAGTAAGGGTGGTGCAACCCTAAGATAGAAGGGTCCAGAGGCCATTGAGCCTCTCTCCAGACTTAGACTGCCTACCCTGAACTTGTTCCACACAGCAACTGCTTCCTTTCTTTGTGCATGCCGCTCTCTGAGGGATTTTCTGTTACCCGCAGCAGAATATATCTCTGACTGATAAAGTTCTCTGAACATCCTGGAATAAGTAGGGAGTAAAGACAAATATGTGGGCTTTCCATGTGGCTCAGTAGTTAAGGATCTGCTTGCCAATGCAGGAGATGCAGAAGATGCAGGTTTGATCCCTCAGTCAGGAAGATTCCCTGGAGAAGGAAATGGCAACCCACTCCAGTATTCTTGCCTGAACAATCCCATGGACAGAGGAGTTTGGCAGGCTACAGTCCATGGAGCCGCAAAGAGTTGGATGTGACTGAGCAACCAGGCATGCACACAAAAACAAATATGCGCGTGCACCCACACTGTTTTGAGAGCAATAGGATGTTCTCCTATTGTTTTCTGCGGCTCTTCCAAGACTTACATGGGTGAGGAAGAGAAGCAATAAAGAGAAAAGAAAATAAAGTGCTGTTTCATTAAGATCTCCCTGATATGTTGAGATGATGGGACTTCTCATTTTGTAGCTTAAATAATCAAATGTCACGTAAAGTACCTCCTCTTCGGAGCTGTGGTTAAGAGCAGGTACCACTGAGAGATGGACATGTCAGACTGAGCAGTCAGTCAGTGCATTCCATGAAGCATCTCCCATGTGCCAAAGGTAGCTGGCATGGGGAAGAAGCAGGCAAAGTAAGGTGCTGGGGTGGCCTCCTAGGTTCGGCAGCAGTTTGGATGCCCTCAGCATGCATCACTGGCTTTTGGAATCAGTGAAATTATGGGAAAGGGTATTTGCAAAACCTATGTAATGTCCTGGCGAGAAATACAAAATATGCATGAAATGTGAAGTGATATATATGACAATTAATTTGTAGTGGTGGAGTCTGTCAAACTGGGGAGCTCAGTCTGGCTTAGAGGACCAAGTCAACATTTAAAAATTCTCTGCTCCTCTTCAAAAGGGTCTTCCAAAGACAGATGCAAATTTGATTTATTGAGAATGACAGTAAAAAGAGACACCAGTAGGGTAAACTGAAGCCAAAGGATACAGGGAGTATCTTTTAGCTGAGGGAACTATTTCATGAACCCTCAAGAAACCACTCAAGAACACCAAGAGTTAATTGGGAAAGAAGCGGTGGATGCAAAGCCAAATGAGGTGCTTTAGTTATCATGATTATCTTCTACTTTTTGTCCGCAACCTGAAATAGTCTAGAAATCGCTTGTTTCTGTGAATATTTTTGTACTTAGATTGATGTGGGAGGTAAAACACATTCATTTCAGGCTCCATGTTTTTCATCATCTTTGACCACACATAGCACAGAGATCATGATCAATAAATGTTAAATTAATGAAGGGAATTTCAGTCAATCCTGGTAATAACAAGCACGATGATAATAACAAGCATAATGATAATAACAAGCTATGATAATAATAATAGCCCTAAATTTTGAGTGGTGATTGTGTATAAGATATTATCCATGAATGACCCCCACAGATGAGAAAGGAGAATGGTAGAACGGAATTATAAGAACTGGTAAAGCTGTCCAGTTAAAGTGGTAGAGCCTGGAATCAAAGCAAAGCTGATCTTGCTTGGAGCAAGGTTTCTTACATCTTTGCTGTACTGCCTGAGTTGAGTTTCAGTTCAGTTCAGTTCCGTTCAGTTGCTCGGTCATGTCCGACTCTTTGCAACCCCATGGACTGCAGCATGCCAGGCCTCCCTGTCCATCACCAACTCCTGGACTTTACTCAAACTCATGTCCATTGAGTCAGTGATGCCATCCAACCATCTTATCCTCTGTTGTTCCCTTCTCCTTCCTTCAATCTTTCCTAGCATCAGGGAAGTTGAGCTTAGGGGCTTTTATAAAGTGAATTCTAGTATTTCCATGGAACAGCTGATATTTCTGAAAGAACCTAATAAAAGGTTTCTTTGACAAAGCTATGCAGCTGACTCAATCCACACCATCACAGAATAGCTGCTTTCCCAGTTTTCTCAGCAAGCAGACCTGCAGAGGCTTTCTACTAGGCTGTTTACCTTGAAAGGTGGGGGACTAAGGAGAGGAATGATGCTGCCACGTGTGCAGTTCGCTGTTGCTCTCCTGGGGATACGATGAGTAGGAGAGTAATAAAGAGTGGTTGCCTTGGGTATTGCAGAGGACAAAGGAGGACTCTAGAAGAGGATTCTGGAAGTCAACTTCACCCCCTTCCTCATTGCCCAACCCATCACATATCTTCTACAAACCTCCTTGAATTCCAGTGGAAGCTGACCTTTTTGACTTCAAGCTATAGCTGACTTATAGGAATATAAACAACATGTGGTTCCCCTAGGAATGAAGCTTGTACTGCAGCTTCATTGTAACTTATTAATTGCAATTATTTCAAGATGAAAATGTATATAACCAAGCTTGCTATTTGGCCACACACACATGGTATACATAAAAGGCTTCAAAATATCAAAAGAGTTATTTCCTACAGGGGGAAATGAAGCTTAGATATCAAAGCTGAGACCATAAAGCCCTACCACAGCCACCAAGCTATGGCCCCATTTGTGTCTTCAGATTCTTCTGTGTTTATAGTGGTCAGATAGCTCTCTTGTGCTGGCCAAGTGGCCTGCATGACTGATTCAACACTATTAAAAATGTCTATAGAGCTGGAGCAGGTGTCAGTGAGTGCTGTCAGCACCATCATTGGCAATATCCATTAGGAAAGACTATTTCCTTGAAAGGGGCCCTAGGGCTGCCCAGAGACTGGCCTGCCTGCACCCCTGTCTTCCAGGATGTTCTAATGCAGATACACCAGGGAAAATGTGCTGATCACTCATTGGAAAGTAGAATGAAATATCAAAATGAACATTAAAATGGATATACAAAAATGTTTCATTTTAAGTTGGGAAGGGGAAAGGATGAACACAGAATTCATCCATGAACACGTTCTTTTGTTTTGAAATGTTAGTGACTTGTGCACTGGTTGCCAGCTCCTAACTGGGACCTGGAGAAGGCAACAGAGGTGAGACCTTTGCTTGGGAGTGGGGGGTGTTGAGTACAGGAGAAACAGAATTTCCTCGGTAATGCATGTAAAGGGCAACAGGAATGGCCTAGGGAGTTAGTTGATCAATGACATTCTTATGGGAAAGGTTGGGTTTCAGTAATAATTTATAAAAAGGGTTGGGTCAAGAGGAGGCAAGAGGTGAAGAACATTGTAGAACCAGGACAGAATCTCTGCTGAAGTTGCTTCTGCTGCCATGGGAGTTTATGAAAGCTGATCAGATACTCAGTTTCTAGTATTCAAAAAACATAGAGAAAAACCTCCCAAGTGACTAAGAAAAATCATAATATGTGGATGCCCTGCATTTCTAGAGAAGAGACTCCTGAAACATTTGAACCTCTTCTTTTTTGAGAACTCCACTGAATGAGGAAAATTTCAGAGGAGGGAGGAACGGGATCCCAAATGTGTCTGCTGGGGTCCCCAGAGGGAATGAAATCTCCCAGGAGAGTTCTGAGCTGGGGAAGCAGGTCCACCTCTCTGCAGGCCCATCAGCTGGACATGCTGAGTAAATCCTCAAGCCCTCTGCTCACGTGTACCCACTCCTGCTCTGAGTGTCTCCTCCCAACATATCCGAGATGTTTATTAAGAGATGACAAGTCTATCAGGCCTCATGAGCAGTCTTTCACAAGAAGATCTTCCTGTACATCCAGGGAGCATCATCAATCTTGTGCCTGCTCTGAGCTCAGAGCCGCTGAGTGAACAAGGCCCCTTCTCTACCCCTCCCCCTCTGTCTAAACATTTCTTACTCACTTCCTTTGCTTCCTCTACCAGGATTTGCAGCAAAGCAGGAGGCAGCAAAAGAAGAGATGCTATTTGCATAAAGTGTTCCCGGTAAAGAGAGGGCTACAGAAAGGTGGACTAAGGGGGCCCTTTTCTCCCATGTTACCGGTTTTATGGAATATATTTCATCATTAAAAAATGGAATAACTAGAACTGAGACTGCAGAAATGACTCTCGGCCACACATCCAACATTATGTCACAGACAACTATAGTGAATACATGTATTTCATATTGAATATTATACCCTCATTACAGAGAATCAGTTGTCCATATTTCTAAAATACCAAGTTTTAGGATATTTCAGTCAGTGTGTATAGGCACTGTGTTGCCTTTCTTAAGTGCCGGCTTTGTTTCCTTCCTGGAAAGCAGGTTTTTGTTACAACTATCAGCATGTAATATTCAAGAGAAGACTCCATTGCCTTGCATAGGAAGCAAAATTGATACTAGTAACTTGCAATTGCCAATGGACCTCATTGAATATATGTCTTGTGAGTATTATATATGTCACTATATTTGTAAGTCAAATGTGTTCCACGTTTATTTTTCATTAGAAAGCCCCTAATCTGAACCACACAGCTTCAAGTCCTGAAAGACATTCTGTCAGATGGGATAATAATATCATTTTTAAATTTCATGAAGTTTATTGAGGCATACGCACCATTTTTTGGCACTGGTTCAATATTTAAACATTTCAATCTAACACATCATAAGGTTATTTTTTATTTTGGGATGGGAGAGAGAGAGGAAATTATTTTCCTGTATCATGAATGCTTCCAAATATTTTTTTAAAAATCTTGTTCTTTACTATAATACGAGCTTTTCAAAGATTTTGACACTGGGCTTTGTTCAGAGACATGAGGAAGGTCATGAAAAATGGTTCTTTTATCCTTTGCACAGCATCTCTATGACTATAGCAGAATCAGATAGGAATGAAAGATTGTACTGGCTTTATTCACACTGGAAGGCCTCTGTAAGACTTAGCTGCTGGTAAATGCTTTAAAATGCTGAGATTCTGTGATTTGTTTCAATCTGGAGCTATAAAGGTCCCAAATGCTGCTTTTAGGCATATAATAAGTACCCAGAATTAAACAGTTGTATATGCTTAGCTTAGCCTGGACCTGGCTTGGTACTGCAGGTGAAGGTCCCCAAGTTGTTCCATGTAACAACTGTACGTAGGCTTGGGTGCCTGTGTGTGCACACATGTGAGTGTGTGTGTGTTATGAAAAGCAGGCATGGTTCTGTCCATTAAAAGAGTAATGCAGTGCCAGCATAAATGACTTCTGATGGTGAGATTAGCTCTGCTCTGGATATCTAAAGGGAATCTTGTTATAGTTAAATGTGAAATTATATTTTTCCATTTTGACCAACACTACTAAAACTGGAAAAAAAAAAAAAAAGCCTGGTCTTTTATGGGAAAACTAAATAGGGCAAAAATGTTTCCAAACTTCCAAATTAGTTTATGAAAAAGATTTTAATTTCTATTAAAAAGTATTTTCCAATATTGGATTAAAAATTTTAGTTTTTTTTTTTTCTAGATATGTAGAGCTTTTTGTTGGCATGCAGGAGAGATAGGGGACCACTTCTTCATCATGTTTCAGACATGTTTTTGTTTTTTAAGAGTTTTATTAAGATATAATTAAAGCACCATACACCCCACCCATTTTAAAATGGACAATTTTATGGCTTTTTATATATTCACAGGTTTTTACAACTATCACCCCAATCAATTTTAGAACATTTTATCATGCCTCAAAATCATTTTATTATGCTATGGTTTTTCCAGTAGTCACGTATGGACGTGAGAGTTGGACCATAAAGAAGGCTGTGCACTGAAGATTTGATGTTTTCGAACTGTGGTGTTGGAGAAAACTCTTGAGAATCCCTTGGACTGCAAGGAGATCCAACCAGTCCATTCTAAAGGAAATCAGTCCTGAATAGTCATTGGAAGGACTGATGCTGAACCTGAAGCTCCAATACTTTGGCCACCTGATGCGAAGCAATGACTCATTGGAGAAGACCCTGATGCTGGGAGAGATTGAGGGCAGGAGAAGGGGATGACAGAGGATGAGATGATTGGATGGCATCACCGACTTGGTGGATGTGAGTTTGAGCAGACTCCTGGTGACAGTGAGGGACAGGGAGACCTAGCATGCTGCAGTCCATGGAGTCGCAAAGAGTCAGAGACGACTGAGTGACTGAACATCAGTCACACCCAAAAGAAACCCTGCCTGTCTTAGCCATATCTTCCAATCGCATCATCCCCTATAGTTCTAGGAAAACATGATCTATTTTCCATTTCTATGGATTTGTCTGGGCTGAATATATTATGTAAATGGAATTACTTAATATGTAGCTTTGTGACTGGCTTCTTTCACTTTGTATGATGTTTTCAAGATTCAGTTGTGTTGTTGCATGTATTGGTACTTCACTCGTCACTGATGGATAATATTCTGTTGTAATGATCAATTTTACAGACATTTGGGTTGTTTTCTTCTTTTTGACTATTATGAATAATGCTCCTATGAACACTCATGTACAAGTTTTGTGTGGCTATATATTCACTTTTTTAATATATAAACATAGGAATGAATTTCTGGGATCATATGACATGTTTGTTTAGTGTTTTAAGGCTGTTTTCCAAAGAAGCTGTACCATTTTACACTTCCCTTCATAGTTCGTGAGGTTTCCAGATTTTCCCACATCTTTGTTATTAACTGTCTTTGTCTTTGTGATGATAGCCATCCTAATGTGTGTAAAGTAATATCTCATGATTTTAACTTCCATTTCTCTGATGACTGATGTTGAACATTTTTATTTTTGCCTTTTGTAAACCTTCTTTAGAGAAATACCTACTCAAATCTTTTGTCTGTTTTTGAGCTGTATGATTTGGCTTTTTATTATTGAGTTGTAGGTGTCCTTTATATGTTCTATGTACAAGTTATTTGCAAAACTTTTCTCTGTTTTTTTCCCCTTTCTTGATAGTGTCCTTTGAAGCACAGAGTTTTTAATTTTGATAAAGTCTAATTTATCTTATATCTGTTTGTACCTTTGATGTTACAACCTGCTTTATTTTTATATGACTTTTAAAAGGAACTTAAGAGTATTTTGATTCAGGTTGCAACAGGAGTACTGAAGGAGAGTGGTATTGGAGTAGATGGTAGCGAAGACGGCAATGGCACCCCGCTCCAGCACTCTTGCCTGGAAAACCCCAGGGACGGAGGAGCCTGGTGGGCTGCAGTCCATGGGGTCGCAAAGAGTCGGACACGAATGAGCGGCTTCACTTTCACTTTTCACTTTCACGCATTGGAGAAGGAAATGGCAACCCACTCCAGTGTTCTTGCCTGGAGAATCCCAGGAACGGGGGAGCCTGGTGGGCTGCCGTCTATGGGGTCGCACAGAGTCGGACACGACTGAAGCGACTTAGCAGCAGCAGCAGCAGGGAATTTAGAAAACATAGATTTCTGCTTCAGGCACCTGCACAACATATCAAAGTCTCACACATATTGGTTAGGAAAATATGTTGTAACAATTTTGTTTTCTCTCCCCTTCCAACTGTGTGAGCTGTACACATAGACTCTGTACTCAACTCAAAATATTATACAGCATGCAGCCACTGGGCGGCGGTAGTTGCAGCCGTGAGTGTACAGTTACTGTCTGTAGAAACGTGGCTTATGTGACACCGGGCTTCGTCTTCTAACCCATTATAAAAATAACCTTTCAAGACTCCTTTAAAAAAAAAAAATTTGAACTTTCAAATAAAACCCAACCTTGAATGTTAAAAGCATGAACTTAAAGGAGGTAGGAGATCAGAGAGGGAATAAACATTTACTAAGCACTTACTATATGCCTTTATATACACAATTTTATTTCATCCTCATAATACTTTTTTAAGTACTAAAGTAATAACTTCAGGGTCCTCAGTTTAAAGATGCTTAAGTTTTTTGTCTGGGTCATATAGCAATGACTATTTCTTGTATCAATTATTGTTGATACAATAATTAGGTGGTAGCCTTGTCCATACAGATCCCCTGAGCTTCCTGAAGGCACAAATTCTGCTTGTTCTCCACTTTAGCCACTCAAAACGCTTCTGACACAGTAAGGACGCGTTGGGTATTTGTGCATTTTTTGGCTGACCACGCTGCGTTAAGTCCATACATGTACTACTCTGTCTATATTCTGTGGCTTCCTATCAATTAATAAAATGTAAATTCATGTTCAGCTAATATTTAATAAGCATCCACTGTAAATATGGATACAATTTGGATTTTTCCATTAATTCTAATTATTACCTAACATGGCTTAAAAAAAGGTGAGCTTCTTTAGACTTGAGAAGTTCATTTTCTCTTTCTCAAGCTCTCTCTACCACTTTCTCCTCCCTTCCCTTAATACTCAAATCCTCCACGGGCTAGCATGTAATTTGGAGGTTTCAGCTCAGCTCACTGTCTGAAAAAAAAAATATCCTCCAGAAACAAGTCTACAGCTTTCTGGTAGTTTGCAGATTTCTTGTTTCATTTTCAGAAACACTGTTTCTTGGTTTATCAACCCTAATTGGGTGGCAGCCTTGTCCATACAGATCCCCTGAGCTTCCTCAAAGCAGAAATTCTGTCTTCTTGTTCTCTACTTTAGCTCCTCAAAATGCTTCCAACGCAGTAAGGAACACAGAATATTTGTGTGTCTTTTGAGTGGTCATGTCTTTAATGCCTTCGCACTCCTCCTACCCCAAACCTTTCGCTGTAACCATTGATCCAGGAAATTTTACACCTGATTCAAGCTCGGTCAACCAGATCTTATCTTCTGCAATTGTGAAACTTTGATGAAAAAGCATATGGTTGAGAAGCTTGATGGTTCTCACGGTAGTTTTCTGTACAGAAAGAATCCTAACTATTTGAGCTTATTCTAATTGCTGGTATTCTTGGGGCTTTTAATCTCCTTCTTCAATTTGCTGAACTACTTCAGTATTCTTATAGGATATTAATAATTCCTCTTTTACTAACCTTAGGTGGGGCTCATTTAACCAATACATTTAAATGATCATATTTAATAGACAAGCTTTCTTCCTCTGTTCCTCCCTTCTTTCTTTCTCTCTCCCTCTCTTCTTTCCTTTCTTTCTTCCTCCTTCCCTTCCTCCCTTCCTTTCTTCCTTCCTTCTGTAGGGGATTAAAATTTGTCATCCCAAATTGTATCTTTATCATGAGAATAAATTTAGGCTGATTATTTTTAAAGCCCAGAAGACTCAGGAGGAAACACTGCCTTCCCCTAATTGTTTAAAAGAACTAAAATAGAGTTATCACCAGAGATACCTGCAAAAAATATGGGCTAGGTGTGGTGGGGAAACTCTAGACAGGACCTAGAGATCAGATTCCACTCTGTACCCCATTTTCTCTGCCTGAAACAGCAAACATTTGTTTAGCAAACATTTGCTCTCCCATCTCCCTGTAAATTTTCTTCCTCCTCTTTGAAGTCCCAAACACTGCACCCAGCATCCTTCTTTTTTACCTTTAGCTGAAGATGGTATTTAAGGTTAGGGCTTTGCCCATTTTGGCAAATTACTCAGTTTTCCTGGGTCTTTCCCACGTTTTTAAACTTTTGTTTTAATTTTTTCCGGTTAATCTGTCTCATATGTGTGCATGTATGTGTGTGTTCAGCCCCTCAGTTCAGTTCAGTTCAGTTGCTCAGTCATGTTTGACTCTTTGTGACACCATGAACCACAGCACGCCAGGCCTCCCTGTCCATCATCAACTCTCAGAGTTCACCCAAACCCATGTGCACTGAGTCAGTGATGTCATCCAAACATCTCATCCTCTGTTGTCCCCTTCTCTTCCTGCCCTCAATCTTTCCCAGCATCAGGCTCTTTTCAAATGAGTCAAATCTTCGAATCAGGTGGCCGAAGTATTGGAGTTTCAGCTTTAACATCAGTCCTTCCAATGAACACCCAGGACTGATCTCCTTTAAGATGGACTGGTTGGATCTCCTTGCAGTCCAAGGGACTCTCAAGGGTCTTCTCTAACACCACAGTTCAAAAATATCAATTACTCTTTGCTCAGCTTTCTTTATACTCCAACTCTCACATCCATACATGACCACTGGAAAAACTATAGCCTTGACTAGACAGATGTTTGTGGACAAAGTAATATCTCTGCTTTTTAATATGCTGTCTAGATTGGTCATAACTATCCTTCTAAGGAGTAAGCATCTTTTAATTTCATGGTTGCAGTCACCACCTGCAGTGATTTTGGAGCCCCAAAATTTCTTGGACCATACCCAAGAAAAAGAAATGCAAAAAAGTAAAATGGCTGTCTGAGGAGGCCTTACAAATAGCTGTGAAAAGCAAAGGAGAAAAGGAAAGATATATCAATTTGAATGCTGAGTTCCAAAGAATAGCAAGGAGAGATAAGAAAGCCTTCCTCAGCGATCAATGCAAAGAAATAGAGGAATACAATAGAATGGGAAAAACTAGAGATCTCATAAAGAAAGCTAGAGATACCAAGGGAACATTTAATGCAAAGATGGGCTCAATAAAGGACAGAAATGGTATAGACCTAACAGAAGCAGAAGATATTAAGAAGAGGTGGCAAGAATACACAGAAGAACTATACTAAGAAGATCTTCATGAACCAGATAATCATGATGGTGTGATCACTCACACTCATCTAGAGCCAGACATCCTGGAATGTGAAGTCAAGTGGGCCTTAGGAAGCATCACTATGAACAAAGCTAGTGGAGGTGATGGAATTCCAGTTGAGCTCTTTCAAATCTTAAAAGATGATGTTGTGAAAGTGCTGCACTCAATATGCCAGCAAATTTGGAAAACTCAGCAGTGGCCACAGGACTGGAAAAGGTCAGTTTTCATTCCAATCCCAAAGAAAGGCAATGCCAAAGAATGCTCAAACTACTGCACAATTGCACTCATCTCACACGCTAGTAAAGTAATGCTCAAAATTCTCCAAGCCAGGCTTCAGCAATACATGAACCATGAACTTCCAGATCTTCAAGATGGTTTTAGAAAGGGCAGACAAACCAGAGATAAAATGCCAACATCTGATGGATCATTGAAAAAGCAAGATAGTTCAAAAAAAAAGAAAACTCTATTTCTGCTTTGTTGACTATGCCAAAACCTTTCCCTGTGTGGATCACAATAAACTGTGGAAAATTCTGAAAGAGATGAGAATACCAGACCACCTGACCTACCTCTTAGGAAACCTGTATGCAAGTCAGGAAGCAACAGTTAGAACTGGACATGGAACAACAGACTAGTTCCAAACAGGAAAAGGGGTATGTCAAGGCTGTATATTGTCACCCTGCTTACATATGTGCAGAGTACATCATGAGAAATGCTGGGCTGGAAGAAGCGCAAGCTGGAATCAAGATTGCTGGGAGAAATATCAATAACCTCAGATATACAGATGACACCACCCTTCTGGCAGAAAGTGAAGAACTAAAGAGCCTCTTGATGAAAGTGAAAGAGGAGAGTGAAAAAGTTGGCTTAAAGCTCAACATTCAGAAAATGAAGATCATGGCATCCGTGCCATCACTTCACTGCAAATAGATGGGGAAACAGTAGAAAGAGCCCCTCAGTTGTGTTCTACTCTTTTGTGACCCCATGCACTGTAGCCCACCAGGCTCTTCTGTCCATGGGATTTTCCAGGCAAGAATACTGGATGGGTTACTATTTCCTTCTACAGAGGATCTTCTCAACTCAGAAATAAAACCTGCATCTCCCATATCTCCTGCATTTGCAGGCGGATTCTTTACCACTAAGTCACCTGTGATGCCCTAATCATTTTCAGGTCAGTTTAATTCATAGATCAGCCAGAAGAACCTAGAAGGGCAGAAAAAGGTATTTTCCTCCCTGACACTCCCTTTCCTTCCCCCTCCTTCCTCCTTTCCTCCCTCCTTCTTCCTTTCCTCCCTCCTTCCTCTTCTTCCTTTTTTTGGTCCTCCTTCTTGTTTGAGAAACACTTTTTTTTTTCCTTCTATTTTGCTACATCCATACAGCAATTCCATACTTCTTTATGTCTTGTCATGAAATTCTTCGTGGTTCTTCATGTTCCCTACATACAAAATTTACTTCTTTTTAATGAAGAGGAGTATGTTCTGCCTGCTTAACATATATTTCCAAATGGAATCACTGTTCAGGGTTTTTTGACTTTTATGTGCATTCAGTTAAGTTCAGTTCAGTTGCTCAGTCATGTCTGACTCTTTGTGACCGCATGAATTGCAGCACGCCGGGCCTCCCTGTCCATCACCAACTCCTGGAGTTCACTCAGACTCACGTCCACTGAGTTAGTGATGCCATCCAGCCATCTCATCCTCTGTCTTCCCCTTCTCCTCCTGCCCCTATCCCTCCCAGCATCAGAGTCTTTTCCAATGAGTCAACTCTTCACATGAGGTAGACAAAGTATTGGAGTTTCAGCTTCAGTATCACTCCTTCCAAAGAAATCCCAGGGCTGATCTCCTTCAGAATGGACTGGTTGGATCTCCTTGCAGTCCAAGGGACTCTCAAGAGTCTTCTCCAACACCACAGTTCAAAAGCATCAATTCTTCGGTTCTTAGCTTTCTTCACAGTCCAACCCTCACATTCATACATGACCACTGGAAAAACCATAGCCTTGACTAGATGGACCTTTGTTGGAAAAGTAATGTCTCTGCTTTTGAATATGCTATCTAGGTTGGTCATAACTTTTCTTCCAAGGAGTAAGTGTGTTTTAATTTCATGGCTGCAGTCACCATCTGCAGTGATTTTGGAGCCCAGAAAAATAAAGTC
>NW_011494918.1:771947-772500 GCF_000754665.1 Bison bison bison | reverse complement strand
AGGTTATTGATATTTCTCCCGGCAATCTTGTTTCCAGCTTGTGCTTCTTCCAGCCCAGTGTTTCTCATGATGTACTCTGCATATAAGTTAAATAAGCAGGGTGACAATATACAGCCTTGACATACTCCTTTTCCTATTTGGACCAGTCTATTGTTCCATGTCCAGTTCTAACTATTGTCTCCTGACCAGCATACAAATTTCTCAAGAGGCAGGTCAGGTAATCTGATATTCCCATATCTCTTTCAGAATTTTCCACAGTTCATTGTGATCCACACAGTCAAAGGCTTTGGCATAGTCAATAAAGCAGAAATAGATGTTTTTCTGGAACTCTCTTGCTTTTTCCATGATCCATCGGATGTTGGCAATTTGGTCTCGGGTTCCTGTGCCTTTTCTAAAACCAGCTTGAACAACTGGAAGTTCGAGGTTCATGTATTGCTGAAGCCTGGCTTGGAGAATTTTGAGCATTACTTTACTAGTGTGTGACATGAGTGCAATTGTGCAGTAGTTTGAGCATTCTTTGGCATTGCCTTTCTTTGGGATTGGAATGAAAACT
>NW_011494918.1:770650-771847 GCF_000754665.1 Bison bison bison | reverse complement strand
TCCTGTGGCCACTGCTGAGTTTTCCAAATTTGCTGACATATTGAGTTCAGCACTTTCACAGCATCATCTTTCAGGATTTGAAATAGCTCAACTGGAATTCCATCACTTCCACTAGCTTTGTTCATAGTGATGCTTCCTAAGGCCCACTTGACTTCACAATCCAGGATGTCTAGCCCTAGGTCAGTGATCACACCATCGTGATTATTTGAGTCGTGAAGATTGTTTTGTACAGTTCTTCTGTGTATTCTTGCCACCTCTTCTTAATATCTTCTGCTTCTGTTAGGTCCATACCATTTCTGTCCTTTATTGAGCCCATCTTTGCAGGAAATATTCCCTTGCTATCTCTAATTTTCTTGAAGAGATCTCTAGCCTTTCCCATTTTGTTGTTTTCCTCTATTTCTTTGCATTGATCGCTGAGGAAGGCTTTCTTATCTCTCCTTGCTATTCTTTGGAACTCTGCATTCAGATGCTTATATCTTTCCTTTTCTCCTTTGCTTTTCGCTTCTTTTCTTTTCACAGCTATTTGTAAGGCCTCCCCAGACAGCCATTTTGCTTTTTTGCATTTCTTTTCCATGGGGATGGTCTTGGTCCCTGTCTCTTGTACAATGTCATGAACCTCATTCCATAGTTCATCAGGCACTCTATCTATCAGATCTAGGCCCTTAAATCTATTTCTCACTTCCACTGTATAATCATAAGGGATTTTATTTAGGTCATACCTGAATGGTCTAGTGGTTTTCCCTACTTTTTTCAATTTAAGTCCAAATTTGGCAATAAGGTGTTCATGATCTGAGCCACAGTCAGCTCCTGGTCTTGTTTATGTTGTCTCTATAGAGCTTCTCCATCTTTGGCTGCAAAGAATATAATCAATCTGATTTCAGTGTTGACCATCTGGTGATGTCCATGTGTAGAGTCTTCTCTTGTGTTGTTGGAAGAGGGTGTTTGCTATGACCAGTGCATTTTCTTGGCAAAACTCTTTTAGTGTTTGCCCTGCTTCATTCCATATTCCAAGGCTAAATTTGCCTGTTACTCCAGGTGTTTCTTGACTTCCTACTTTTGCATTCCAGTCCCCTGTAATGAAAAGGACACCTTTTTTGGGTGTTAGTTCTAAAAGGTCTTGTAGGTCTTTATAGAACCGTTCAACTTCAGCTTCTTCAGCGTTACTGGTTGGGGCATAGACTTGGATTACTGTGATAT